>NC_143016.1:26302395-26627395 GCF_055824585.1 Amblyomma mixtum
CAGCTGTCGATCTCACCGCCACCGCTGCTGCCTGAACTCTTTCGTACATGAAAATTCAGCCTGTTGTGTTCGGGAATCGAAAATTTCAGATAACAATTTTGAACTTTGTTGCGAGTCCTGAAACACTGCACAAATAATATTTAATGATTTCATTGTTGGTGAGAAATATTATTGCTACATAATTAAATCTAGGAAATCATACTGATTTATGGAAATTTAAGACGCATAAGACAGCGCAAGCCGGAATTACTGTAAATAAATAATAAAATATAATGCATTCACACAAACTAACGAAGCAGTACGCCCGATGAAACGTGGGTCCTTTTGTGAGGTGGGCATAGCTGCAAGCGCCCGTATTTAGCAGGTGATAGTTGGACTTCACTTGCAGAAAAAAGTCAGGATATGCAGTCTGGGTAATGCTCTGATCATTGGAAATTTTTTGCGCGGACATTCACAAAAACTATTAACCTTTGTGGTCTTCTTCGGGGTTCAGCTTAAGTTAAGGACAACTCAGAGAGCTATGGAAATAAATTATAGGTGTAACGTTAAGAAATCGGAAGTGGCCGGAGTAGGTGAGGAAACAAACGCGGGTTAATGACATGATAGTCGAAATCAAGAGGAAGAAATGGGCTTGGGCAGGGCATGTAATGCGAAGGCAAGATAACCGCTGGTCCTTAAGGGTAACGGAGTGGATTCCGAGAGAAGGCAAACGTAGCAGGGGACGGCAGAAAGTTAGGTGGGCGGATGAGATTAAGAAGTTTGCTGGTATACGGTGGCGGCAACTGACAAAGGACAGGGTTAATTGGAGAGACATTGGAGAGGCATTTGCCTTGCAGTGGGCGTAGTCAGGCTGATGATGATGATATTGAACATTTGCACATCACGACCGTTGGAGGGTAAACCCGATAAAAAGCTCTGCCCTTGAATTGTTTGAGCTCCATACTTCCGTGAGCACCAGGACAGCCAGCTGAGAGCACGCTAGGCAAGCAGATGACCATAGCAGCTGCTGCTCCAAAGACATCCCTCGCGTTCTATAACACCGTCCTGACGACCGCGAATATGTCAGGCCGTGCACGTAGCGAGGAACGCTTTTAGCAGGGATGCTGCCTCTTGTACCGGCCCGCTACTTGTATACGTGCCTGCCATACGCGCTTGACCCCTTGTAGACGCCCTCGAGCTGTTTCCCCGCAGGTGACGACCGACCTGCGTACCGACAAAATGACCATCCTGCGCGTGAGCCGGAGCGAGCTGCTGCTCAACTGGATCGGCCAGTGGTTCAACAAGGGCGGCCCCAGCCTCTGGTTCACAGGGCTGCCCCGCACGTTCGACCCGTTCGTCGACTACAAGCTCTTGGCGTCCAGGGTGGTCGAGCCCAGCGTGGAGGCGCTCATCCTGCTGCTCTCCAAGAAGAACAACGACGAGGTCCCCAAGCCCGCCTACGTCAGGTTCAGAGGTGAGCGGTGGACGCGACGCGTCGAGCGTGTGTCGTTTCACTTGTACCGGAAGTTGCGATATGAATGGGAGCTGTCAGTCTGTACGCAAGACTGAATTTCGCTTTTTGGTAATGCGCTGAAGTTGAAACTGACCTTCTCGGGATCATTAGCCCAAAGAAACACTATTTAAAGAAACAAATGAAAAAATATTTACTAATGCCTGATTGCTGTTAATGTTTTTCCTGACATGTTTCCGCTTCCTGTACGTGTAGAAGGTGCGGCGAATACTGAGGTGGCTAAATATGCAGACACGATTTGTACAAATACGGCTGCTTTGTATGGGGTGTCTCTGCTGTGATTTGCGCGCTTTTCAGATCTCGCTAATATACTGGCTACATATTTACGTGCGCTGAGCAGTTCTAACTAGCCCGTTATCATGACGGTAGCGTTATAAACACGTGCTGCTGGTAAGTTTGGATGCTGATTGATTCCTTTCACTTCGCAATTAAAGATTTTTCACCGGTTGTGCGAAGAAGAGTGCACTAATAATGTAATTGCGCTGTCAAGTCAGAATTTATGTAATATGCATGGATAATTCAGAGATGACAAAAAAGCTGACACAAAATTAGGGAACTGAAGTGAAAAGGCACAACGAATGATGCTTGAAGGCCACAGCTATGATGGACAACTGCGGGGACGGTTTTGCACTATGATATGTTTGGTCCAAAGCAGCCCACGACGTTCAAACGGGGGTGTATTGGTGTTTATAAATGCGTTTGTTCGTTCGTGAGCTGAAGTAAGTGCTGAGTTTCATCGAATTTGCTAGGTGACTGCAGGGCCATGTTCAAGATATCAATACTTTACACCGAAAGCTGCTACATATTTGGCTTAGGCATGTAGCCGTGCATTCTACTGGGCAATCTACAGCATCAGCCGTATCTCCTTTATTACTTAGTGAGTTAAGTTAATTTAACTTACTAATGAACTTTAAATGAACCTAAGCTGTTTAAGTTAATTCAATTCAGTTATATAGCCACCTGTCAGAGGTGGCAAATGAAAAAGTAGCGAAAGGGAGATCCCCCCCTCTAGAAAGAGTGTAGTAACGCAGGTGTCATTTTATAAATAAAATTGTTTACCTTAAATGAGGCACTATAGTTGCTTTGATAACCCAATTTAAGCAACTATTCAAAATTCCAGACATCTTAGAGAAAATGAACGTCGTTTACGAACTCTGTATTCATGCACTCCAGTTTACATACGAAAAGTAGCATAAAGAGCATGCCTGCAAATTAGGGGTGTGCGAATATTCGAAATTTTCAAATATAATTCGAATATTATATTTTTAGTATTCGTATTCGATTCGAAATCCACGTATTCGTTTTTCTTTGAATATTCGACACGACGCGAATATTCGTATCTAGCCGAATATGCTATTGCGAGCACCGGCGTTCATTTCGGTCCTCAAGTCCTATCGACAGAGACATAACAACATGGCGGCTCCCAGAGCAATGCGTTTTCTAAATTGATGGCGCACCTCGTTAAAAACCCAATCAGAAGACTGCTATTCTTTCCAAATGCCGCAGTTTTTTTTTCTTTTCATAACAAGTTGAGACTACTCCCATTACACACACACACTTTCCGTTTCCAACTTTATAGCCGACCCAATCCTGCTTACCCAGATTAGCGTCTTCCGGAAATGAACTTCCAGACACTACTTGTAGTTCTCATGCGACATTACTGCTCCTGCATTTGTACGTTTTTGGAATGAGTAATGTTTCCTGCGACTATCACAGAAAAAGAACTGTTCTGAGCTTCCAAGAAATAGCAGTAATACGAGGCTTGCGTTTATAGCTTGGTGTTGGACGTGCTGGTTACAGCTCCTCCTTTCCGCCGGTAATCCAGCAAGTCAGACTTTCCTGCTTCCCGCAGAAACACACCGAGAAGTATGTGCAAGTCGTGGTTGAAACGGCGTCTGGCATTGCACTGCCTAGAATATGCATACAGGAACTAACGTAAAGAATAGTGAATACCTTGGAGTGACCGTGAAGAAGTTTAGCGTAATAAACGTTTGCCAGGCAGCTGAAGCATTGAAAAATGTGTGATCGTTGGTAAAAGATCTTACCCACGCTAGTACAAGACCCACGATCTTGTTCTGCCATCGGAATGAGCTTGCTCCGAAAAGACCAGATAAAGATTATGAATGCGTGATTGCAATTCACTGTTAGAACGGATGTTCTAATTTTTTTTACTTCGAAGAGGAAGGCGAGAGAGTGGGGGGGGGGGAAGGGAAAGTAAAAAATTTAGATATTTTCTATATATTTCTGAAAATTTCCATGGTGGTTGCAGTAGCAGTACCCAACAATTAGCTGCATTTGCGCGAACTGAAGACCCCGTAGCATCAGTTCCTTGAGCACTAACTTATTATCAAACGAATCCGTGGGCTGGCACTAAACTTTTTTGACAGCAAAAATACTGTCACCCTTTAATTTTAGTGGTTCTACTGCAGAAAAACAAATTCTGCTGGCTATGAAAGAGACGGCGTCTTAACTTCTTCAAGGACAATACAAAGAACTAAATCGGAACGAGATTGCTGGCCGAGTCGGTGCATGATGCAAGAGAACTGCGGCGTCACTTACACAGCGTAAGAAAGAATACGGCAAAAGCGAAATAGGCGAATAAAAGCGTTATTCATGTGTTTGCAAGCATTCGTGTTGCCGGCTGCGTTCGAAGCGATCATGCGATGTGTAACGTGCCAGAGTTTCGTTTCATAAATATGCCTCTTTTCTATCAAATAAACAGTTCATAGAGCGCACATGTCGTGTTCTTTCTTGCGCTGCGTTAATTGCGTCGCTGTTCTCTTGGATTCTACATAAGTTCATACGTCTTGCTCAGCACCGTGGCTGCCCTGTTGGCTTGTACGCCACGCTATGACGTCCTTACGGCGGCTCGTTCTCTCGTGTTGCTCGCCTGGCGGCTATAAACGCAGTGAGGGCGCACCAAATTTTCTTTTCCTTTTTCGTTTAACGACGTCTCCGCTTTCAATATTGTACGTGATCAAAATTCACGTGAAAGCAGTTGCTGTTTTTTGTTTCATAAGTTAATGTCTGGAACGGAAAATAAATCCACACTTTTTCCAGCACGATCAGCCTACGCACTTTGAATAACTGTCAGGACCATACAGAAGTCAAGAAACTTGGCTAAAACACAGACGAAAACGCATTAAGAGGCTCACGAGTTTGGCGAAAATTGCGTTGGAAGCTAATTCGATTTCCTCTACCGGTAAGAAAGGGCTGAGAGGCATTGCAACTTAAAAAAATTAATGATCTCAGTGCCTCACATCTGCCCGTTAGCTTCTAACTGCTTTAGTAGACTACTACTAGTAGGCACGCATCATGAGTGTTACAGCCCGTACTTGACTGGTTAAAGTCAACACTATGAACAACGCTAAGAACTGGCTGTCAGGAATAGTAAGAAGGCTCATCAATCCTTCATCAATCAAAACATATTTCTTCATTGAGCCGACCGCGGAACATTGTGCCACGTGTTGGCCAAGCTCAGGGAAGGGAATCCGTGGGTGTCCCCAACTTCTTTGTAGCAGAGGCGAAATAGCAATCCAGCAAGCCAAGAGCGACTCATGAGTGCGAGAGACAGCGCGTTTTAGTGCGTCGACCTTGTCTTGTTGTCGTGTTATTTTGCGCTGTTACAAAAGTGATGTAAAATCAACCAGCCCAAGAACATGCTTCACTCAAGTGGTAATCCTATTGCTGGCGTAGCTCATACGAGTGAGATACACCAACCTGCACACTGTTCGCAAACGCATATGGCCTGCCTATTAATTTCTGCTGCCCCCCAAAAAGTGCAGACATTTTTTGCGCCAGTATTGTGTACGTTCTAGCTAGGTTAGCCCGTACCAAAGCCACTAGTAATGTCTGTTTAATTACCATCTATGTTACACAAGCTGTCCCAGCTGAAATGAATGAATATTTAAAAAAATACAGCGCGTTCTTCTGAACTGAAATTAAGCGAATGTTGATAAGAGTTAGGTAAAACACCGGCCAGTATTTTTAAGTTCCGCCTATTTAATAATTATTTAACATTAAATAATTAAATTTCAAAATACGGCTTTAAAAAATCGTGTTGATTAGAAATTGACCGACTGCCATGAAACTGATCCGATCCAGGTACTTCCGGCGGGCTAGCTTTAGAGTGGGTCTTGTGTATTCGGCAAAAACAAAAGCAAGTGAAAGCCCTGCCAACATGACATTTGGGGGCAGTAGTGGCGCCATTGTGTTTTTTCGTGTGTGCATTGCGTAACCTGCATTGGCCTTCTTTCGATCGCTTTCGTACTCAGTCCACATACTTTAAATCATAGTGTGCTCTCCTAAAGCACTCCCTCATTTCGTGAGAAGTTCTGAGACGTGAAGCAGTTCAAGAAAAATAACATTGGTCTTTCATTTTTGGAAAAGCCAGGAGGTTGAGACGAGAACGCCTTGCTGTGTTGTGTCTCAATAAAACTTACAATGTCCATAAAGCTAGAGCTGCCAGCTAATCGAAAGACGAATTCTCAAAGCGTTTTGCCCACGAAAATGGTACCCTTGCTGGTAGCGTCCCCTTAAAAAAAATTTTTGGCCAGTCTATAGATTGTTCATTGAGATCTGTCTACAAAACCTATAGACTGTCTATAGACAAATATTAGAGAACAGTCCATAGGCAATACAAATGCTACAGACGGTGTATAGACAATCTATAGAATTATGGTCATACGCTTTTAGTAGACTTTTGTCTGTAGACAATCTGTAGACTATGAATAGACAAAAATAAATATTTATTAGAAGGTAATAGAGTCTATCAAAGGTTCATACACTGTCTATAGACCATTGAGGATCATGTGTTGAGCAGTGCGTTGCGGTGACGTGCATTGCCGTGGCTTTGGCGTGATTGTTCAGGGGACAAGTGCGAGCCAACATTGGGCCACCCTTGTGAGTGGACTTATCTTTCAACTCAGCCTCTCATAGCTGACGCCAGCTCCAGCAGACTCCATAGTGCCACACACTTTCGGTTTCAACATAATCTGGCTCTCGATATATGTGTTTTAACTCCTGCAGTTTAGCAGCCGTAAAAACCTTCAACTTGCCTCCCGACATAAGTAATTCAGAACAGAAGAATCTCTAAAAAACTAAATAACAATATTTATTCTTATTTGCGCGGAGTGCTGCACTGTCGACACTCCTGTTTACACTTGTTGAGCATTGTAGCTCCCCTTGTGAATTTATGGCGTTATTTTTAACTTATGTCTGAGCCATATAAAGGTGGTTTCGTCGCTCCTGCGTTTCGTAGTGCAGTGAAGCCTCGCCAAATACGCTTACGCACGTTCTAATCTCGGCTTTGCATATGCCGTCAAAAATATCCCCTTTCGGCGTTTTATGCCTCGTATGCTTTTCCTATGTGTTCGAATTTGAAAAACGTAAAGCTAGTGTTGCTTCACCTCGCACTATTCGGGAGAAAAACCCGTGTAAAAAAAGCGCGCAGGGTGAAAAAAAAAAAAGTTGAGACACTTGAGGGTGCAACGAACTATCACGTGTGCGCTCTTCCGGGATATTTTGTGCATGTAAAATTTTGACGAATTGCAATCACTCATTTCGACACGTCAAGTGGTGTTGAGCCTGTTTGCAGGGCGTTCCCTTTCCAGAGAGTTCGGCGAAATCCCCCCTGATCGTAGATAGTAGGCTCAGCAGTTCAACGGCAAGGCACGTGTTATTCGTGTCGCTGTGTGTGCCGCTGAACTCTTTAATCTATTATGTTATTTTCCTTCAATTATATTTTTTTTTATCTTAGCGTTCGCAAGAACATAATTCTGCGTGGTTTTCACGCATACGAAGGCAGCTGTCTGAATAACCTATGGCGCTTAAAGGAAACCAGGGTTATGTTCTAGAGCCGGAAAGGGCCGTTACTCCACCTTTAGGCAGTGCTACAATTTTTTTTATTTTCTTTCTCTGCACCGGCAGAAAGAAAAAGCTTTCGGTTGACCTCTCGCTAATATTTTATTTCTAGGCTTATAGTCGACATTTAAGCAAAAAAAAAGGGGGGGGGGGGGGGGCATTTTTCACCTGTTGGCCTCTAAAATGCTAAAAAAAATGATGACGGGATCCCGACAAACCCCACCGGATAAGCACTTTCGCACTTTCGAGGCGCTGTTAAACATTCATCCGCTGCAGCCATTGTTCTTGTCGCTTCCGGCATCTTTTTTTACTCTTTTTCTTGTTGTTATTCGACCGGCAGGGTCAGTCAGAAAAGGAACGAAGGTAAAGTGGGTTTGCACATTATACAGAAAACATTCTGCGTGTCGTTTAGCTCAACCAAAACAAAGCTGTTTTTCATTGACAATTTTGACACTATTGTGCTTTCACACATCCCTGTTCGTGTTGCCTCGCATAATTTCTTTGTTTCTTGCTTCAATCGGAGAACTTGGGCCACCGACAGGAAGAGAGAGAGAAAGCTTTCTTAAACGCCCATAATAGGTGTTGTAGAAGGAAGTAACCGTGCTGATGAAGATATAGTTCGAGTGTAGAAACGTCAAGGAGAGAATTGCACTCACTCGCCTCGACTGGAACTTATAACACGTAGCCACAAGAGCTAATTAGAAGAGCTAATTAGAACAATACATCGAAAGGAATAGTACACAAAGCTGAAATTTTAGCCAGGGTTCGTTTCACCAGCTTTGCGCAGGTGTTTCTTTTTTTATGGGGTCAAGAACTGAAGACGTGGGTTCCTGAATCAATCTTGGCAATAACCAATAATACGAAACCCTATGAACTAGGCCGAGGTTTTGTACTGAGGTTGCATATTGTTTCGATACCTCGAGATAATTTATTTTTGCGGTGTGTAAACTCGAAACTTTCACCACTTTATAGGTTACCTGAGAAATATCAATTTCGTTCAGTTTTCTTCTGTTCAGCCCCTACCGGATGATAGTAGCGCCGCCGGACTAATGAGTTCTTGGAAACTGCAGTTTGTTACTTGACAATAACGTGTTGATTGACAAGATGTATGTGCCGGTCGGTTGGAATTCAATCATCACTAAGTAGACAGCGCAAAAACATGGCGCACTTGGGGATACGGGTATGCAAACACGGCGAGAGACTGGTCAATACGAGGTATGTTAGAAAAGTATCCGACCTTTGGCCGAAGAAATAAAACTGGCATAACTGGAGCGTTAGAAACCTAATAACCTTCAAAGTAGTCTCCTTGGGGCTCCATATGCATCTCCCAGCGGTGCTGCCATTGTTGGAATTATTCCGAAAAGACCCTTTTCGGAATGTAATTTAGCTCTGCTGTCGTTGCAGCCATAATGTTCTTTCTTTTCTGAAATCGCGCTCCTTTCAATGGCCTCTTGATTTTAGGAAACAGCCAGAAGTCGTAGGGGGACATATCAGGAGAGTAAGGAGCATGTTGAACTACAGGAGTCTGGTTTTTCGCCAGAAAAGTCTGAATCAAATGCGAGGAATATGCAGGAGCAATGCCGCGAGGGATGCGCCAATTTCTTGTTGACCTCAATTCCGGTCTCTTGCGCCGCACAGCACCACGTAGGCGATAGAGGACATCCCTGTAGTACTGTTTGGTCATTCTTTGACCCTGTGGGGTGCGTACTCGTGGTGTGCCACACAGAGCGAGTCAAAAAAGCAGTCAGCATCACTTTGACATTGCTGCGCACTTGTCGGGCCTTCTTTGGTCTTGGTGACGTGAAATGCGTCCTCTGTGACGACTGGGATTTGGTTTCCGGGTCGTACCCGTACACCCAAGACTCGTCACTAGTGATTACGGCGTCGGTGAAGTCAGGGTAACTGTTTGTGGAATCCAGCATCTCCTGTGAGACTTCAACACGAAGCTGCTTTTTCTCCACCCTCAGCAGCTTCGGCACGAATTTCGCCGCAACTCTCTCCATGGCCAAATCTTCGGTGATAATGGAATGTGCAGAAAAATTGCTGATGTCCACCTCTTCCGCAATTTATCGGATAGTCACACAACAGTCCCGCATCACCACAGCGTTCACTTCGGCAATTACCTGGTCATTTCGGCATGTTGATGGCCGGCCGGAGCGTGGCTCTCTCTCCACGGATGTGCGGCCGTCTTTAAACCAGTTGCACCACTGCTTAATCTGTGTGCTGCTCATAGCATCATCACCGAAAGCCGTCTGAACATTTCGAATAATTTCCACTTCGCTATCGCCAAGTTTCTGGCAAAATTTGAGGTAGTAGCGCTGCTCCTCTCGCTCCGCCATTTTCCTTGCAACAAAAAACCGACGAGAGCACTGCGCACTCCCTCACTCAAACGCTGCTTCCCAGCGACTGACGCTATCGGCAGGCGGGAAAACATTCGTGCATGCGCCCGAGGGTTCAAGGTCGGCTGCTGTAAGCGCGCTTGTTTCATATCCATCAGGTGTTCGCAAAAAAAAAATAAAGTCGGATACTTTTCTAACAGACCTCGTATACCACACCGCATTCCGTTCTTCTCGCACTGTGTAATCCGCAAAATGTATTGCTTGTTTAACCAGCGATTAAGGTACAAGCGAGTTCATTTCCTCATTGGTCTCTGCGTTAAAGCTCGTCTTTTATTGTTTATCTGATCAACAAGGTATACCAGCATCAAGTTAGGGCACTAACTGACAACGGTCCCCCAAAACTTGATTCTGTGCTTGTGTTTTTCGCATGCCAGTTGTAATCGCGCAGTACAACTCATGGCTCGCAAGTAGTGCCTGCCATGGAGAGAGCGTGCAAGTTCGCATCTATGAATCGTATGCTAAAATTCGTAGCCAGCATTGTTTGATCAAATGTACTCATTGCTCGAGAGACCTCTGGGCACGTTTACCTTTCATCGGCGCTTACATTGCTTGGAGACTACTGGCGACCTCTAAAACCACCCTAATGCATGACTCTGGTATGCAGGCACGGCAGTTCTGCTGGTTGTCGAAATCTGTGTTTCTAAATAAACAGCTCGCGTATTTGAAACGGAGCGAATTGGGTTGCTATACGCCGCCACAACTCGATCAGGCAGTAAACGCGAGGTCTTGTCGTAGGTAGGGCTGTGGCGAGCTACGAGGCTCAATATAAATGAGGAGCCTAACTCTTATAGGTAAAAAGTTAATTATTTTATCTCAGTTCATTAACTTGGTAAGCCACACGTATAAGCTGTTTTCTGGTGGCCACCGCCGGCGGCAACACTGTAACGAAGAAAAAAGCTTTGACTCAAAGACCTATTTTTATAAACTACGAATAGTGCGTCAACTTGGGCTTGGTTTTTATTTTTGTTATTATGTAACTTATATTTATTTTTTTGTAAACCGTTATGACCACCTGTCCCCCCCCCCCCCTCCCCCTCATAACTCTTATGTTGTAACGGGGCCCTTAAGAGGAAAATGATGATGATGAACAGTACGCGAGGAAACACCCTGTGTAGATCAGGGTTTGGGAGTCATGTCGAAGGAATTAAAAGTGAGGTTCCTTAGTGAAGTCGCGCGTAATGTTATCCTCCTTATTGCTCTTGATGTAAGATGTAAAGTAATAATAAAGGAGAAGGTCAGGCATAACTTCACCAGCGAAAGTACGAGACACCAGGAGAAGAAGGTCACAGGACATCTCTATCTTCACGGTGTATCGCATAACCTGAAGAAAGTGGCATAACGGCACGGCGTGACGGTAGTGTTCTCGGCACCTTGTAAGATGTCTGGTTTATGTTCACGAATTGCGAAGGCCAGTGAGGGGAGGAAGTCCAAGAGCTGCACTGTGAAGCATGCCAACGAGTTCGTTTTTTGTTCGACTCGTTTCATTTACAAGATACCCCTGTCATATGGTAGGGTGTACACGGGCCAAACTGGCAGATGTGTTAATGACCGGGCACGAAAACATAACAATTTCCTGAAAAATTCGTCTGATCAAAATACTCTCCCACGTCACTGCAGGAGTTGTAAAAACTGTGTTCCGGGTTTTAACAACATTGCAGTAATCGGAAAAAGAAAAAACAGGGAGGAGAGGGAAATTCTTGAGGCCTACCATATTAGGCGGCAAGGCAGAGACACATGCGTCAGTGCACCGTCCTTGCATCTCACTAGCAAGGAAGTCAATTTCCTAAGCAGAAGTGTGCGCGTGCAAGTTTAATAGGCAAAATATCTGTCTTTTGCTGTTTGCCAGTGTTGGAGCGTGTATCCACTCCTTGGTGATTTGCCACTTATATATTTGTCTGTGTTTTAGTGTGTCTGATACGCATGCGTCTTCTGGTGACCTAGGTTGGCCGTTTCTCGACTAAACTTCAACTGTTAGTCCAGCGTTGTCCTGTGTTCTTCTTCTCCTGGTGTCTCGTACTTTCGCTGGTGAAGTTATGTCTGATGTACACCAACTAGCCCACATGGGTACCTTGTTAAAGGAGTAGGCTGAGATCAAGGAATTATCTCATGTAGAAGTTGTGTGCTGCGAGTAAAGTGGCAGGAACAAACACAACACAAATACCTTTATTTCCGCTTTTAGATTCTTAGGGGCGCACCCAAAAAGCATATGAATGTCTTGGCAGAGGAGTGCACCCCCAGATACTGAAAAGGCGGAAGTAACAGAGCATTGCCAGTACAACAACAACAAAAGGACTATCGTGTATAGCTAAACATTCCAGCGCATGCCCATTTTGTTGCAACTACGGCCTGAAATGCAGTCGCTTTCGTATTGTGTACGACCAAAACTATGTGCATAAAAACAGGTAGAAAGTAAAAGCGCTTTGTTTACTCATCACTGTTTTCCCAAAGTCAGTCAAGCCGTGTGCGCTATCGTTGCGTCCTAGAGAACGTGAGCACAGCTCTCTTGCATTTTTAATGACATGTGAACCAGTGTTGCGTTGCTTACTCCGTCTTCTTTCCGTCGAACACAAAGGACTTCCATGCGAGAAACCCAAGTTCTCTTTATTTCGCGTATCTGAGAGTACACAATACTTTCGTCTTTATATACGAGGACAATAAAGCCCCACATATCGAGGCAAACTATATTGCAGCGGTCGTTTTTGTGCACAGGCTTTTTCAGCCATATCCTTCGATTCCTGTTCGAAACCTTCTCTTTGATGCCTTATTTGGCGTAGTTATAAGGGGTGTGTATAACATTACATATTACCAGACGAAAGCGATATCGGCATTGCAGTATTTTGCAGTCTACATTTTTTTGTCTTTGACTAGCGCGACTGAAAGGGTCTCACAGACTGCTGGAAACAGTAAACAATGTTTTTTCAGTTGAAAGTGCGTTTACATTCGTGGAACGCAGCACTATAGTTCCAAATACAATAAACGAGAAAGAGTATTTCTTGTTTACAAGTTTTTATTTTTTCTATTTATAAGCATTTTATGGTGTGTAGTCTGTACTTGCCTTCCGAAACGTGCTTTCACATGCTGCACGCAAGTGCATTGACCTGGAAATACGAAAGTCATAAGTGAATAAACCAGGGTTTAAAGACATGCACGCGAGAATACAGGCAGCAGCTTGGATTGCGCCGCAGATCCCTTTCGAATAGTTTATTCGTTGACCGCGCCGGGCGAGTGTAGACTGCGGCGAATCTCAATCGTGCCTCTACTAAATAGTTCCGGGAAAGATAAAGTCTTTTTACTGCTTTTGCATGTTAAAAAAGACGTTAAAAGCGGCAAAAGACTTGGTGCCTCTTGAGCAAGCATCCAACGATCTTCAGCGCGATAACAAAGGGTACAGTCTGCCAATTCTTTGGTGGAAACAAAATTCCCCACTGCTAGTAATACTAACAGCAGGTTCACTTGCCGTATCACTAAAGTTATGCGGGGAACGAGGGTGTTCATCTCTTTGTAGAGAATGCTTGAGAATTAAAGGTTAGAAAACGTTTTCTCCACACTGACATTGTGCTGTGCCGGGGGAAACTTTACGTAGAGCTGAGCACCCCGAGACTATGCAGGACGACGGCATGGTCGTCTACCGTCCCATTAATTTTCACTACTCAGTCTTCACTTGGTACGTTGTCCGCACCCGGTACGTAGCATAGCTTTGAGCATTTCATGATATTTTTTTGCGATACTGATAAAGACAATGCTGTTTAGTCCACAAAGTCCAGAATTTTAACTTCTAAACATTTATAGCCGGTGGCCAGTATACCAGAATTAACGGTACCAGTGACGACGCATTCTTTAAGCATATTGTAGCCTGTGTGGCGACAAAAGGGACGAATGCAACTCGAACGCCTGGTATCTCACAGGAAGGAACGTGTACGCATCTCGCCACCGCTTTCCGAACCAGGCTTCACATGCGTGTAACTCCATCGTCTACGCAGGCGGTTGCCACTTGGCGATGCTGCAGGCATCACTGGACGCACGCTGCTGAGTTCCCCATCAACATTTTGGAGCTCTCTATGACCGATTAGTTAGTTGCCAAACAAATAATTTGTCATTGCAGAATTGTGGACAGAGACTGGTGTCTTTATCACACTCGGATAAAAACCAAAAAGTCCTCGTGTTATTAACGAAGTTGTTCGTGCATTGGAATGGGAGTTTTGTTTAATTTTATTTGGTTCTTGCATTCCGAAATTTCAAGCAGAACACACTCGCACGCGACACTTCTATAACGGCGTGAGTTTCCAAGAAGTACTCGCAGCATCATTTGTAAGAAACAGTGTCCAAGGACGAAGGACGGTTTCTGATTCTCTGGCATCCACACACTGATCGCTCAAAGCGTCCAAGTCGCAAGGAAATCACGAACTGGACCTATGTTCAAACAACCTGGAAGCTCTGCCCCAGCTTATCCGATGTCATCCCTAGCTTTCGTATTAGGGCACGTCTTTAGCGAAGCGGAATATAAGCCAGCACTGTTTATCCCAGTCGGCTCTTCACTGTTTCTTTTTTCTCCATTTCTCTCGTCGCTTTTTCTAAGCTTGTCTTACTTTTGGGCAGCATGCAACTCTATTAACATCGCCATTCAATACTTGAATAGGTTCTTCACTTTCAGGGTCAGATTGGACCGTGGCCCTTGATTTTCGATGAAAAAACAAACAAACAAAACGACTGGAAACGGCACTGTATTTCTAGCGTTGATAATCTGAATCCTGAGAATATACGTAGACGCACCTTGGCTAGAACGAAGTGTGGGCAATGCAATCTAGAAAACGGCGTGGCCTGGCACCGTGACTTCCCGCTGACGACGACGTGATGTGTGTGGTGAAGAACTTTATCGATCGCTTTTTTTTTTTTCGGTTCACACCCGCGCTTGATCCTGGTACGCATGCTAACAGGCTGTGCACCCTGCTGCTCTTAGAAGGAAATTGTTCGCCTGGCAGCAAGCAACTAAGCATAAGGTCACTGTTAGGCGCTATACTGCAGCAATTACTCAGACACAGACCGTGCAGACCTAGTGACGGCAACACTATCTGTGCACCTCCGGTGATCTCCCTCGCTCTTTACCGTAGAGTTATGGCGTAAAAAAAGAAACCTCTACCTGGCAAGTCTGGCCTATCCGGGCAATTCACTCGAAAGCAATCAGGTAACCGCGCTTGTTGACCTACATGCAACTTAAGACCACTGTCGCTGCTTTTTGCTTACTTTATTTGCTGTATATCTACTAGTTACTTCATAGCAGTACCGTAATATCGCATTGTATGTTTCTTTCAGCATCAAGTTTCGGAACCGAAATAGAAACTCGATTATAGTGCGAATCACTGGTTTTTTTAAAAAATTTCGGCCAAGGTCGAATTTCAGGAGTGGCCAGGGTCAATTTTTGAAAATGACCCGAGCTAAATTTTGAGGTCACCATCGTGTTGGCCACGGTCGATTATGGTTGGGCATCGATTTTGGTGCAAATCTGCCAAGGCTGAAAATTCTGGTGTTGGCACGGGGCAAATTTTATAAATGATCAGGGACAAATTTGGAGGTCTGCATAGTATTCAGGATGGTCGATTGTGGGTGGGTATCGATTTTAGTCCAAATCTGCCAAGGCTTTAAATTTTGATGGTTGCCCGGGCCAAACCTTGGACACTGACAGGAACAAATTTGGACGAAACGTTCGTGTTGGGTACAGTCAGTTATGGCTGGAGATCAGTTTTGGTCCAAATCGGCCAAGGTCAAATTTCAGGGGTGGCCCGGGAAAAATTTCTAAAATGGCCAGGGCCAAAGTTGGAGGTCACCATCGTGCTGGGCGTGGCCAAATTCGAGGTCGGCCGAGCCAAATCATGAAATATCTATGTGTTGTGATTTTTTGAACTGAATATGACGTCGCTGTTGCTGGTTTCGTCACAAGATCGCACGGTCAAGATGCTTGGTGTTGGTGAGTGCATGAGTGCTTTCGCACTAATAATCTGCAGATTCGTTCCACGTTTGGACCTACTTACCTACGAAAATTCTCAAACTTGCAACAAATAAATGACAAAAAGTTTTGAGACAACAGTGAGGGTAGTGGCACCAGATTTATCACTAGCTTACTGAATACCAATGTTTCGGCCTGGCAGAAAGGAATGCTCAGGTTAATTGAAAAATAAAGATCTCTAATCATTCATCTTAGGCAAAATACAAACTTTTTCTTTACACGTATAAAAATGTACCAAAGGAAAGATAAGTGCATTAATGTTTTTGTTTTAATTATTCAGCCTGTGTTTTCTCCTCGTTGAGCTCCTATTTCTCAGTCTAGTGGTCAAGATGGAAACCCTGGCAGCATTATATGCACCACTGTATCACTTTTTTAGGGTCATTTTTTTTACAAAACTTATCTTCACAGTGAATGACCTGAAGCTGAACGTAACCTTAGAGTGTACACTCACCGTCAAAAGTAAATGGAAGGCGACTTTGTCAAAACAATTTAATTTCTTTAAATTTAAAGCATAATGGTCCATGCTTGTTGGTGCACAGTGCAATTCACAAAATCAAAATTAGGCTGCACATATGTATTCAAGGGGCCAATGATTAAATTTTTTTCATGAATATTGCCTTCCATTTACTTTTGACGGCACCTGAACATACGGGACAAAAGTCTCCGGACCACGTGTTCCTCTAACGAAGCCGATAGCTCTGCTATTAGTCGGCGGCTGAAGACCGCACTTGTGGAGGTAAAAGTTAAATTTTTGTTCTTTCATCTCCACAATTGCGGTCTTGAGCCGCTGTCTGATAGTAGAGCTATAAGCTTCGTTTGAGCAACACGGGGTCGGGAGACTAAGTTTCTAAATTTCTAACCAGTAGAAGTGCGATAAATATAATTTCAACGCAAAATAAAATTGTCTTTTGCTTACTTAAAGCCTCAGGCGAGAGAACTACAGGCAGTACTACATCGACCTTCGAGACATCGCCATTTCTGACAGAGTAGCTTGAACGGCCTAAAGAACAGCGATTGCCAATGTGTATAGATTAGCATCTTAAGACTTTTTTTATTCTACCTAGTCGTCATAGCTACCCCCGAAACAAAAAGTCAACTTTATAAAGGCGCGAAGCCATGTTGGCTTAACTAAGGTAAATCTTAATAATCACTTGAATATTTATAATAACAGCTTAGATGTGTGCAGGTGTAGCAACAGCTAACAGAAGAAAAAAGTTCTGCTTTTTTGTTGATACCTTGTTACCAGCGATACAGTGTGAGCGACTTAAATATTTTGACAACCTAACTTTCAATTTCTGTTGGGCTATAAAATGCACAAAGCAAGAGCGTCACGAACGAGTCGCGCTGTCACTGATGCAATATGTAAACATACATGCTCTACACATCCTTCGCGTCATTCTTTATTTAGTGCTAGGCCGTCTCGAAAATCGGCGTGTCCTAGCAATAAGCGATGCGTCTAGGAACTCTTTTATTAGCGATTAATGCTCAACAATGCCTCACATGGTGCACTGACCGATGCAACCCTTCCACACTGCTTCGACACCTAAATTCAGCCTAATTATTGCTTTTTTTTTTCGTGCTGCCAGTTCTGAAGTCGTGTCATATGCTTTTTTCGCGCAAAAGTAATGGAAGGTTTTTGTGTGCAATAACGTATGCGCAGATCCCCAACGCATCAACATTCAAAGAGCCGTTTCGATGTGATCGGGATGGTTTTATATCCTTAAATTCGCCATACCTCTGGCATCTCCCAGAACTAACTAGAAGACCGCACCAGCCGCTCGCTAAGAGGTGATGATGGTGAATTCTTAAAAATCTCTTTTTCTAACCCGCCTAAACGATACCGTACTGGAGGCAAATCTAGTGTGTTGTAGTTAGACCCCGTAATTGCATAGGCAGGGTATAGCGGCTTCCTGAATAATAAGAAGTCACCACATAAACCGGGTGAAAATGACTTTCGCTGTACTCGCAGACGTGGAGTACATCACTCGGAGCCACATAACTTCGGAGCGCTGGTTGGAGACCATCAACCGCCACCTGCCGGACGGGGTTGAGCTTGGCCTGGACAGTGAGATGCACTTGCTCGACGAAGCTCTAGTGGGGTACGTGAGCACACGCGAGCCTTGCAAAGTTAAAACGTAGAGTGCAGAATGGTTTGCTAAACCATTCTGCACTGGAGATATTAGAATTATTATTAATGGTTTGGAGATATTACCATTGCATCGTTTAGCAAAATGCGCCGACATCCACTGACAGTCACGTGGGACCACAACAAGCACTAAAGCCACCTCCCTGCCTCTGTTCGCAATGTGAAGCTGTGCACAACGAAGTTCGTTGTAAAAATTTATGGAAATTATATGAACCCTTTATTGGGAGTCCTTCTTGTGACGAGCTTGGGTCTGTCCAGTGCGGCCGTTAAAAGTCTTAATAAAGTTCTGATTAGTCGTAACACTCTCACATAACGTTAATAGCCAACTATTTTTACACCCACTCATGAGTACTGCTACTCAATTCGGCTTACGTCCCCCTATTTTTTTATTTTTGTCTTTATTTTCCACTTTAATAATCCAGCGTATTTTAACAAAAATTTAAACAGATGGTAACGTGCTGTAGCCATGCTTTTAAATGCACATGCCCACCAATTTTGAACAAAAGCATTTTTGAGCGGGAAAGAGTTTATGAACGCAACTTTTCGTATATTATAAGATTTTACTAAAACAATCAATATATCCTCAGATCTCCCGTCGGCAGGATCGCATTTTTTTTTTCTATTAGCGTTTTTGCTATCGCGAAAAGCGTTCCCCGTTGGTTTTTTATGGCAGTCTCAACTGCTTGATGCGAGCGATGGCAAAACTTTAAAAGAAAGATATTGCTACACACAAGAAGAATGGACCATTATCTTCAATATTTCCACAACACTAGCTTACAATTTTCCAATATTCAAGATTTCTGTCCAAGAATGGTGGACATGATATGCAGTGAGAAAACCGCATGGTCTTCCGTAGAAAAACCACAGAAAACCTTGTGGTTCTGCAGCACGACGGTTTTCGAGGTAAGCTAGCTGTTATTAGTGCTCCAATGTGATGCAGCAAACTAACGCGAATTTGCTCCAGGCTTTCCCATATATGACTATTGAGTGATTGCAGTGTAGTAAACACTCAAAGCGAGTCAACTGGAATCCATCATCGTTGGAACGTCGCTTTTTCGAGCCACCTAAACGAGCAGTGCCGGTGCCGCTGATTACAGGAACATCGGCGAGTTCGTGAACTTCTTTGAGTCCAGCAACAAGGAAGATGGAGTCGCGGTCTTAGCTGGCTGGGTGCTAGCCCTACACATAGCGCCGGCCCTCAGCTACAAGGTCTTCAAGGGCTACGAGAACGCTGTGCCAATGGTATGATATCGATTTTATTAGCTCTCGGTTACAAACACCGAATGAGCTGCATGAGCACATCGCTTCAATAGCCGCGTTGTTTGAGGAGAAAATGCACGAAGTGATGTAGTCCACCACAACCTGAAAACGTGCTCACACAGCAGGGCTCTTACTCGATAAACTGCTTTAATTAGGACGCAAGCGGCGGTTAAATACGAACAATGGCGTTGAAATTTAAACTTCAGGTAATTCAAGACTGGCGGCTGTGGCTCAATCTACTCAAAGCCATACGATGAGAACTTCCAGGAAACTCTGGCATCTCAGTACAGTCGTCAGTCTCGTTGCGTTCATGGCATTCTCACTGCACAGTTACTAAAAGGTTCGTAGTCAGTGTTTACTTCAAGCTGCTGGCATCAAGAGTAGGCATAAACATGTAATGGTTCCAGACATTTCGGTACGCAAAAAGCAGCTTCTGTCTGAGAACAATTAACTCATCAGACTTGTTTCTGAACGGCGCTAGATTTTTCTTCTTTTGTAGCATCGCTGAAACAACGCTTCAAGCTATATATTAGGTTCACGAAAGTGGAAGTGGATTTCAGTGTTGCCAGCACGTTCACAGCGGTTATTTCATGCTTTGAAGTGCTTTTTTTTTGCAGAAATAACGCAACCTAATTAAAACCGTTTCTATTTTCCGCGCTGATTATGCACTGGCTGCATTATCCACTACGTCTTTGTAGCATTCCATGGAACTTCAAGTTTGTGTAGTTTTTATTGTGGTATAAACTGTCCTGGCTATGCTAACGGCATGAGACCTTGGTTAAGCGAAAACATGCAAGACAATGTAATGCAAATGACAGGCGCGGTAATATTTTTAATTTACTTATTTATTTTATTTTATTTTACTAATACGGTTGGTCTTGATGGCTCTAAATTGGTGCGATACAGTACAAAAATTACATAATCATTTGGACACATTATCCAAAAGGTAGAAAATTCACTGGGTTCAACGATTACACATTTCATACTACGTAATTCATTTAACATTGATCGTAATATATAATTCATGAATACGTAGTTCACGGGTTCAATTTGAAACGCGAGAACAAATAGAATAGAAATAAAGTACATTTCTGGTCTGAACGTTGAGTGCACGATGATCACGAAGTGCAAATATAACGGAGCAATCGGTAAAATGCATTTGTAAAGTTAAATGAAAAGTTTTTTGTCAAATATTATTAACGTACTGGACTGCAACAAAAATTATAGACACATTAAATTACTTTTAAATATTACGCCTCACAAGCAATCCATGCCAGCCTCAACCTCATCACAAGGAGTTGTTTCATCTCCTGTGTACTTTGCAAACAGCCAAGAGCTCTGGTAGACATCTAAATCTTCTCTTAGCGGCGTATAAAATTTATCCAGCATAACACACAAAATTTAAGTCCACTTCAACGTCACTTAAGCTCAAATAGGAGGGGGATAAATTATGGAAGGGTTCCACCCTCGAGCAATCCTCATCTAATTCTTACTAGCGTTGAGCTCATGATTTTTAATGAAAAAGAATGATTACCGTAGACGCTGGTTTTTCTCATAAATTAAGCAGAAAAGGCTTCAGATTTATCATGTTGCAACACAGCAACCATAAAGCGGTGTAATATTGAACATTATAGAAGATAGGAAGTAAGCAAATTATTCGCACTCAAGGTAGTCCCCACCCGGTTCTTTGAGCTTGTCTGAAATATTTCATTGGATTCTTAAAGAAACAAAATTCCTGTTGGCTCTTTAGCCGCCAATTCCCCAAACCCTAGATGTCATCAGAACTGAAATTTTGGTATATGGAATTTTTCACTGGCCCATAGACCTATGGTGCAAAAACCGTGAGAGTATAAAATGTTCAGTAATGCGACCTTGCAGCCACAAGAAGATTTGTAATGACTAATGAGACTGCCGCCAATATTTTGGACTAGTACCGCTTGCTGTGAATAGAAACTCCTAGAGGTGCCTTGTTTAGTTTTAAAGGTTTTTCTCCCCAGATTTTTCCCTTAATTTTGTAGC
Source organism: Amblyomma mixtum (assembly GCF_055824585.1). Lineage (NCBI taxonomy): Eukaryota > Metazoa > Arthropoda > Arachnida > Ixodida > Ixodidae > Amblyomma > Amblyomma mixtum. The sequence goes on from NC_143016.1 coordinate 26,323,593, forward strand.
ATACAGACCTACTACCAAAAAACATTTTTTCTTTCAATGGGTGTCGACTCGTTTTTGGCTGTCTGCTTGAAAGAATTGCACGATTTCAAACAGTTCGTATTTGGTGGATCACTTTGTCCCACAGGAATAAGTAATTTCCTCAGTGGTTGGCGATTAACTGCGCACCACAGTACGCGCTAGACGTCGGCAGATAAGCACCTTTAAGAAATCAGCCGCTATTTTATCGTCGTAAGTCTATATCAATTTTTGTTTCAGTAAATTTCTTCGTGCTGTTTGCACATGCCGTAGGCAATGTGCTTAACTACACACGATTATATTTCCGAATACAAAGTTAGTCAAATAGGTGCAGCTAAATGCTTGGTCTTCATTTTCTCCGTACAGTCGCAAGAATGCCTTCGGACAGAATGGCACCTACTATTCGTCTCGCGAGCTGTCACCCAGTACGTTGCAAAGTGTTTCAAAGTCCCGCATAGCTCAACAGACCTAATTCTTAGGTCAACGCATTGTGCATATCGGCGAGGTGCGTGAAAACACAAACGTGACAATACGAACACCGTTCTAACTTACAACTGAATTTAATTCACAGCCTGAAAGCATTTATAGAGAAACGAGCACGTGAAATACAAATCGAACAAAGCGCACTTGTGTTCCAATCCCCCCTTTCTTTATCTGAGAGATTGATGGATGCCGCACTCACTCTGCACGTTCCTTTCGTACAAGATTTGCCCCTATAATTTCTCAAATGTAACGGCTTTGTTCTTTCCTTCGATGGTGCATTCCTGAGTGATTCCTGAGCATTCCTGAGTGCATACCTCTCGTCCAAAAACAAGTAAGAGAGAACCTACGTGCATGTTAAACCTCACATTTGCATGAACGTTCTTTTAAAAACAGCAATATAAATTATCGAGGAAAAACACGTGTAATTTGATAAGAAGGCTGGTATCTTCAGTACAAATGTGCACAAGTCCTCATACAGCTAGTTCAGATTAATCAATTTAGCAATCAGAATGGCAAATAGGCCACCGCGGTGGCTCAGTGGATATGGTGCTCGACAGCTCACCAGACAGACGCGGGTTCGATCCTGGTCGCAGCGGTCGTATATCGTTGGAGGCGAAATGCAGGAGGTCCGTGTGCTGTGCGATGTCAGTGCGCGTTAAAGAACCCCAGGTGGTCGAAACTATCCGGAGCCCTCCACTACAGCGCTCTTCATAGCCTGTATCACTTTGGGAGGGTGTTAAACCTCATAAACCAAATCAAACAATAGTGGTAAGCCCAACGTTCCCAAATTGTCGACATCAAAATTGCGAAAGCTTTACGAAACAGTCCATGCTTTGGACAATTCCCTGAGGATTATTAATCACACTTTGGTGGCCGAGCGAGAGCACTCTTTATTCTGCCACCGTGCTGTCAGCTTAAGACACTTTCGAAATACTTTACTTTCAAAGCGCCTTGTCCGCTGCCCAAAGTGGCGTCCACTTGAATCATCACTGGTTACACGTCGAACATGCATCGCTTTCATAATCTCAGAAGCGTTACCTCGACGTGTACTCTGGCACTGTTTTTCTCTTGTGCGCATTTGCAGTAATGATTGAAGCACAATTTAGCTTACAAATAACTGTAGTAAGAAAGAGCAACTATTCCAGAAAAGTTCTTGGTCGTGGAAAGTGGTGGTGTTTTTTATTTTCTTTTGTACGCGGTATTACCTAAGTTGGTTGCTACCGTAATAAATCACACTGCATCAACATTCTGTGGCAACACTTCAACACAAAACAAGTTATTATAATAGCACTTCATTTTTTTTCTTCATAGATTGGGCAGAATCGAAAGTACGCACTTTTCCGCTGATATAAAAGAAGGAGAAATAATTTTCTTCAGTGCCTGAAAGAACTTTGCGAACTTTGCACTGGAATTTTCGAAAGAATTGCAGGATATGCCTTTCTCTAGGCAGTGAGGCGGCATGCGCTAGAGAATTCTTCCGACCTCTACAAATCTGTACGTAATGAAGGAGCGCACAGCAAAAGTTGTCTCTTATCCCGCCAGGCAAGAGTTTTTAATATAGACTGGGCGTACCGCGGAAAAAAATTTAAATTGCTTCGAATAGTAAATAGTCGCTTAGAGCAAACCGGCTCGATTTCCTTCGCAAGTATGTCCGCCTGCCTTCTGCGGGCGTTTGCTTCCAATCAGGAACACCTAGCCCGCGTAACCTTCTCTTTCACACCTTCATTCCTTTCCTCATTGAACGGTTCAGGTGCCCACTCAGAGAGATGCAGTCCACTCAAAGCGAGCCTTTCCTTTATTCATGACCTCCACCTACCCTTTCCCTCCCTCGATGATGACAATGAAACAATAATAATTAGAGCTCCACAAATATTTTCTTTGTTTTTACCCCTTCCGGTGCCTACGGTTTATGACACAATGGCTTATAATTAATAAGCAATGTACATCGCAGGCTCTCATATTGGAGGTGAAGCTCGCTCATGCCAGCTGATCAGAAGAGTATCGGGAAAAAACTCGTTACGAAACGGAGTCTCAGAAGCCTATATCTTTTTCCTAATATTTGTTGTTTGTTTTATATTTTTGCGTTATTCTTTGTGGCGGTGCGAAAAGCCGGCATTCAATCCCGCGCCCTAGGGATTAGCAGACGAACGCCAAAGCCAGTGAGCCACCGCAACGGGTCGTCTACTGAAGGCTGCAACAGCTGCAATTGAATTCCAACCACGGCGGCCGCGTTTCAACAGAGGCGAAACGCTAAAAGCTCCCGTGTGCTGTGCGGAGTAATCACATGTTAAAGAATCTCAGGTGGTCTAAATTCATCCGGAGCTGTTCACTACCGGGCCCCTCGTAGCCGCATATATCGCTTCGGGACGTTCAATCCCCAGTAGCATATCATACTTTAGTAGGCACTGAATGGAACTAAGGCTCAAAGCACAGCTATCAAAGGTACTACTGATTTCTTGCCCAACGCCCCTCATGTGCGCCCTTCATTTAAAACGATAAAAGTATTTCTTGGGGAATAATATGTTGCGATCAGATAAATATCTATTATTTGTTGCCTTATTTGCTTCATAACCAACTTTATGGAACGGGATCTACTGTGCGCCTAAAAAGAATGCTGACCTGTGAAATACAACGGCCGTAATTAGAGCATGGCTATACTTGGCATTTGCCTTCGTTTTCTGCAGGTCTCAGCATAAGAATCGATAATATGGCGAGTGCCACTCGGACTCGCAGAAACATCCAGATGTACAGTCTTTAATAAATATTTAATAAGCCTGCCGGTAACTCTGCGAGGCGGTGGTCAAGCACTGTCAACGCAGACGAATGGCTAATTCATACGTGTGCCTTTGCAGGCAAAAAAATGTGCGGCTGCAGATGAGCCCAGCAATGCAGAGGCAGAAAAGTAACTAGACGTGGTTGTAGCGCATGCTTCGGGCACTGGTCGCTCAAAAAGGCTTTGCTGTCGCATTATGCGAAAACTTTTTTTCAGCGATAACAAAGCAGCTCAGCCAATAAGCGCGTGGGGACCGTAACATGGGCACGAATTCAAATATGTAAGAGTCTTTGTAGGTAAAGAAAATAGACCTCCCTGCGGGCGCAAACGAAGGCCTACAGAGGTTATAAAAGCATGCCGCACTTGCGCTCTTATTGTTTGGTCTTCCTGGTATAACTCCAACGCCGATTCCTCCTGTCTTGCCTCCTCCACTGGTTAAAATAGGCGTTCCGACTTGAACTTCCGGTTAGGTGCGCCTCGCACTGCTTATCGCTAACAAAAATCTGACGAGGGAGATACTTTTTCTCTCCCTACACATTTCGCTTAACAACAGTCGCCGTCACTCGACAGTAATCAACGTATTTTCCTGACCTCGCGGGTTCTATCATCAAAGCAAGTTATAGCTAAGGCAATAAACTATCAAATGGAGATCGTGCAGCAGTTTGGAAAAAGTTCCTAATAGCCTTTTATTTAGTTGGCAATGCAGTTGCGTTGAATCGGCCTGTTGCTCGATGCCATGCGCGAAGAAACTGCGTCGAGGCTGACTTGAAGCTGACTTGCTGTGGATGCAAGCGCTTCCGGGATGGTTTAGAGCAAATTTTTGATCCAAACTTAGGAAAGCACTGACAAGAACTAGAAGCATAGAATAAATTTTACATTTCAGAGAAAAGACATAAAGTAAGCTTTAGTAGCAATCTCTGTTAGAACCGCCCATTCCGCAGATGCCGTTTTATCATTTTTATCGCGATAGCTTTAAAGGCTCCGTTACGCAGAAAATACCGCGTCGGCGTTGTTGTTGTCGAAGTTGTCGGCGTTGTGGGCGATAAAGAGGGTGGCACAGGCAGCCACCTTTGCATTATGGGCGGGCAACCTAGGTTACGTGATCTCGTGGGGTCGTCACAGCCTACGCACCGGATTGAGAGAATACCTATCACACTGGCAGGTTGCAGTTCAATTAATGGTTGATCGTGAGAGGCTGTTCAGGAAGAGCGGCTTTGGCAGCACAATACCCACCGGTGGCAGCACCTGCCATCGCAGGGCAGTGGCGCATCCCTTAACCTCTGCGCCATTGCGCAAGGAGTGGTATGAAGACTCTAAGGGACATATGAATGTAAAGTTGCGAATGACCAATTCCGCATGTAAGGACATTAACTAATTAACTCTATCGCATCATGTCCTTAAGGCGGAGCTTAAGTGTCCCCTTCAATTTTTTTTTTTTTTATCTAGGGATCGTATCTTCTTTCGGTGCTTAATTCCTATTTATGGCGCCCTCTTTGCCACCATCGTAGACCTCAGAGGCATCTCACGTTTAGGTTTTCCTGTCTTTTCATCACAAACTGCAAGAATGCACCCGTGGGCATTGCGATGTCGGTACAAGTTAAAGGGGCTTTGAAAAGGGCTCCGAATCAAGTTGCGGAATGCTTGAGACGTTAAAGGACGCCGCTTCACGAATATATTGTCCATCAAGATTTCTTTGAACGCGTTTGTTATAATCTGAGTTATTTGCAGTCAAAATTTTAATTTCAGCATCTTCGTGGTTTTCTGTATTCTCTTGCCACTTTTTGCTCGTTGAAATGTCGGCGCTCCGACGCTGGCTCCACCCACTCGGCCCCATAGCCGGCTGCCTAAGCACGCAGTAATTTCCCAAGGGCTGTTCACTGATCCACCGGAGCGACGCGGCTGACTGCAGAACTGAAAGAATCTAATCAATAACCACATATTAAGAGACATATGCAGACACGCGACACTGAGGACAGCGAGTTTCAAAAAGTCGCCGCAAAAGGCTTACGAACTTTCTCGCGCGATTGTGTGTTCGCTGCTGGGTTTAGAAGCATTTTCTTTGGCTCAGGTGTTCATGACAACTCAAAGTAGTGATTGAGCCAGTTTATGTACTCCATTCGGATGCAAGGCTCCTTTAAAAAATTAAAGAAACACAGGTGGTCGAACTCATTCCGGAGCCCTCCATTACGGCATCTCTCATTGCCCCTGTGCAGCTTCAGGACGTTGAACTCCGCATAACATAGCACATCAAAACATAACGCAATGTAACCTGGCATTATATAAGCATTCACTTGCTGTGAAAACGAACGGTATAAGCGCTATTGCAGTAGTTTTGTTATATCCGCCACACTTTCATTAGTAATCGGTAGTGCGCCTGGTATTTAGATTGCTTTATTAGGCGTCCAATCAGTATTCCGATGACGTATTCTTCTTTTTGACACTGCGAATCATGAGGGAGAACACGTCTTTTCTAACAAGTCGCACTATAAACACACTGAAAGTGCTCAGAAGGCGAAGATACTTTCATCTCGCTCCTGTCGTCGAAACTCACACTGAATTCATGTGGGACTTGTGGCTAGACATTGAATTCGCGCTGTACACCACTGAACATCGACGACTGAAAAAGAAACGTTGTCTAGCAGTCTTTCCAACGTGCATGCTGTCAAACCCAGTCAGTGTCACAAGTTGTGTTAGGCATCCGGCCGTTCCGTTTTCCTTTATGAAGAAACAGAGAAATTATGTCCTGCAGTTAACGCTGAGTGCATCCTATTTTGTTTGGTCTTACAACTAGCAATAACTAAGAATGAACCACGAGACCACAAACACGCGTGGTTGTGCATGCTCTCCGCTCGAACATTTGAGGACAACGACATCAATGTGGCGCGTAATTTTCAGCTGTTTAAAGGGCACTTCAGGAAATATTACTTAAAAGCGATCTCGTGGAACACGTCAGGTCATTGTTTCTGCTTTTCCGTTTTGGGCTATTTGAAGCGCTGTCCGAATTCGTCAAGGCAAAGAGGACACTTGACAACATCCTATCAGCATTGCAAGGTCATAGACCCAATGTTATCCTGCAATATCTCACATGGTGCTCAAAAAAGGTAACTTTGGCTTGGCCATTTTGGAAGTAACAGCACCGCTCCCTCGGAGTTCTAGCTGGCAAAATTCAGTTCTCCTTAGCAGATAAAGAAAAGTTGCTCCTCGGTTGCGCGAGCCCACGTGTGAAGCTGCACGTGGGCTATGAAAAACTCTGCCGCGGAAGATTTCGGATTGATTTCGATTGCTTAAGGCTTTGTAACGTGCACTGATATAGCACACAACAGAGACGTTCTCGCGCTTCGCCTCCGTAAAAATGTGGCCACCGCGGTCGTAATTCGAGCCCGTGGATTAGCGCTCCGCAGTCGAACGTAAAAGTGACTGGGTCACCATGACGAGTTCGAAACAACCAATGAAACATGCCAACTTGGTATAGATGGGCCAATAGAACATGCTTTCTCCGATACAGAGGTAGAAAAGCTGCTCCATACTGATTGATGAGTGGAAATAGCTTTAAAGAGAAACTGAAGTATTTTTAGAATTCCATAATTTTAAAGGGGCCGATTGTGTGAAGCATGCTGGTAAAGACTGCGAAATCATTTTGCGCTACTATTTGAAATGGTGGCGTAATCGCCGAATAGAGTGGCGTTGGCGATCAAGCTTCTCTGCAGAGCATAGCGATGGGCAGAGGCCCTGATAATGACGTCACATATGACGGAGTTGCGTTTCCAGTGACGAAACAGTTGTTTCATGGAAGAAACCCAACGCCATTAGAGGTGAGCTCATGAAGCATTGTTTGGCGGCATCGGATGACGCACAGCAGCATGCAGGCGAAGGCAGCGGACGTCTGGAATTTCGGGGATAATGACGTCAATAAGAGTTTCCCCGCATTCTTTAATACAGTGAGGATAAGCCTGAACGCCATCGCGATTTTAATCTGCGATCACTTCACCATTAAAAATGCTAATGCAAAAATACTTCATGTTCTATTCAGAAGCTTCATAGATTCGAATTCTTGGATAACCTCGAGTTCTCAAAAAAACAGTTCAGCTTCCCTTTAAGGTAATAAAGTGGCTAAGGGGCTACTTGATGTGGATAAGTGTCGGAACTTGTACAGTACTAGTATAGCACGCGAGAAGATAGATCACCCCATGCATGTATATCACTGGCTGGCGCTGTATTGCTACGGAGTATTCCTCCTACGGGCAGCCTAGGTAGTATCGTGTTTGTTTTAAAACTTCATAATAAACTCGCACTTGTTTGTCAATAGTGGCGACCTCGTGTGAGCCAGACTTTCATTTCGCGAGGGTGTAAAGGAGCAAGCAAGAGACAAGGAAGAAATCGCGCTCTGCGGTTGGAAAACAGCTGGCATGAAAGAGAAAGGGTATCGACGCAAACTTTGGATAGAATTCTAAAATGGCAAGGTCAACTATGAAGACTTTCGTACAACGGGTGAGTGGCAGAAATGTGAGTGCATTTTTCTCAATTTTGCGCTACAGGAAAGGAATAACCAGATATTTCCAAGCTACGTAGAAGCTACAAAGAAAGAAAAGTTTGCCAGCCAATGGTGTTTCAATTTTAACTGACAATTGAATGACACCTTTCGTGTTTCAAAACTTTTATTTACCACGTGTCACATACGAATATTGGTTTCTAACGAAAACAGCTGGGAAGCCTAAATTATGAGGTCGCCTTTTCCGCGCACTCTTTTCGCGAAGCATTTACTGCGCCTTCTGTTCTGTTTGTAAGCAATGAATGGAAGGCATATAATGAATGTAAGGCCAAAGCGGCACAAGTCTTCTCGCTCGATATTATTCGATTCTTATCATCCGCCTGTCTGACTAACCAATCCCTGTCATAGCGAGGGCATGGGCAATGACGAAAGGCAAAACCAATCATAATTAAATTTAACTCGAACGAAATCTAAAAAAACCCGAACAACACCCCGCTTTCCGTGAAGAACAAAGCACCACATCACCATACTGTCATGCTGTAATAATGCCTGTCATTACAGAGACACTCACACACAAAACTCTTCGCCCTTGTAATGTACCCTTTAGTCAAGTGTGCTCAGCGACTCTTGTTAACGGTGGTGCCTCTTATTTACACAGGTCATTGAATTCCATGCAAATCATTTTATTTTAGAAATATAAGCTCAGTGACACCTGGCGACTGTTCCGTTTCATCAGAGTGCAAACATCCGTATAACAGCGCTTCTAAGATACATTTATAGAGAACAACTATGACAACAACGTCTGAATGCGCCGTCTGAGCACTCGCAACGAAACTAACGATTCCACGCGCGCAGATGCTTGTTAGAGTAGTTCGCCGTTCCACTACAGCGTGGTGTCGATTTACTCCAAATCGACAATATGTATAATCGCATATCTCGTATCTCTGCTCCCATGTGTCTAGAAATGCAATTTATCACGTACTTTAATGGTGTTCTCAACACTGAGTTTGTTACTCGTAAGTTTCCTATAGGTGGTATGCACTGGCGCACAGCCGCGCCGCGGCGCTGCGGTGCACCGCCGCCGGCCGCCATGATTGAGGTGCACGTAGCAGACGAACTCCTGCTCCGCAAGCATGTTTCCTTCGAGTGTCGCGTTCAGACTGCCGTTTGGAATCCGCGTGCTTCGGAAATTCAGCCGGTAAGTCGCCCAGCGCTAGAGCCGCACGAAACACGTCGTAAACGAATGCCAATTTGATTGGGAAGCTGCGCTTGTTAGCGCTGCTCGAGCCGGCCGAGAAAACAGGCGCAGCGACGAAAGTTCGTCGCGTGTTTAGTTCCCCTCGGTTCTGGGATAGAAGCTCGGATAGCAGTCAATGACAGCAGCGCTTCCGTGAAACCGGAGAGCCGCATGTAGCACACTCGTGGAGAAGTGATTGGTGACTCGGCGCCACTCGATAGCTGCGGCGTCCGCGGTGCATGAGCACACCGAGTAAATGTCTGACAAAAGGGGCCGGTATTATGTCTTGTGTAGGAGTCCTCTGCACAGAATGCTCACTCACATGGCCGGACATCGGAAGCCTTTTTACCACTCTGGAGCAGTCGTTCTTCAGCACAAAGGTGGTCGTATAGATTGTCACAGCAGCCGCTTATAAGGCAGCATGCAGATTGGGCTAGGTGCACTGTGCACGCAATGTTGACAAAATTCGACACGAGAGTACCTGCTAGCTTACACTTGATAGCCCGCGCTTTGTTAGTATCGTGCCTCTTTTTCGTGTCAGCATCTGACAACATAGCGCACAGTGTAAAAATTTGCGAGCTGTTTTGGTAACGATCGGGTTTGCCGTGCAGCTCGCAAACCATGCAGATCACCCTGACGCAAGCGTAAATTTCACACCGTCCGGACGCCGCCTGGGTGGCCACGACTCCATCGAAAAACGAAGCGCATGCCCCAGGAATTCAAGACCAAAAAAAGCACGAGGTCACATCCTGTCATTTAACATATCTAAGCAAACTTTGGTGGCCGTCCTGCGTTTTTTTAGGATGCACTTCGTCCAAGAATTTTGCAGATCAACCTAAGATTAAAGTATGAAACGTTATATCACGGTGAGATATGTAGTGCAGCTCGGAAATCAACAGCTCTGCGCAGGTACACAGTCCACAGTAATGCAAGGAGCACAGCAGACGCGCCGCAGCTGTCGAGTGGCGCCGAGTCACTGATCATTTCCCCTCGAATGGGCCTGAACTACATGTGGCTCTCCGGTTTCACGGAAGCGCTGCTGTCATTGACTGCTATCCGAGCTTCTATCCCAGAACCGAGGGGAACTAAAAACGCGACGAACTTTCGTCGCTGCGCCTGTTTTCTCGGCCGGCTCGAGCAGCGCTAACAAGCGCAGCTTCCCAATCAAATTGGCATTCGTTTACGACGTGTTTCGTGCGGCTCTAGCACTGGGCGACTTACCGGCCGAATTTCCGAAGCACGCGGATTCCAAACGGCAGTCTGAACGCGACACTCGAAGGAAACATGCTCGCGGAGCAGGAGTTCGTCTGCTACGTGCACCTCAATCATGGCGGCCGGCGGCGGTGCACCGCAGCGCCGCGGAGCGGCTGTGCGCCAGTGCATACCACCTATAAGGGACTGGCGCAAGAAACGCAGACAGTTCAGGACACAAAACACACAAAATCAACTCTGCCATTACTTTTCTCTCCGTCTTGTGACGATGTCCTTTCATGCATCAGTCTTCTGCCACGTAATGCCTTGCTTGTTTCAGCAATTTTTAGCAACCCACTTCAGCAAAGTCTACTTCGGCCCATAACCATCTCTTAATAATCCAGAGTGAGCCCTGATCGCCAGCCGAAATGACGCTCTGACCACCCCTCTCGCGCGCGCTCGCAGGCCGTGCATCACTGCCTGCAGCTGGTGTCCGACATGGCGCCGTATCCGCTCAACTGGTTCCTCACCGAGAAGAGCGTCAGTCCCGCCGACTGGAACACCACGTGGGCGCTTCTCGCCGACGTGCACCACGCCATGGCGCAGTACTTCGACTGGATGGACGCCGACTCCCGCGAGAGGGCTCTGCGCAGGTTGAACGTCATACGCCACGTGGTCGCTTACCCCAGCGTCGACTCGACGCGCGACACCGTCGAGAGGCGCTTCGCTTACCTGGTGAGCCCCGAGGCGTGTGAAGTAAGGGCAGTGACGGTTCCTTGTTGAAAAGTTCTTGGGAGTTCGGAAAAGCATGTACACATCATGCAGCTTACAGCACGACACGAGACTCACACGGAAGATCAGAAGGCTGAATGTTAGACAGGACAGAGCTCTGCGTCGCTTGTGTGTCTTAGTGTTGCTTGCCAAGCCAACTATCTCGCGTAGAATGTTCCAATTTAAACAGTTCGGTATTTGTAATGCGCGTTTCAGTGAACAACGAAAACGAGTAGAGCAGCCGCTGTGTCGAAATATGAAGCTCAGTGGCGCTTTGCGGATTTCTCAGTAAGGAGTATACTTCAAGTGACACATGTAATCGCCGTTCATGATAGGATAAGCTGTATGCTGCTTTCACTTCAAGAGTACCGAACGATGCGATGCCGTAGGCACTAATGGTAAAGGTAGAGATAGTCCCATGGCCTTTAAGTTTTCACTTGAACTATAATCTGGGCCGAAACATTAATGATTATCTCTTTCGATCATGAATTATCAAGTATTGAGATAAAATTCTCAAATTTATATTTCCTCGAGAGGAATGTTCCAAGATTACCAAACTAATTCCCGTCCTCTAATATAACTAACTGCCCCGATTATACTTGTTTAGTTACAATATTAGTTACAATTTTGGTTGTTTGGACAATTTACGTGCACTGGAGAGCTTGCTTTGGCTGGAAGCTTCTTGAAAGCCCATGTACTATCCCGATGGAAAGAAATGCGAACAGAGTGGGAACTTAGGCGCTCCACTGTTCGCATTTTATTTAAACACGGTTTTAGTTCGGTGGTAGTAAAAAGATGCTAGAGTTGTCCGTGACGCATTCTAGGATGACTCTAAAGTATTTTGCTTACCACCCAGGTAAAAGCGCCATCAAAAAAAATCGAACAGTGGAGCACGTAGGCGCCGCGCTGTTCGCGTTTCTTTCTATCGTGATAGTACTTTGGCACGATGTGAACAAAATTTGTTGGGCCACAGCGGCGAAGGTGACCACAATTTCGAAATTCTAAAAACTGCTATGGGCATTACTTATAGTGGTCTGCACGCCTCTCAATAATTAAGAAGCCTAACTGAAATAGTTGACAAGTTACCTATCCAATATCAGTTAACCAGCCCGTTAGTTAAGAAGTCATAGCTGTATCCTGACGTACTACACCGCTGACAATGATATGCCGAAAAAGCTCTCTTCCAACTCAAGAAGCCAATTTTTAAAAACTGTCTAGAGCCTTAGGTGAAACACCCTGTATACACAACCATGAAGTCACTCAATGAAAACTGTATTTCTCGAAAACGGTTAGAATGGGGCTCTGCCTGTTTCGCGTCCGAAGTGCGGCGCATTGAAAACTAGATGTTTAAAGTTGTTTGCTCATCTGCTTTTTTGGGGCTCTCGAAGCAGTTCACGAGCCGTCATAGCCACAATCTCTTCGCTTCTCCTACCTGCATTTCTTTATCGAAGTTATTCTGCATCATTCGACTCTGTAAGAAATTCGCTGTCGTTTTTAAAGGTCAAAAAACACGGGAAGAAAGCACGTAGCTCTCTGTACGCTTACTCCAGTGGCTAGTTTTGACGTACCTGCTGTCAAATAGATGCCGAGACAACCTCCAGCAAGAATGTTTGTCACGACTCCGCTCGAAACAGCACACAACTCATTATACAAAATTAGAGGTCCAAGTCCGTGCTACGCGTTGATTACCTTACTTTATAAGCGTATGCAGATTGTTGAATATTCTCATTTCACGCACACAAAAGGAACAACACAAGAAAGACTGTCACTAAAGAACCCTTTATGCACTCGTCCGTTACGTCTCTGGTGAGCACCCATGACTTAGCGTGTGCGGCATCTCCGCTCAGAATAATCACCTGTTATCGGCGTCTCGCAGCAAGCATTTGTTTTTGATTTCATTTTCTTTTAAATTATTTCACGTATTCCAAGTGATGTCGGTATGGTGGATGCAAGAAAGGAGCACGCTAGCGTTGGCACAAGTATTATTATATACGTGTTATGAGTGTTATGAACATATAAACACTGTCACGCACGAAGAAAAAAAAACAGATACTACCAACAAGTGCAAACGTGGACTGGCACGTACTAGGGAGGCTACTAACATGTTCTCGAGCGAAATAGAAGGCGCATAACAACGCAAGACACTGTGCACACTTCAAAAGTATAAAAAGCTGCCACGTTCCGAGGAGCCTCGGTTTGGTCATCACGTGAGGATATTTCATATCCATATGCGGATAAATTATCTCTTCCTACGCTGTCTTCTGACTAAATCTATGGGTTCCCTCTTGTGTTTTACTACGTACGAATATAAGAGAGTTTCTAGCAACGCTGTTGTTGTTAATGTCGCACTAATTTCAAGCTAACTACGAGCAATTACCTTTTGCATAAGCTTCTACGATCTGCACACGAGTTGAAAGGGGAGCATTAGAGTATTGGTGGTATCTTGCTGCCGCAATCGCTTCGGCGGACGTGGCTGTTGAGATGCGCCTTTTCTTTTAATCTTTTCTTTCGCATTTGTTTATTTCAATTCCCTTCTGTCTGCACTCGGTAGTCATAGTGGCCCAATTGGAGATAGTCATTTTCGCTTAGATCGGATGAACGATGGACAAAAATCTGCAGAGAGGTGGAAATGAATAGAGCTATCAGAAGGCATTAACTTTTCAGACACCGAGAAGAGTGATTTCGAATTGAGCAAGTCTTGTGCACTTTGCCTAGAAAGCAACTGCACGCATCGATCACAGTGTCACGGCCCCAATGGCCCCTGTTCCTGACCCCAAGATTGCAGGTCCAATCCTTTGCCTTGGTTGCATTATCTGAGTCGGACAAACTGGTAATTTTGACAGTAAGCACGCAGACAGTGAGGGGCGGAGGTGGTGAGGGCGGTTTATCATAGCTAACGGCGCAGCTTCAGGACGCAATGAACAAGTCAGCAGCGCTCCCTGCCGGAGGCGTAACCACGGCCAGATGCACATACATTGAGACCAGCGCGTCTGTGATCCCAGAGATTGAAAATACGGCACCTGCTTTCGGCTAAGGAGGACCATTGGCCATCTCCCCATATGCATTGCGTAACGAAGCATCCCAGTCAAGAAGAACGGTCTCCTTCCATGGCCTTCTCCCCGCTACCTCGCAACAGACAACGTCATTTGCATCGCTGACAGGCCTATACCTGTGCATGTCGTTGCTCTCGGGCGTGTTACTGCTGACGAAAACGCAACAAAAACGGCAAGGTAGCCGCGAGTTCTGCTGTAGTGCCATCGATCGCGGCGTGACAGGATCGAAGACCGCTCATGGTGACTGCAATTTAGCGGTGTGTCCCTTCGCATGACGCTGTGTGGTGAGTTTATTGTTGTTGGCTCCACCAACAAAGATTACCTTTCAGAATTATGAAAGAAGGATGCCAGCTTGATGTTCGATGAACTATCACGCGTTGTTTATTGAAAAGTTCGCTTCAGAAGTCTATTATGCTACGGGTTCATTGCCCCCACAGCGACGCTGTCATACAAAAGATATAAAGCGCAAATAAAAATAAAATAAGATTCCTTTCGGCTGTTTTTCTTGTACAGCATAAATCAGCGACCTTATTTGGACATAACTTTGTGAAATCAAAAAGCTCCATGTAAACACGTTGAATGGAAGCTGAAACGCTTTTCTGAGAATTCGACGAGGTTCTAGGGCTCGAAGGCATGACTTGTACTTAAAGCATGCCAACCTTTTTAGGCTAGGTCGCATAGATCTTCGGGCTTCTTCTCGCTTTATCTAAGAAGTGTGGAGAACCTCATACTGTCATTGTGAGGTTTCAGATTTTCAATGAATTCGCCCCAGTCCTGCCGTGCGTCATCCTATGCCAGCAAACTACGCTTCGCAGGCTTTGCCTTCGGTGGCGTTAATTTCCTTCCTTCGAGCAAAAGTTGCTGCGTTGTACATGTACAGCCGCTGTAATGACGTCATCATGGGGCCCCTTACCCGGCTCTGGGGTCTGCAGAGAAGCCTGAAGGCCACTTTGGTTTAATTCATCAATTGAGTCATCATTTCTAATGCTGGAGCAAAAAAATTTCACATGTTTTACTCGCAAATTTTATGCATTCGATGCCTTTAAGAGCGTCCAATTCTAAAGCATCTTTAACTGCTTAATTTATTTAACAGTAATATTAAAATTATTTAGCAGTAACATTAAAGCGAAAACCCTATTCTGCTTTCACTTTCCGCCGGGCCGATGTAATTTTTTGCGGCAACGTAAGATCCAAAGAGGTTCACCGAGCAGTATTAGAAATTAACTGAGGATGCATTCAAATTTCACTTGCATGCACACTTCTATGTTGAGAGTGCTTAAGAGCGAAGGATACATGACAGGGCTGGATCATAGAGACAAAAATTCAGCTCAGGCTTCGCTCATCATCATCAGCCTGACTACACCCACTGCAGAGCAAATGCCTCTCCCATGCCTCCTCCCTATTAACACACTATTTTCCAACTGCGGCCACCGCAACCCCGCAAACTCCTTAATCTCATCCGCCCACCTAACTTTCTGCCGCCCCCTGCTACGTTTGCCTTCTCTTCGAATCCACACAGTTACCCTTAAGGACCATCGGTTATCTTGCCTTCGCATTACATGCCTTGCCCCAAGCCCATTTCTTCCTCTAGATTTTGAATAGCATGATATTAACTCGAGTTTGTTCCCTCACCTATTCGGTCCGCTTCCGGTCTCTTAACCTTACACCTATCATTTTTCTTTCCATAGCTCGCTGCGTTGTCCTTAACTTAAGCTGAACCCTTTCCTTCAGCCTCCACATTTCTGCCCAGTAGGTGAATACAGCTAAGATACAGCTGTTGTATATTTTCTTCGTGAGGAATATTGGCAAACTGCCATGCTGCGCTGTTCCCCTTTATATATGCATGAAGAATGAATAAAATGTTTCACTGTGCAACCGCGGCATCGGTCTGCAATAAATCTGGCCACTGAGGACAAACTGTAGTTGGCCTGTGTGAACAGATTACGGCGTTATAATTATAATGAGACGACGTTCCCTGATAATGGAGCTATTAAAAGCTACTAATTTTAAAAAATTGAATACGGGTGTCGTTATCACAGGCCAAAGCGCAAATACACTGCGGTGCGTCAATGATTTTTTTTTTTTTAAGCACGGATTCCAAACGCTAGACAACACACTCAGTTATGGTAATCACGGAGGTCTGTCCGGGTGTAGGTATGAAGAACTTGAACCGAGCGGCTGGAAAAATTTTTAATAGAATTTTCTCAATAATAAAAGCGTATTACGCTCCTGAACAAACATGAGCATAACATAAACCGCCATAAGTTTAATTTTAGTGCGGTCAAAAATTTCAATGAAATTGTCCCCAGGGTTCCTTTAAGTGTGTTGGCTGATCAAACGACAATTCCCATCGAGGCTCGAAAGATATTAAAATGTTATACATTGAGAAATTTAAATTCTGTGCTCTAAATCTAACAATATGTTTTGATTTCTGTTCAATTGGAAATGTTTGCCCTTCGGACGTGCTAAATTATTATTCCTGAAAAAGAATGCGCGATGGGTTTCTGGAATGTTAAAAATTTTGCAGGCTATATATTAGATCCTTGGAAGTCTTGTATGTGCTGGACGCTGCACGCAGTTTCAGTAGATTTATTTTAATGCACAAACAACTTTCGTGGGTAAGGTTCCTTCGTTATACCCTAAATCTTAGGGAATAAGATGCGCAGTAGCCTAGGACACTTCCTTGGAGCTGATAAAATTATATGGTTCACCCTCTATTGTGCTGGCCTCCGTGCAGTACAAAATATCCTACTGGGCAATAAATTTTAAAGGAACGTGTGCCCAGCGCTCACCTCCTGGCCCCTAATGTATTTTGTGATTAAAAACCTAATGCTCCTTCTTGCGCCTAAAGAAAGCAATACATTAAAATGTTCTTTCCGAAAGGTACAGAATCGCCAGTGCCCACTAAAAAACGCAACTTACAGGGGCTCTGAAATATCTTCCGAGGAGAGCAGATCAACTCTCTCAATCACTGCATTATGCTGTCATGAACACCTGAACCAAATAATATACATCTACACGCAGCAGAGAAGCCACAATCACGCGCGAAAGTTTTCGAGCCCTTCCCGGCGACTTTTTCATGCTCGCACCGTCCTCCGTCGCTCGCACCTGCGTATAAAAGTTGATAGATGGCTATTAGTTAGATTCTTTCAGACGTCAGGCAGCTACCACGGCGCGGCCAATAAGCTGCATAGCTCGGGCAGGTCAAAAAGTCTGCGTCCGGAGGAGGGGCCGGCGGAGCAGCGCCGACCTTCCAGCGAGCAAAATAGTGACGAAAGAAGGAAAGCCGCGAAGACGCTGAGATTCAAGTTTCGGCTACGTGTAACTCAGCTTCCACAAAGCACATTAAAAACAATCTTGCTGGACAATATCCGTGAAGCGGGGTGCTTGAACATCACAGGCCCACCGCAACTTTATTAGAGCCCTTTTCCGAGCGCCTTTAATATTTCCTGGTGCGCTCTAGACTTTTTTGGTAAGTAAGCCTTATTTACTGAAAAGTGCAGTTTCTGCTGTTTCAGTCCCGGCGGTCACTCGATGTCGGCACAGGTTGAATAATACGGAGCTATCGCTGACGTTCTTCTCACGTGATCGCACAAAAACAGTCGTCTCACCTCGTGTTGATTCAGCGCTTCAAGCCACGGAGGTTATATTTTTAAAAGCGGAAGCCTTGCAGCCCAATTACGAGAAAAGCCGGCGACGTGTAGTATTACGTTAGTGTGTACTCGCAGATGGTACAGAAAATCCGTGCGATGGTAAGAAAAATAGGGTGACGTCATCAAGCGGCCGTAGGTCACGCACAGCCAGCCCGGTACCACCGTTTCAGACAACCAGATACATTTAGTTCATCTATATATACCCCCGACTGACCGACCTCAATCTCTGGCGCCAGTATTCCCGATTAAATTTGTACTAAAATTGTGGTGCAACCGTTTGTCGCACAGCGTTCCGGGTACTGTCATGCTATTTCTGGTTGCGTATAGCTTACATGTGACAGTCAAGCTGGAGACCAGTTTGCGATAGAGATTCGAACCGACAACATATGCACCTTAAATTGTATGCCTTCCTAGACTCTTTACCTCTTCCCTTAAGGCGCGGTTGAGGTGGCCACTGAGAGTGGAGGCCTTTACTCCCTCATTTCTTTTCCTCAAAAACCAATTTTCCTATTAAAATTGTGATGCAACCGTTCGTTGCACATCGTTGCGGGTGGCATCATTCGATTTCTCGTTTCATATAGCATACGTTCCTTTTATCTCATTAAAGTCCATTCTCTCTCTCTCTCTCTCTCTCTCTCTCTCTCTCTCTCTCTCTCTCTCTCTCTCTCAAGTTGTAGGCTGTTCGATGCAGGAATTCGAACCGAGCGTCCAAGTGTTCCACACGTATCTTTGTAGATTCAGTGTTTGCGGAATCAGCATTCGGAGGCGCGTCTTCATTTCATATCTCAGTGCGCAACCTGCATCGACGTCGAACGCTCACCATGACACACTAAAGCGTTCGCCCTTACAGCCCGTAAGCAGTCTTGAGTGCCCTCTAAATTATTTTTCTTTTTCAGCTGCCGGGTAATGTTACGCGTGCTTTGGTTCCGCTTATGTATGAGCCCCAAAGACCTTAAAAACTTTCCGGTGACGGGTAGTTGCATTGTTTTACTAACTTCCAGAGTTCGGCGTAAAATGTATCAACGTTCTCACCAGGATGTTTTAGTTTGCAAACATTTCTTCCTCGGGCTGCGAAGTGGCTGTCGCATGACAGTCCAAGAGATTTACATACGTCACACTAATAGACATCTGCGTCATCACAGTGGGTAAACCGTAGCGTTTGCATCGTTCAATGTCGTGCTCTTGCCATTGGGCTTTGCATCAAAGATATATAATTCTACACATATATGTAAACTGCATGTTAGTTGGTCTACACCCATTGAATTAGGGAGCCTTTCTGTCGTGATCATGTAACAGTAATTTCGCGCGCCTTAGTCTAAATTAGAAACTAGGAACAAATTTGCGATGTCGTTGCTTATTTAACAGTATGTCGACCCTCATCAAGGTACTGTCAGACAGGTGTTCGACAACAGACAGAAAATATTACGCAATAGCCTACTGAAAGCATTTATCTAATCTTCAGAGGCGGCTCAGCGGTTCTCGCTCCCAACATATCTTAAAGCTGAACATGAACAACCAACACAATTTAGCACCTGAGTGCACCAAGAAACCAGCGGACAGCCAAGGAGCTAACGCTGAGGGCATTCACTCCTTAGCCGTGGCAGACGCAAGCAAAAAATTATTCTGTCTCCTTTAGCTTAACTTCGCCTGGAGTTATTTGTTTCATTAACAGAAAGCTTGTCACTTGCGATGACTGCCCACTAAAATTGGCAGCTGTCTGTGTAAGCCAACGCTGTGTAGATTTCAATACACTGTAGCGCAGCAAAAGACGAGGACACAAGAGACGAGAGACGAACACCACGTGTAGATTATCAACAAACCCGTGACACATCTATTTCGCAACTTCCGAAGAGCAACAGCTCTGACAATTCTTTTTTTTATTTATTTATGCAACACTGCAGGCCTTAAGCCTTCGGTCAAAGCAGGGAAAGCGTAGAAAGCGTTTCCATCATAACACACTGTATGCACGCTCTATAAAATAATGTGCACAGGTAAGAGAGCGTCTCAGCGCAACTTACAGCGTCACAGCGCAATGTGCAAAGATGGGCAACCAACCATCACGTATTCATGACTAGGCGTAAGCTAAAGGATCTTTGAGCACACAAACTACTCTTCGTTCTGTTCCCACTTGTTTTGTAGCCGTCGTTTCGGTCGTCTTTTACGGTGCTACAAGAGGGCAGTGCGCTACAGGCTTTCTTGGGGTGCTTGTCCACGATGTCGTGATCGTATATTCTGCCCAGAAGACGCCGCTCCGAAGGGACGGACTCTCCAAGTCGGGCCCGAGCTACTAAGGAACGGTCGAGTCTCACGAGCTCGTATCAAATATGCACCGCTCCCACTCGCGCCGCAACTTTCAGTGCTCCAAGCAACTGCCCAGGAGGATGCACTCCACTCTGCCTCATGAGCTAGATTACAGAGACTGACGCTTCCAGACTTTTCTGACCAGAAGCTTTTTGAAGTGAAGCTGACAGTTCAGGAGCTGCAGTCCACGGCTTTTACCTCATCTAGGCTTGTCTCGCGTCGTTTACTAAAATTACTCAGCCAAATCACACCATGCGTCGAGTTTAGGAGTGCAAAGTGTAGTACTTTGTAAGGATTAATTTTTTGTAACTAACTGGAATCTAGTCTCTTTACCCCTGTAGTACTGGTAGCGACTGCTCTTGAGGTACCTCCTGATTGCGGCGCTAACCAATTAAAAACTGAATGAAAATAATGAATCAGGAAAATAAAAATTAGAACATACGGTGCCAAGTTTTCATCTCATCCTGTATAACAACGATCATCATCATCAGCCTGACTACTCCCACTGTGGGGCAAAGGCCTCTTCCATGTCTCTCTAATTAAACCTGTCCTGTCTTAGCTGCGGGCGGTCACCGTGTCCATGCAAGCTTCTTAATCTCATCCGCCCAACTAACTTATAAAAAATGCACCCTCTATGCACTCGTTTAATTAAACTTTGCGTGGAGTGCTGCAGGGCTTACAGGTGGTGTCAGTTAGCCAGCAGCATAATCCACGAAGCCCCTCGAACATAAAAATGGTGACCCATGGCCTAGAGGTGACCGATTATTTTTTTTAATTGCACAAACTTCGTGTGTGACGTTCTTCTCTTCTTTGTGTCTGAGTTTCTTGGCGCTGCTGAGCCATGATGTCTTTGTACCAACCAGCCCTACTTTCAGTGTTATTTCGCTTCCTTTTCTGTCGCGTAGGGTGAGAAGTGACAGCGAAAGCGCTTTGACTTATTCGTGTGATTTATTCAGTGTGCGTTCTAAACACGAATGGAGTAAAAATAGAGTAATCTGTTCTCTAGAGCACTTCATTTACGGGGAAGGACATAGTGCCCAAGCCATAGGGTAGATTTCAATCGCTAAATATACGGAATACGTACGTTTGGTAACGGAAAGAAATTCCCTCTTCAAAACATGCGAAGTTGCAGCAGTTATGAATATTTAAACCGAGGTTTCAACCTCCTCTATTTGCTAACCTCAAGACCACCCGTGCCGCGTTTAAAAGCATTATCCCATTACTAACCACATCAAGTTACTATGATTTGCAGAAGTAATATACCTCCGTTTCCAAGAGAGCATTCTGGATATTTACTCATCAAAATCTGCTCCGGGACTCAGAGGAGAGCCCTTTTTACCCCAAACAGGCATATTCGTGTTCAGAGTGTGAGCTATTTGCCTCGGGTGAGAGCAAGAAGTTTTATAACACACCTGAAGTTAGTGTTGTGCATGCCTGTCCGCATGCCCTTCCCACAGCGACATCTGTCGACTTTTCCGAGAATAATCGTGGCATATCCTTTGGCGGGTGCCCTGTGATTAGAAAAGCACGGTTCATTGCAACGGCGGTTCGATGCATCAGACACGTGCGTGGGCCTTCAACACTGGCGCCAGCAGAGAAAAACGACCGCAGCACTTTCACGTGCCACACGAAAATTAATTATTACGCTCCGCGCAGCCGCTAAAATGGTTCCGACCTGTTTCGCCGCAAACTAAATACGCCTCTCCTGAATAGAAACAACGGTATTTGCATCTGATTAAGAACCGACTATGCGTTTTTCGTTATGACATGGCAGGTGAGTCGCAGGATTTTCAAAGCAAACAAAAAATGTTGCACTCGGTAAGAGCGACTGCAATCTCAGAGCTTTTTCATGTGGTTGCCACTTCTCAATAAAAAAAAAAGTGCTCAGACAGCGGAGCTATGCGAATTAACAGTTTGTGCAAGCCTCTAACAGCGACTCTACCCACATGCGGGGAAAATCACATCGCACCCCTACCGCCCTCAGCCATCGTGCGGCCTTGCTGTAGTAACTAAGGCCTGGCTCTAAAAAAAAGAGCGTTTTCACTGATTTTTCTTTCTTTTATGCACATGCCTTGGCATCTTTTTCTGCAGGCATCACAAGTTTAAGTTAAATAACACTTATACTGTGCATACAAATGCCTGTCTCTGAATGCTATTTTACACATTGGTCGTAGCGGCATGAATGCGCACCATCTATTCTTTCATCTTTCTTTCAGGAGGGGGGGGGGGGGGGGGGGCGGCAGGAAGTAGGAGGGGGAGGCATTTTGCTTCAGGGTACAGCTCCTAACACTACAAACGCGTTCTTTCTAACTAACGGTCCCTTTATCTGCTACTACTGTGCACTTTCATTGTCTGAAACGAGAAGGAACCCTTTGTGCAACCGCTGACAAAGAGGTAGTTACTTCGCACAAGCGCTGACAGCAACTTTCGTTGCTCATGACCACCCACACCTTTATTTGCTCGACCTGTAAAATGCGGTTAAGGCGTTTATTACAAACGCCGTTGTTAATTAATCAACAAGCAAATAAATACATAATTACTTATTTACTTATTTATTTACACACTTATGTGTTTGTTAGATTGTTTTATTCGTTCTTTGTTATTTGTTCGTTCAATTATTTGTTTGTTCGTTTTCTTGCTTAGCCATTGCTTAGAGTGGCACTCGCTGTTATAGAAAATACTCTGATAACCTTCGTTATTATTGCGAAAGCAATATAATGCCACGTATCATTGTAGTGTTTGTTCGTTCACGCTCAAGGCTGCAGGAAAGGGTTGTTATCACTTTTGTTCGTGACGCGAGAAGCGACCAGACTAATCTCGATTGTTCGCAGCCATGAAAGGCTGCATCTAGGTTTTTCCAGATTACCGTAGATGATCTTGACCTGTTATCTGGAAGTTTCCTTGCCGGCTTTAAATTGAGCGATGCCGGGAGCGACGGACATTCGTAGTTCGACGACTGACGAGCACGTTTGGTGCTAACGCCGCCGTCGAGTGACTCAGTTCTTTTTTGGGCGCAAGTCAGCCCAAATAAAGAGCTTCGTTTCCAAGACTGGTTGGTGTCTTCCTGACCGCTGCACTGCCGTCACTACAACGTGACATCTGGTGGAGGTGCGGGGTAGCCTTCCAGGTACCGGACAACCCCTGCAGGTCGTGACGCCAGCCCTTTGAGTTATTCGCCGAAAGACCTGACTCCAGTCTACCACGCAGCATCTGGAGCCTCCAGCCATGACTTACGCCGCAGCAGTGCGCCGTCCTGTACCTCGACGACGAGACCCAAGCCCCTATCCCACTTAGCCAGCTGCGCTGGAGCGCCGCCCTCTCGCCCCAACTCGCCCGTCCTACGAGCGTCGTACACGGCCGAGGAAATGCGTCGAGTGGAGAACACCCGACCAGCGCCGCCCACAATGCTTCCAGTGCGGAGAAGCCGGTTACATTCTCCGGTACTGCCCATACAGGAGAATGGGCATCCGAGGGTTCCATTACGACGCCCTACGACCACAACCCGGCCAGCGACCAGCCGAAATCGAGGATTTTTTGCGTCGGGAAGGATACTCATCGCCGAGCCGCCTATCGCGTTATCCGTCGCCATCGTCACCGCGCTAAGTATCTCCTAGCCGAGGCTACGCAGTGCGTGGACGCTTCCCCAGCCCCCGAAGGTTAAACTGAATAAAGCAGCCTCTGGAGGTGAGGTTGCTTCTGAGCGCAAGAACTAAGATCTTCCATCGACGAAAACAGAAGACCATGCCCCCTACGACGACGACGACCCCTACGACGACGACGACCCCTACGACGAGGACGACGACCCCTACGACGAGGACGACGACCCCTACGACGAGGACGACGACCCCTACGACGACGACGACGACCCCTACGACGACGACGACGACCCCTACGACGACGACGACGACCCCTACGACGACGACGACGACGACCCCTACGACGACGACGACGACGACTACTACGACGACAAATACGACGACAAAAACTACGACGACAAATACGACGACAAAAACTACGACAACACCGACGACAACACCGACGACAACACCGACGACACGGCCAGACTTGAAGCTTTTACCGCTGCCCTTACACCTTATTAGGAACGCTAAAGGACTCTAAGTTCTCGAAGCATTCTCCGTGTTTAATTTCATTTTAAAGCATCGAGGCGATGCTTCTTTGGAAGGGGGTAATGCCACGTATCATTGTAGTGTTTGTTCGTTCACGCTCAAGGCTGCAGGAAAGGGTTGTTATCACTTTTGTTCGTGACGCGAGAAGCGACCAGACTAATCTCGATTGTTCGCAGCCATGAAAGGCTGCATCTAGGTTTTTCCAGATTACCGTAGATGATCTTGACCTGTTATCTGGAAGTTTCCTTGCCGGCTTTAAATTGAGCGATGCCGGGAGCGACGGACATTCGTAGTTCGACGACTGACGAGCACGTTTGGTGCTAACGCCGCCGTCGAGTGACTCAGTTCTTTTTTGGGCGCAAGTCAGCCCAAATAAAGAGCTTCGTTTCCAAGACTGGTTGGTGTCTTCCTGACCGCTGCACTGCCGTCACTACAACGTGACAATATATACCATTAGCACAAAAGCTGGCGTCCTTCGCCGTCCATAGAACGTAATTCAGATGTCAAAACGCCGGTATACGAGGTCACAACACACGTAAGCGAACATGTGGATTCATTTTGTTCGTTTTCTTGCTTAGCCATTGCTTAGAGTGGCACTCGCTGTTATAGAAAATACTCTGATAACCTTCGTTATTATTGCGAAAGCAATATATATACCATTAGCACAAAAGCTGGCGTCCTTCGCCGTCCATAGAACGTAATTCAGATGTCAAAACGCCGGTATACGAGGTCACAACACACGTAAGCGAACATGTGGATTCATGATTCACGAAACGTAACGTATGAAAGTCATGACTCATGACTCAGTCAATTTGGAATAGAGCATGACTCAGCACTTTACAAGTAACGTAATGTAAAGTGCATAGATGTCAAAACACCGGTGCACGAGGTCCCAACACATGTAAGTGAGCATGTCTAGTCATGAATTACAAAACGCAACATTTGATAGTCACGACTCGGTCGTTCTGCAACGTAGACTGACTCAGCGCTTAACAAGTAATGTAAGGTGTATAGAGTTCGTGCAAAGTATGCATAGTCATCCCTCGTAGTCATAGCCATGACTCAGTAATTCTGCAACGTGGCATGATTAGCACTTTAATGCTTCCGAATGCTCACACTTGAGCAGTCATAAGCGCCTCTGCCGTTTCTTTGCCGCTGGCAGTTTTTTTAGTTCAGGATTTTAGTTTGTTTTTTTAGTTTTAGTTCGCGGATAAAAAGGGTGCCTATGCTGACAAACTACCAGGCTCGTTCTCATCTCATGGAGAGGGCGTTTTAGTTCAGATTTAGTAATGGTGCCAGTACTGATTGTGAACTTAACTTTTCTTTTTTCGCATTTGAAGCTCCGGGAGCCTAGTATGATTAAAATAAAATAAATGTTAATTTTCTTCATTTGCCAAGGAGCGCATCTGTACAAGCTTATGATAGGCACAAAATCCGTATTTAATCACCGAAGTGTACTATATTTGTAGAAAGCAACCATGAAAGTTCTGTTCTTTCGTGGAATGACCTCGTATTCTTCTTGATACTGCACGTGTGCTTATTAATATGAACGCTCTAAGCGTGTAAATGAGTGCTTCCTACTGCATAAATTTAATAGATTTCTTTCCCTTATTAAATCATCTGAAAAGTACTGTAACGAGCAATAGCCGTGGCCGAGCATTCCTTCACAGTTTCATGGGCTATTCGTGGGAGCGAATAAATGGTTAATTCCTACAAAAAGCTGCGGCCGACCGCAACGGCGTATCGTTCACAAAATTTCAAACAAAAATATATATCGAATAATTTTCATTCGGTCCTCTCTATAATGGTTCTGCCCTGATGATATAATAACAAAAAAATTGAAACACCCGCAAGTTCCAAGTTTTACGCTGAAAATTGCATTAAAACTCTGTAATAAAATTTTGCCTGCAGTGTTTCGCGAAACTACATGTAATCTTTCGCTTAGTGCTTGTTTGTGTATTCCGTCAAAAAAGCTCTTCGCTACGATGTCATGGCACGCTGAAACTTGCTATGTAAAGATACGAAGCAACTGCAGCTCTTCGGGAGGCCAAATTCGACGCCAAGGAACTGTCTAATGATGTCTTTCATCGGCGCAAGGAGACTCGCCTTATACTTCGCTTTACAATGATCGATTGTCATTTGGTCTTCCATCGTCGGCCGCATTTTGTAGAGCTAAAGTTTTTAACTGCCGCCTATCTTTAATCGTTTGTTTCATTTGGTACAGCAGCTTGAGGACAGTGGGCCTTACCGCATCACTCCCGGCAAGACGTGTGGGTCAAAATTTACTTCGCATTGTACTCTCGAAGCAGAACAGCCGGATGCAGCTGGCGGTAAATTACGGCCGATGGGGCACAAGAAATTTCTGGAATAACCGGCGTGATAACAAGCACGCACGATTTTGCCGTATATTTTCTTATATTACCACAGTTGTCGCGGAAGTTTAACAGCACACAGAATGAGGGGCTTGCTCGCACTCATAATGTTCTTCGTCTATTATTGCCAGCGCGAGACAGTGCGCTCTCCGTTCGGGCTGGGCTACATCCACACAAAGCGCCGACAGCGAGAACAGCGCAACTTGCTCCTCAAGGCGTCTATGGCTCGCCAGGACGACGACTGGTTCACCGTGCCCTTGGTGAACGCCGTGTTCTTGCCCTACTACCACATCGTGTTCATACCCACATCCATGATGCTGCCTCCTTTCCTGGTAAGGAAACTGCTCCTTGCTTCCGCCTGTAAAGTATGCACCACCGCAATTACATTCTTAGTGCGGTGAAGCCAATACACTTAGTGGATAAGACAGCCATCAGACTACGGCTGGAAGATTTGTCACTTTCTTTTATGCATAAATGAAAACAAAAATTATCTACATACCAGGTGTTTGAGAGAAGACTTTCAAAATTTTCCAAAAATTGGCTTTTTGGGGTAAAAATATGGCTTTTGCGGCATAGTATTACCAGTATTCGCGGACACCGGACAGCCGGTGAATTGTCTTAAGTACTAAGATGGTTAACTAATTACCGATAACTATTTAACTATCACAGACAAGCAACTGGTTGAAATTAGAAATTTGTAGCCGGTTGCTAGTAATAGCCATATGAGTTTATAGAATTTCGAAAAGGCTATTACCCTCGCCTCTGTGGTTTAACAAAATTTGGCTGCATTGTGACAAAATACGTGCGCTTTCGAAAGCATGCAGGCAAAGCGACCCTCCAGTGCACGTAAATAGTCGAAAAAGCCTAATTTTTTCGAGCCACAGCTCCACGGGTAATCGCGAAAAACTGATGTGGCTATTAATAACAACCGGCTACAAATCTCTACTAGTTAAAAAGTTCATTATCAAAAATTAGTTAACCAGCTTACTACTTAAGACGATTCACCGGTTTTCTGGTGTCCGTCAACACTGGTAATGTTATGCTGCAAAAGCCATATTTTTACCCAGAAAGCCTATTTCTGAACGTTTTTGAAAGTGCTCGATGAAACACCCGTATCACAACCCAAAACATCAAAATAAAACGACGCATCAGACGCGTTAAGCATCAGTAACAATGTATCAAGTCTTTCCACTGCACATTGACCGTTAGGACCGCAGTCAGTGTTCTCATGTGTTGTGGCAACGACAGAGCATGCCTGTTGCAGTGCTCCGTCTCGAGGCGTTAAGTATCGACGGAACGATACCGCAATCCCTTGGGGCGTAGTGCTTGGACGCGCTTTTCGGCCACAACCGTATGCCGCTACTGTCTTTTCACTTTAACCACAAATCACCCACCATTCTGCGTACCTGTGCACGTAGACGCTGCGTGCATAGATGTATTGTTGTACGCGATGCATTCTAGTAATTTCAGTTCCATCGATCTGCCGTTTCTTTCACGATGAGTACAATGAATGTGTGCCCTTTGTACGTACGTCATTCTTGAACCCGTGTATTGTGAGGACCAAGATGATAGCGTGCAAGAGAATGCCTAGCAGTTCCCAGTAAACAAGAAATTTACAATGTTAAGCTTTGTTTTCGTTATGCGAATTTGTTCCACCGTGCGTAGAATAAGAACAAGTGAACCTTTTTTTTCTTTCCGGTCGCTTGCTGCCTCTGTTCTTTACTCCCTTAAGAAATACAAGCACTCCTGTTTTCACTCAAGGACTGCCAAAACGCGCTTCCTCGGCTCATTTTCATTTTTTCACATGTTCTGACTGCTAGATTCTTATGTTGCTATCAGACTCAATTAAATACAAAATGTTCTTTGATGAAACATTTTGTTCCAGGCGTCTAAAGACACTGATATTATTTCTCCTCCCAGGAAGGTATGAAATGAGAAAATCATCTTTATTCTGTTCGCACTAAACTAGGGCTTTTACATTAAGCCACACTGCCTTGCTTTATGCGGACAATTATAACAACATGTTTTCCGCCGAACTGCTCACAATAGTTCACGGTATCTAAGAACTGCTAATTATTCAGCTACTTCGCTAATATTGCTAATCGTCTTGTTGAAAAGCGTGCCCTGCGGAAGTATATCCCTACGCGCCAAGCTATGAAACCCTAGAGACTGGGATGGCGTGGATTCCTGCCTAAAGATAGAGCTCAACTAAATAAGAAGAAGAAAAGCAATACAATCTGTGACGCTCACTTCGTCCAAGCTTTCGCATAAAAACAGTCCTTCTAAAGTTGAAGTGTCTTTTATAGCCGGAAGGCAGTGAGGCAGAGAGAGGAAAGTACTAAAAAAAATTCCGGTGCAGCAGGAGCCGAGAAGCCGCATTGCAAATTGGCCAAGACCCAATCTGACGAAAAGTAATCTCGCTGTGCACTGCGGGGAGTGGAGCTCATCTGCTTGCGTGTTGAAACTGCTTGTGGTGCTTCCCTTTGAAACGAGGAAGGTGGATTGGTTTTCCACGACTGACTGCGTGGTTGTCGACTGCTGAGCACAATAGTTAACCAGAGTGAGCACATAAGGCAAAAGGTAATGTAAACTTGAAGCGGGTTGATTCTCTACTCTCAGATCAAGTTGGCTTCCGAGTTTACTCACGTAGGCGGGTCCTCCCTGTTTCTTAGTATGCTACGTGCTGAAAACTGTCCCATATGTCTTTCTTTTGGAACTGTTCACGTTTGCCTGTGAGCTCAGAGCACCAAAACAGCACCTTCGTTACGAAAACACTAGCACGTTGCCTATGATGTGGCCAAGTGTTAGCAGTCTTCTACATGAATACGGTTGCAGCATCGTTGCGGCAATCATGTCATGCACCACGCCAGAATTTTGAAACACTCAATAACTGCTAAATTGTGGGCACTGGAGCGCGTAGATGCTTTAATTGTGTAGCTAATTTACTGCATCAAGAATACACTCTCAGCTACAAGGTAAGGCGTATAAATTAGGACCTCGATTAGTTTTGACCATTTGAAACTACCATATTCCGGTGGCATCACAGTACTGAACAGCTTTAGCAGTTCATCTCCTTCAAGATGCGGTAACCGAGGATGAAAATTGGACCTGCGAGCCTGCGGCACTCGAAGGCACTCATAGCTGCTCAGCCACCGTGGACGGTCACGTTAAATTCTGCTTCTGGCAAAAAGACATGTTTGTTTCAACAAGCATACGTTCATAATAAGGTCAACTTGTCTATCTCTCGCACTCTAGCACATGTATTCACAAGCAGTTCGGTACCATAACGCAATCGCTGCTAAACAGATAATCCGTGCCGATCCTGCCATCATTATCTCCAAATATTTTAATGCATTAGCATTAGAAGCATCCCTTGAAGAAAAAAGTCCGGCGTCCGGCGGCGTAGTGTTCTGCACACCACCTGCCATGACTGGCGGGTGGAAAAGTGGAGAGAGGTAAAACCTCCTCTCCACTTGTATGGTAGAGGCGGAAGAGGCCGGAAGGTGACGTCATAGGAAGAACTCAGAGGGTGACCAACATGGACGGAGGAGGTTCTCAGGCTGATGGAGGAATGACCAACCTGAGGGCGGTTGCCACGGGAACCACCCTGCGGATGGCTACCGTGGAAGGTGGAGGGCCAATCAGCCTATTTCAATCAGCTTTCACTGATAAATGCGCAAAGCCGACAACCTTAGCTCTTCAAGCAAAGAGAAAAGCTAACGCTAACGAAATGTCGTCGCATGATCATAATATGGCTTTCCCATACTTTTTATTCTCATTCTTCCTTTTGCATCGAAGAAAGGTCGCTGTGTAGACATTTGCACCAAACTGTTCACCAAATACAACAGAACGCGATGGACGATCAACGCAGTGTCAACGCATGCGTTCCCCCTGCATAAGGTTATCTTTTACTCTGTAATTATGTGCGAGAAAATCAAGAAACTTGCCCAAAAGCACGTGTTGTTTGGAGGTGTCAGCTTCGCTGCCCAATGCATACCAGTAGCAGGCAAAGTGATTGAAAGATAGTAACGAACATAAGCTCGCTTTCCACCCGCTTCAAGCATTATATCAGTTTTCACAAAACGCTCACATGTACGCGCATCCAAAGTGCTACTTACAGTAACTCGCTGAAATTTCAAAAAGTTATTAATAGATGCAGGCGCAATACCCATTAAGGAAACTTCACCCACTTTGTGCTGGATTACTGCTCTAAATCCAGCACATTTTTATTCGTAGGAGAAGTGTCCCGTTTAATGCGACTTAGGTTGCGTCTAGGTCCGAAATTTTAAAACAGGTACGCAAACTGAGCACCAGAGAATTTGCTACCGGGCAATAAAAAATGGACACACGAGCGCGTTTGAATCAGAGAGCATGCACCCTGAATAAAAAAAGATTCTGCAGCTTGTTTAAAAACGGCCTACATATCCCGGTTGATCCTTCGTTTCCCACGCTTCGTGCCGTTTCACAAAACTGAAAACTGAAACTTGGTTTTCAGGAAAGAAAACGACACAGTAACTGTCTCACATATCTAGGTGGACCCCCGAACCGCGCCGTAAGGGAAGGGATAAATCAGGCAGTGAAAGAAGGAAGGAATAAAGAGGTTCCGTAGTTGAGGAGTCCGGAATAATTTCTACCACCTGGGGATCTACTGTGGAAAAATTAAACCTCGTCGAAAGAATCCCACTAAAAAGAAATCGCAAAGTTTCCTTTAGAATTCGATCTTTTTCACTGAGGGTGTCTTTTCAAGCAGGCTCAAATAGCAAACCAATGTAAAAGTTTCTGCCCGGAGCCAAAATTGCTCTGCTCACGCTCTTGCATACTGTCTCGTAGTTTGACAGAAAGAAACCAAAGAATAAAATCGTTCTAGCCGAGTCAGTGCTTCACACTCGCCTTAGTTGGGGATGTTAAAAAGCTATTCGGATATTTATAATTTTAAAAAAAACTTGAAAAGCTACTCAAATCTTTTTTAATAAGGCGAGATCTAAAGCGATCGTACATGGCTGGACTTAAAAAAAGCTAGCAATAAATCAAACCCGATTCATGAAACTCGACACTGTAAAAAACGTGGAAGTAAATCATCGTCATCATCATCATTTTGACTACGCCCACTGCAGGGCAAAGGCCTTGTCTCTCCAATTAAACCTGTCATTTGCCAGCTGCGGCCACCGTATCCCAGCAACAACTTCCTAATCTCATCCGCTTACCTAACTTTCAGCCGCCCCCTGCTGCTACGCTTGCCTTCTCTTGGAATCCACTACGTTACCCTTAAGGACGAGTGGTTATCTTGCCATCGCATTACATGTCCTGCCCAAGCCCATTTCTTCCTCTTGATTTCGGCTAGGATGTCATTAACCCTCGTTTGTTCTCTCACCCACTCTGCCCGCTTCCGGTCTCTTAACGTTACACCAATCATATTTCTTTCCATAGTCCGCTGCGCTGCCCTTAAGCGCTGCCCTTTTCGTTTCCCTCCATGTTTCTGACCCATATGTCAGTACCGGTAAGATACAGCTGTTGTATACTTTTCTCTTGAGAGATATTGGTAAACGCCATTCATCATCTGAGAGAGCCTGCCATATGCGCTCCACCCCATTCTTATTCTTCTAGTTATCCCGCTCTCATGATCCGGATAAGCGGCCACTACCTGCACTAAGTAGACATATTCCTTACCACTTTCAGCACTTCGCTACCGACTGTGAAGTGCTGTTTCCTTGCGAGACTGTTGCGCATTACTTCGGTTTTCTGCGTGTTAATTTTAAGACCTACCGTTCTGCTCTGCCTGTCTAACTCATTGATCATGCTTTGCAGCTCATCTTAAGTGACTTACTGCTGTTCAGAACAGACGAAGAATACACAATTACGTTTTTCTTTTTGCGCTCCGAATAAACGCTCTTACTATTTGTGAGCACGTGCACTGAGCGGAAATCTAAGAGAGAATTTGCTTCTGTGTGCTTTATTGCTTAAAAAATTTTCCTTGAGGTTCGAGGCATGACGTCGATTCATGTTACTCCAGGCCTGTAGACCACTTCTGTTCTTGTACTGTTGGCCTGCGCAACGTTTTCAAACCTCTAGTTTCGCACACCACAGCCGCACGGTTTCGATCCGTCTTCCACTCCTTTGTATTCCAAGCGCGAACCAGTTACCGAGAGTTTGGGCCTATTTGAGTGAGGAGTCACCGCGGTTCCCGAGGCTGCCTTTCGGCGTAGCCCCATGGGAGATTGCACGCCTTTCCACCTAGCATTCGTGAGGCATCTCGGCATTCGACGCATGCGCTGGTGGTAGGCCCAGTCTTCCTTCCTATTACCCTTCTCTCCGCTCCTTCCTATCGCTCCTCGAGGCCATTAGCTTCATTAGTTTACTTCCGCGCAGTCGGGCCGAACATCTTCGTTCCAAGAAAGAGGAATTAAGAGGGCGACTGTCAGGAGGCCGCAATGGCGGAGGAACGGAATATGGCCGCGCCTAATTACGCACTCCAAATCTCAAACCGGTATACAATTATATCTGAAAATGTAATCTTGACTAATGACGTCGGCCTCGTGGCATGTTGCCTGACTTGCTTCGAGAGTAACGTCGACGACAAATGAAGCCCAAAAAATGGCGCACGTGGCGTTCACAGGAGCTCTTTTAGGGAGCTATGTTGTGCAAACAGAGTGGAGTGCATCTGGGACATAAAATCTGGGACTTCTATTTTTTTTACTGACAGAACATTTCGGCAGTCTGTAACTCCGTATCGTTTAAAAAAGCAGTCGTACCTGACTTATTTTCCCACAACTACGCCAGCGGATGGAAATTCCCGTGATGTTTTATATCAGCAAAAGGTACGAAGATGATTCCGTGTTTGCGGACAGCTCGCACCTTGTGCCGGCATCGCGTGGGAATAATACGAAACGCGATTCTAGCGATGTTGTTTTTTTTTTTCAATAACAGCCAAATGTTAGAAGTTATCTGCACTCGAAAACAGAATGTTTATAGCCCGAGGTGCCGCCAGGACAAGAAAAAGAAACGAATATACCTCGCCTCACTTTCAATTCTGAAGAAAAAATTGACCTGGAGCTCTTTTAGGTTGCATTCTGCTCTCACTGTTTACGACACGCACTACGTCATGGGCGCTGAGCTGAATGAGTTTCAAGTAAACAACAAGCAATTCCTTTTCAACAGTGTTGTTACAAACGGATATTGGGAAAACGGAGCCCACTAAATTTTGTGCCTTCAGCTAAAATGCTGAAAGGGAAGCAACTGCGGAGAACGAGGACGTTGAAAGTCGATAAGTTGGAAAGCTGCAAGCGGTCGAAAAGAAACGGTAGTGATGTAACAAGTGAAAACGTAGCTGTTTATTGAACGGCTTTTTGCTTTCGTTGTACAGACTGAAGAATACGAAACTACAGAGGACCACAAAATTGTGTCCAATAAGAGCAGCGGTGACTGCGCCAAGCCATATCAGAAAGCATGGGTTTGGGCTGGCTGATAACTCACGATAACCTCTGTTATCATCTCTTTGGACGTTTTAAGTCAGCCATACGAAAAATTAGTAGTGGAGTTATGTCAGTTTCACAATGACCAAAGCATGTGCACCCACCTCGAAAATTTCGTATTCCGTGCCATTTCCTCCGGACATCCAGGATAGTTTCACAGTCTCGCTATAAATAATAACAATAATTAAGCCTTTTGTGGTTGGTTTTGACATGCTGAAGCTTTTAGCGCATCATTAAAAGGAAGAAAACATAATGTGAACAAAATAAGTGCGTGGGTATCGTAAAGGTAGTCGTGGTTGTTTTAGCAAACGGACAATTATAATCTTTGAATTAAAAACATGCAAAGCATGCCGCATTTTTAGTCACTGTCGGCTCAGTCTCAGCGGGTGTATTCTATTAGTCTCAGACAGATCGTTTCATGCGCATGCGCAGTTTGTGATTCAGAATCGTTTGGGCTGCGAGACGCACTAAAACGCGTCCTAGATTGCGCAGCTGCCCTCTTGGTCACCCACTATTTATTCTTTCGAAGTAGTTTCAGTTAGAACTTAAGAATCCAAACTTTGGAGCAACGCCGCCCGCGCAGTAAATACAAAATTTGAAGCGCAATCTCGAACATAATTGGAATAGATAAGAACTTTACTTATTACCTGCACAGCGCGTCTTGTACCCAGTATGAAGGTGAGAGAGCGTTTCTGGCACACTGATCTGCGTTTATTGCGTTTTCATTTTGAGCATGCGGTTTGAATACGGAATAACCTTCCACAAATTATGACAAAATGTCAATCCTAAACGAATCTTCTAACTGCGTTACTGCATGCTTAAATATCTGCTCCCAAACTTTATCCTTTTTGTTCCCACTGGTACGGCCACCGTGAATTGCGTTTTCGCTGCTGTTTTCTGAGAAAAACTTTTGATGCTTATTTTTTTGATGCACCAATCTTTCGCTCCTCATGAGACGTCTTCGTAGCGATGTTGGGTTCACGGTGTAAAGCAATAATTGAACATCCCCTATATCTAGCCCTCTACCGAGGTTAAGAGATGACAGCAGTATTCATAGTCCAACTTCTTCCCCTGCCTACCCCCCTCAGAGGGGGTCAAATGGCCACAGATGACACGCACCAAACTAGAGTTTCTCCAAGAGTTACTCCGATGAAACTCCCTCAAGAGGCTTACAGCAAAGCAATACACCGATGCATGGGCGCATGCGCAGACCCCCCAGTACCCGGCCGCGTCGTACGGCGGCCTGGGTCACGTGCTGGCGCACGAGGAGAGCCACGCGTTCGACGTGGAAGGGGCGCCCGCCGACGCGGACGGCCTCTACCGGCAGTGGTACTCGGCGCCCACGCAGAGCCGCCTGGAGGACCGCAAGCGCTGCCTGCGCTCCGTGTACAGCGTTCCCTCCGGGGGACCCTGGCCCACTGAGGGAGAGGACTACGCCGACTCCCTGGGCCTCACGGTGCGTGCCACGTTACCGCAGCCCAATCTCGATAATGCGAACTCGCTGCGAGTTGTTTTCCCGAACTTTGAAAAGTTCTAACTAAGCCCTGACGCGGCCAATGCGTCAGTTCCGATAAACCGGAAGTCTGAATTAAACGAGTTTCAATTAAACAGATCGTGCTGCATAAGTAGCGATTACACCGATCAACTGCAATCGAAATTAAAACCGAAAACGTTTCCTCTCCGGCTGAGGAGATGCGCAGAACAGATGAAGACGTTTTTACTTGAGTAACGGAAAGGATGCAAATGCAAGGGAAATGTAGGCAGGGAATCACGCAAACCGGTGAGGTTAAGATATTCGCGCGTATGTGGTGGGCGCGCTTGTAGAGTTTGTAGCAATTGAAGAGGATTTTGAAATGTTTTTAATTTACATTAGACTTATTCACTAGGCTTATTTCAGTCCGCTGAAGAGTTAAGCACTCGGAGAGTAAACAAAAGCATGAATTCGGTAGTGCACTTGCTTGACCAGCGATGTGTGACGGGTCTAGCTGTAAACACTTACGGCGGTGTAAGGACGCCTTATGTATGCCGGTGTCGAGACTTCTTTCGATCTTTCGGCTCCCCGGAGATCGCTTTACTTCTTCTTGCTGAACTACTCGGCGTTCAACAACAGGAACGATGCCAGGGTTTTGAGTAATTCTAGTGGCCGGAGAGTTGTTGACGATGGCAGAGTAGATCACGTGTTTAAACACAACCTTACCCTGACCGGAGCAGTGGAGGTAAAATCAGCGAATGTCTACGGTTGTGGCCAGGCGCCCGATCCTAAATTCTAGATCTTACGTTTCATGAAAGTTTCTTGAGCCCCAAACACAAAACGCGAGCTTCAAGCTCGCAAACACTCCACTTGAGAAATTCGGAAAAAGCACTGCCAGATTCAGTATATATTTTCTCCCGTATACAAAATACATTTTGAATCCTCGAGTAGTCGGCAAACAACGATTTCCATTGCCTGCGGCATCGCATAGACCCTGCACTAGCTCAAAAGGGTAGGAGACAGGGCTCACGGCTACGAAAACTCAGTGAGGCATTCTGTTCACAGGCAAATTTACTACCTAAGGTCAGAACTAACTACTGCAAACAATGCCTTCATTTTTCATCCGTATCATTTTGGAATTCTTTGAACTAGACGTCAAACAAACTAATACGCTTTCTTTATTCAAGGTCAAACTAAAGCTTTTCCTTCTTAATTTGTGATTTTTTTGTTATGTTATTGATTCTATGTATCGCGGCATCTGTGTTTTATTTTACATTATCGTGCATTACATTGTTTGTATTTAAATATTTCAGTAACTAATATTACATTATGTGCCCATATTTATTCTGTTTCGTCGCTAATTAATGTGTTGTGTATTTTATATTATGTTGCATATTGAAATTTATTTTCAAGGGAGGTCCCGCCCGCGGTCTTGTACCATGGGACCTCTCGCTGTATACAATTGTAACATTTATTGTATTACTCAATAAACTTTCAACTTTTCAACTTTTTCAACTTTTCAAATGTTGATGCTAACACTCAGTCAGGTAAGCGGCTTTATTTCAGCAAGTGCGCACGTAAAAAGCAAGCAGTGGCAGCGCAAGCTTACTGATTTTATTCCTTAAAAAAAAATGTGTAATGAAAACATGTATAAAATACCACCACGCAAAACTTTTCTGAGCGCGAGAACAGGTATAAGCTTGGTTATGAGGGAAACTTGAGTGCACGGTTAGGCATGAAAAATGGAAATCTTTCCAATTGCTATGCAGTTCTTTATATGGAGCTGAGGAATTTCTGTTTAGACACTCGAAATTTTCACAGCTGCGGAGAATTTGTTTTTCTCACTCAACATTCTTGAGTGGACGAAAAAATCGTAATACGAAGGTAATGATAGCACAATCTGAGATGCAAAAACACATGTGTGCTGTGCGATACCATGCGCTTTGAATGGCCCCAGGTGCTGAAGATTAATGCGGAGCCCTCCGTTACTACAGCGCCTCTTTTTCTCTTCTTCTTACTATACCACGTCACTTATTTCCCCCGTCACGGCGTTATTCAGGTGCCCACCGAGAACCCGAGAAAGCCTGCGCCCTTCCTTTCCCGACAAGATATTTTCATTTGCGCTAATCACTCAACGGCGACACCGCAGAGATTGCAGAGCTTTAGCTTTTGGTTCATGTGACCTAAATATCACTTTACTCACAAAGTCCATTTTACTCGCCTTCACAACCGAAGACCTAAAAGAATCGCTGAATAAACATCTACCATGCATGTGCTCTTATAAGGTACAATCAAACATTGCTTTAGGCCCGTTTTACCGTTGCGTCGCTATCACGGCATTTCATTCTATCATAAGTCGAAAAAATTTAATCCTGCGTGTAATAAACTGAACAACCTGAGTACTGTAATATGTCGAACATATGAATTTGGAGGTCCCAATTCAATCTCCGATTACGGAGTCTCGGCCTGAATATGAGACGTGTCCATGCACTAAAGTCGAACAAACTAATTGGGATGTATTAATTGAGTCTTCGACTACGAGACCTCCTCCTGGATACTGATTCTGATTCTCACAGAACTTTTTATGTCTCTCGTTTTTTCTTTGAAACCAAAGAAGGCTTAGACAACACAAACTTCGAATGCCTTAGGAGCGCTCCCGCGCGATGGCGAAATTTCGGTATCAATAAACTTCCGAGAACCACTATTATGCGGCACCAGATTAAGTTCAACAACTGAAGCAAGCTTAGAAAACAATTTCGCTTGAATAAAAAATTGGCTGTGGCTTGACCAATGGCCAACCCGAGTAGAATTGCGGTTGAATTTCGATGGAAGCGAAATTCTAGAGGCCCGTGTACTGTGCCATGTCAGTGCACGTTAATAAACCCCAGGTGGTCGAAATTTCCGGAGACCCTCACTAACGGCACCCCTCATAGCCTGAGTCGCTTTGGGACGTGAAACCCCAATAAATCAAATGAAGCAACGGCGCGGCAATGGCGCCGGCGGCGGCATCTCAGGGGGCACTTTGACTGTCTAAAGTGCGTTGAGGCGAAAGCGTTTTGCGCACCACTTTGAGTACCTGTGTGGCACTGGTGACGTCACCACTGGATGACGTCACACATAATTAAGTACTAATTACTAAGTACTGACAAATTACTATTTAATGACTAATTACTGATTAATGACAAAATACTAAGCAGTAGTGCAAGACCTTTATTCAGCCATAATTTAGAGGCCGAGCATGTCGACCGCCTGGGCGACCATACTAATTAACTGCTAATTAATGACGCTTAAGCTTCGAATTTAGCTGTGGAACGCGACAGCGTGTTGTAGCGCTGCCAGGGAGTCCGCGGAACGCCACCACCCGTTCGGCGCGATGCCTTGCCCTTTGAATGCAACGCTTTTTGAGGAAAGGAAATGGCGCAGTAATTATCTGTCATCTCGGTGAACACCTGAAACGCACCGTACAGGAAGGGAGGAAGTCGGAGTGAAAGAAGAAAGAGAAAGGGGGCCGTAATGAAGAAAATGAAAATTGTATTTGAGGAAAGGAAATTACGCAGTAACTGTCTCATATATCTCGGTGGACACCCCTCATCCGTTTGTAGAGGAAAGGAGGAAGTGGGAGCGAAAGAAGAAAGAGGGGCCGTAATGAAGAAAATGAAAACTATATTTGAGGAAAAGAAATTACTCAGTAACTGTCTCACACTCGCTCCTCGCGCATGCGCAGTTGGGGATCTCCGGGGCTCTGCGAAATCGCTCACATCTAGCGCAGTGTTGCTTCCGCAACAAAAAAAAAAAAAGCATCCAATAAATAGTCGGCCACTTCTCTATCTCAGATCATTGGGGCTCTCTGGTTTTTCTTCCGTTACGGAGGAATTCTTGCAGTTAGAAAAGCAAAAGAACATAAATTAGTGCACCAGCTCAGCATTGAGAAAGACACAGTGACCACAAGCCACTTTGAGCATCTGTTCACATAACGCAAGAACCAGCGTACTGCGCGATGTCATTGCACGAACCCCAGGTGGTCGAAATCATCCGCAGACCTCCACTACGACGTCCCATAGCCTGAGTCGTTTTGGGACGTTAAACCCCATGAAACCTCGTTTACTCCTTCACATCTGTTCAAGGATCAATACATTCGATCCAGCGCCCCTATTGTTCATTGACGTGTCTCTAAACGTGTCTTGTCATCCCTCCCTGCATTTAACGTAATTCACGAGGAGACGACTACAGTGAAAGAGTACAAACGTAGCAGCCTTTCTTGCATTTTTTCTTATTTACCTCGGCATCGTTCGTGGTTTTTGCTGAATTAGGATGATCTTGGCTCGGTCATCAGGAATAATTTGGCACTGTTGGTCAGCTGATTTGCAACAAAGAACTACGCGATTACAATGGCATAATCTGAAAAGAAATATAAAAAAACGGCTCTCTATAACAACGTGTGGTTGACCAAGAAACGGGAGCGTTGCATGTGCTATAACGGTCTAGGCCTTGTGCTTTTCAGCTGCATGATAGCCTAAAGGGAAGGAGGGAGGCCTTGGTTAACATAAAAGTGTTAGGTTTAACTAATGTTGTTAAGGGCAGCTTTTCATGCGGCCAATTAACCACATTGGAGGCAAAGGAAAAAAGCGTTACTAATAATTGTTCATTCTGACAGACACGCACATATATCTTACCTCTATTTTATATTATTCCCCATTACAGAATAAGCATCAATATAGCAAAATTGTTTTAATAACGCAACTTATGCATCTGCGCCTACCTACCATTCTTTAAAGTCCTGTGAATGCACTTGCAGGATTAGAGTATTTAAGAGCAGTTTTTTCCCCAAGCACGATATACGAGTATAACAGGTTGCCAGAGGATATTGCCTCTGGACCTGCTCCACCTTTTATCAGAAATTTGGTCAGAAAAATCGCTTCAAACAGTTTCAGTCCCCATTGCTTAATATTTTTATACGTTTCGTTTTGTCCCAATTACTGCGTTATTCTCTATCAAAAGGCGCAGATATTGCGGGTAAGCAGTTGCATTCCTGTGATCTTTTTGTCGTCCATACGAAACCACCTCTGAGGTACCATGTGTGCTCTAATGGTTTTTCATTCTTTCCCCTCCTTCTCACTTAACAAAATGCCCGTTGAGATGCTGTGGGTATCGCAATAAATGAATAAATAAACAAACAGCCGTACGTATAATAACAAGTACTCGAAACACTCACCAAGGAAAGCCAATCGAACGACATTCTGAAAAGAGATGTCAGAGACACGAAATCAAGCTCATTATTTATTTTTTTATTTATTGATATTGTAATCGTAAAAAAAAAGGATTTTGGAGGGTTGGAACACAAACACAACATGCATCAAATTTTCTGGAAAATCAAAGGCGAAAATAAATAGTAAATAAATCAGAAATCTGTAGGACGCACACATGTTCCACCTTAAGGGTTTAACGCGATAGTATTAATGGATTAATGCCCCATATATGAGGAATTGGTCATTCTCTACTTTACATTCATATATCTCGCGCAGTCCTAATACCACCCCCTGGCGCAGGGGGGGTAGTAGGGCTGCTCCTAATACCACACCTGCTTTTTCGCTCGCAACGCCGCCTCCCCACCAAGGACGCCGGGATTTTCGGCAGAACCGGACCCTACACGCATCCGCATTAAAACGCCTGAAGTAAGCAATATTCATAAGTTCGAAACTAAAAGAGGCCCCACAGCAAAGACGTAATCATCAAAGTACACTAATGTATTCGGGAAATGAACGCATAATAAATGTTCAGTATATAACAATATTATTACGAAAAATCAGGTCTTCAGTAGTACCATCGAAACGAGATGGAAGTGAAGAGTACAATACAAACTCGAAGTAATCAATAATTAATTTTCTGACGACTTGCGGCAAATGATGTCAAAAATTGCTTAATGACTTCTCCGTCAGTGAGCTGATTCCTGACAAGGTAAGTTACTGGGCGAGTTGGTTCCGATATTCCATGACTACAGCGCAACAAACGGGACAAGAAGAAGGACACAGGCAGAGACACAACACAGCGCTGTGTTGTGTCTCTGCCTGTGTCCTTCTTGTCCCGTTCGTTGCGCTTTAGACATGGAAGATGATTCCATCGCTTCGCTGTCCTTGGAAAAAATGAATTCTTAAAGTAGTCATTACGCGCGAAAAAGGGATGATTATGAGATTGTGACGTTGTTTGTAGTTTAACCTGAAGATTTAGTGTGCCAGCATTTTACTAACTGATGCAGGAATTGAATCAAGAAACACGATTCCTTTCCACCTTAATAGCTCTTATAACCAAAATGAACAGGCTTTTTTTGCTCTTTTACTATATTAGTAATGCTCGCATTTGTTAAAGGATTCCAAATTGGATATTTATTTCCTACATATCATTGGGGGCCCCCGGCGAAAAAGCTGCAGAGAAACAACTAGACAGTGCATGGGGCCAGCACAAGGCAGCAGTGCACGAAGTATAATTAGTGTAGAAGTAATCCGATGCATTTAGGATATCCATTAATAAGTTAGTAGGCAGACGTGGGTGCTGAGAGGATGAAAATTTTACGGTTCGCAATGGTTTTTACTTGATCAATGAACTGAACCGCGGTTCTAAATATTTATCTCATGAAAATGCGGGAATATTGGTATTATAGAAAGGCTAATGAAATATGCGAGAGTTTTTCATGCGAGTGATTATAATGCAAACGTTTTTTTTTTTTTAATTAATAGGCATCTTCCGGGCATCACACGATGAGGTAACTTTTCGGAGAGCATCGTTTAATATTAGCCGGCTGATATATTTTTAGTTTCTGAACAAAAGCACACATTCATCTACCTATAGTTCAATGTGAATGGTTTCACATACTTTAATGTAAAATGTGTAATCTTTCACGATGTCGTTGATATAAATGATAAACAAGGGTGGCTCAAGCACCGGTACGCTAGAGTCAACAGAAGCGGTTTCAGAGGAACGATAGCTGAAAGTGACATTTTGCTCACGGTTAGTCAAGTATACTAATATATAATCACCGTTTTCTTTTCTTTCTTTAACGTGCTGGCAATTTTTAAAAGCAACTTTTTCGGAGAAATTTGTCAAATGCTTTTGCAAAATTCAATAAAATGGCATTTTTGTGAATTTCGCTGTTAATGGTAATAGCAAAGTCATGTACAGTCTGAACTAATTGCATGCAAGTGGAGTAACCTTTCCGAAATCCGTTCTGAAATTTTATAGAAATGATTGTGTTTGTCTAGAAAATCGGAGATGTGGTTTTTTTATTTATTTATTTGGTCATACTGTTAACCCTCAAATGAGGGTCGTTACAGGGAGGGAACAAAAACAAATACATAAATGAGCAATCATGAGTCAGAGTTCAAAATTTGTGCACCATTTCTCAAAAATATATCAACACCTAGCTCAAATTGTTGCAAGTTCATACTCTCCACAACCTCACTTGGCAATTTGTTCCACATTTCAATTACATCAGGGAAGAAAGAATACCGGTACACATCCGTACGTGTGTTAATAGGCTGTAGTACCCTGCTGTGGTTTTTCCGGGAACCACGTTTTAGAGGCGCTTTCACATAATGTTCTTTATTTATTTTTAATGTCCCTTGCATTATCTGGAAAAAAAGTTTGAGTCTATGTTTTATTCTTCTAATTTCCAGCGTTTCCAATTCACACTGCTGCATCATCTTTGTAACCGAGTCAGTACGGTGATACTTTGAACATATAAAACGTGCTGAAATCCGCTGTACTCTTTCTACCTTCTTTTTTAAGCATTTTTGGTGAGGGCTCCACACAGCATTCGCATATTCCAGAACTGGTCGTATAAACGTTTTGTAGGCGACTAACTTAATTTCTCTAGTTGCGTTTGGAAGTTTTCTCCTAAGAAAGCAAAGCTTCTGGTACGCTTTTGAATAGATATTCTCAATATGAATACGCCAGTCTAGATTATGCGTCACTGTCACCCCTAAGTACCGGAAACTCTGCACCTCGACCAAGGTATTTTCTCCAATATTATATTCAAATCTGATAACGTTCTGTTTTTTAGTTACGTGAGTGTATGTAGATTTATTGTAGTTAATTACCATGCCCCATCTTTGGCACCACGAGTTTAATGATTGTAGGCATTTATTTAGTTTGATCTGATCTTCCGTGCAGGCTACACGCGTGTAAATTAGACAATCATCGGCGAATAGTTTAATTTTTACAGGTGGGTTAATATTAGACGGAATATCATTAATATACAATGAAAACAAAAGCGGGCCTAAAACAGACCCCTGCGGCACTCCAGACACAACTTCACACTTCCCCGACTCACTTTTCCCGATTCTGACCCTTTGATAACGGTTTTTTAAATATGCCTGAATCCACAATACTACATATTCACTAATTCCTAGGCTCCTCAATTTGGAAAGTAGTTTATGATGTGCAACTTTATCGAATGCCTTCGCAAAGTCTATACATACAACATCTACCTGTTGGCATTCATCTGTAGCTGTACAAAGGTCATGTACAGTTTCGATTAGCTGTGTCACCGTCGAAAGGCCAGATCGGAAACCGTGCTGAACTGGGCATAATAAATCGTTTTTTTCTAAAAAATACAGAATATGTTTTGCTATTGCATGCTCTAGGACTTTACAGCACACAGA
Organism: Amblyomma mixtum; assembly: GCF_055824585.1. NCBI lineage: Eukaryota > Metazoa > Arthropoda > Arachnida > Ixodida > Ixodidae > Amblyomma > Amblyomma mixtum. Next base: position 26,367,652 of record NC_143016.1, read on the forward strand.
AGTGAGCGAGACCGGTCTGTAGTTGTTTACACATAGCCTATTGCCACTTTTAAATATCGGAACAACGGTGGCATCGCGCCAGTCCTGAGGTACTGAATGATCCCGCAAAGATTTTTCGAATAAAAGCTGCAAATAATACGACATCCATTCAGCGTACCGTTGAAGAAATACCGTTGGTATTTCATCTGGGCCACACGATTTTTTTGCATCCAACCTAAGCAAATGCTGGAACACGCCCTCCCTTGTAATGCGTAGGTCTTCCATTGGGTATTGTATTGCGCAGACTAAAGGATCACCGTCACTGTCACATCTATCCTTCGTGAAAACTGATTGGAAAAAATGATTAAATACGTTTGCAATATCTTTCTTTTCTGTCACGACTGCGTCGCCATCCACTATCTGTTCTATTTCATTCTTTCTGTCTGCGAAATATCGCCAAAACTTTTGTGGCGAGCTTTTAAGGAAGTTTGTAAGCGTTTTATTGAAGAACGTTTTCTTCGACTCGGTTTTGTATTATTGTTCTATAATTTTACAAGTCATTGATGTGAATGAAATTGACCGGTAACCATTAATTCACTGTTTATTTCTGATTTCATAAAGTGTTTGGACTCTGACCATACTCTAGACATTGGGAAGCTACCCTCGCTTAGGGACCTTGAAGTTTGTGTAAACACGGGCTTGGCTACCATACGCATAATGACTTATGAGGTATCGCTGATGCACTCTGTTGCCTTTTCTCTAATGTGGAAGACTTCAAGATTTAGCCACGCGTGTTCAGTAGCATTTCTGGAAAGAGAAAATTATGTTACGCAACCACAACTGTATATTTTTCTTTCCATTTCAAAATTAGAAGCTCCAACTAGCCCATTAAGTTCTATTTGGGTATTTGAAGTGCTGCGGTTTCTTGCTTACAAAGAAACTTTTGACCGAAGACGTCTAGTTCTAGTCTAGCCACGATTTTTGCGAAAATTTTTCGTTGTGTAGATGGCGCACGGTCCTTCACGGCAGTGGGGAGGGACCTCGACCTAGTCCTTCACCGCTGCCGGGACTACGGTCACACCGCAACTAAAGACGCTATAGTAAACAAGCCTATCAGCTCACCCAAGCGCGTCGCGTGCCGACAGTTATTTGGGCAAAGACTGACACTCTCAGGCCGCTAAGTGTTTCACGTGCTCGGATAATTGCCACTCCAGCCGTGCAACGAACCGCCCTCTCCCACTCTGTCTCTTCTGAGGAGCGCGTCGCGGTTGATCGTTTCTACTCAGGCCGTTTATCGGTGAGTACTTAGCTTGAGTGGCACAGAACGATTTGACCCCCACCCCACGGCCGATTGCCAGCGGGCTAGGTTGAGGCTAGGTCACCACACCTTTCGGCCACCAGCTTGATAGCCCAATAAAGACACTTTGTTGTCCCAGCCAGTGACTGGTGTGAGAACGCCGCACACGGCTCTTAAGCGGCAGTTGTCAGTCACAGCGCCAATTCATCGGGGGAGAGGGGCAAGGTCATCGCAGCTCTTAAAACAACGTGATAGGATGCCGATGTTGCGTTGTGCTCGCCCTTACTCAAAGAGAAAAGAAGACTAAGATGGTTCATTTCTTGCCATTGCCTTCGCGTGTTGGATTTGCGAAGGTAAACATAGGTTCGCAGGACGAATACAATGCGACAGTCAGTTCATTGCACTGGTCTACGTCGCGCCGTCTTTTTCTTAAATTTCGCTTCCACCCAATTCCAAGCCGAGTGGATACTTGAGCTTTAAGAATTGTTAGCTGAAAGGCGTTTCTCGGCGGTGTGTAGCTACTGCCTCACGTCAGTCTCGAAGCAAGGCAAAGCGCGTAACGCAGATCCCCGCATGTGGTTAGGAGCCACTGCTTTACCAAGAAAGCGACGGGAGGCTTCCTAACCGTGCGCTTACAGGGTGTAGCAATGCGGTTAGAGGGGTTTTCCATTCGGTTAACCCTAGATGGAAACCTGGGAAATTCGACTGGGATTCAAAAACGAGTCTCTCCACGAAACGCGCACCTCTGGCGGAAAGGAAGCCTTTTACGCTATGGCCGCCGCAGCTCACTCTCTTCTCTAGATGTCTGCAACACTCCTCGTCTTTAAAATTCAGGCCGAGCACTTTGCTATCGGAAGCTGGGAGAAAAAGAGTTAGCGGCTATGAGCTGGTCCCCCTCCCCCACCGCCAGATCCCCGTAGGCTTTGTCATTCGTCCCCCATGTCCGCTACCGTGATCGGTAGAACAAAAGAAACGAGAGATATCAGGCGTGTACGTGACTGGCCTTTTCCGCCCGAGTGGCTCGCGGCCCGTTATTGCATTCTTGTGCGCCCTCTGCGTGATGTTTATACCGAGTGTGCGCCGATGGCTGCTCGAAAATGAAGTAGAAAAATAGACGCTGCTGGTCATATGAGACAACGCGCACTCCATGTTTCTTCCTGAAACGGGCAATACATGTCAGGATAATAGCGGACAACAACAGGCTCCCTCTTGTTGTGTGAGCGCCGTTTGCAGCCCTTTAAATTATAGCGCGGGAAAATATTGGAATAATAGTTCTCGCACGTTGGTGCGAACCAACCGATGCTCTTCGGATTGAAAACATGGGTGGGTCAGTGAGAAAGTCGTGTTTTTTGGGCTGAATGCAGTTGCGGCACTGGGCTTTGCAACGGTGTCTTTCCAATTGTTTTGTTCCTTGTCGCGGCCTTTAGTAACCCGCTAAAAACCTTCTGAGCCAGGTTCAAAGCCACAGGAAGTGCGCGCTGAGTTTTTTGTGTTTTTTGTTTGAACTGTAGTTGTTAGCATTATTGCATTGCAAGGCACCATTGTTTGCATTGCAAGTAACCATGTTCTGAGAGATATGTCCTCCTTGCGTAGAAAGCTTAGCCGCCATGCTGTTTCAAACACGGCAGTGTAGTGTACCAAATGAGCAGCACAGCGGCGGCAGCGTGTTGCTGTGAACACCAGTTCTGGTTAACTGTAGTCTCCGTAGTCCTGACGGGGCGCAGCGTTTTGTTGATTTCAGTGAACAACATTTCAAAAAAAATTTAACACAAAAAATGGCGGTTGCAGCAACACCTGAAGAGCATCGCTTTTCCGCGCCAAACCACATCATCTAATCCTGAACATTCAACAAATTTCCTGGTATTTCAAAGGAGAAACTTTCTCTGTTACTGTCGCACATCAGGTCTTTCGCGAGAGGTTTTATGAGATATCCGTGAACGCAATACTGCCTTCACGTGGAATTCGGTAAGCATCGCAGTTTGTTCTCTCGTAAGCAAAAGAAACTAAATTCTAAAAGGTTTTATATTCTTACTTTTTTTTTCATGTCGCTGAAAAGCAATCCTGTTAATTTGGTTCCTGAGTTGTTCCTAAAACATAAATTCATGAAAACTTGCCGCAAGTGTTGCACTGGGAAGTTGGAATTCTTTCATCATTACATGTTACAAAAATAAACAACAGTATACGACATCGTCTTTCGGTATGGTATTTACAGAAACATTCCGGAGATTTGAAAGAAAAACAGCAGGAGGGGCCTCTACATGCACCGATACACCCCGTACGCCCGCATGTAACGGACAGCAAATATAAACTTTCTGCAATACAATCAGATTTATTGCTTTTAATGTAAGGCGACGGAAGAGCGATGAAAACAGAACGACACACGGAAGCAGCATTCATGCGCGAACGTACAAGTGGACAGGCATGATAAGCTTGTGTGTGTTCTCTTTTTGTTTTGCATTTCTGAGTGGTTCTGCAAACACAGCAACGAAAGTTTTCATCGCGTCTTGCCGCCCTTTTTTTTTTTTTCAAACCTTCATGTTTTAGCGCCGCGTAATATTGAACCTTGAGAATTATTAAAGAGAGAGCACTTGGAAATTTCGGTTTCACTCAATGCTAGCATTTCATTTACTTTGTTCTTCTTATTCTAACGCCGGCATTCAGTTCTCGGGTGAAATTGTTCATGAGCTGGCGCAGATTGAGACGAGAAGGTCGACGCTACGGCGTCCTCTAATGCAGCCGCGAATAGCACGTGGAGTGCATATCGGTCATTGTTGAGCTGGACAGCATTCTTCTGTCCGCGACGATAAAGAGATCGACACAAGGCCATGCACGTGGTGGCACTGAAACAGAAATAGGGCCCTTCGACTACCGGTAGAAAAACACGGCCGATTCCATTGATATTGAATGGGAGGAGAGTCAATCGATCCTTCCGTGCAGCTGGCTTTGACAAAGCTTTTTCACGCGGTGGCGCGTAATTGACAAGACCAAGTTTACGACCTCGTAAAACTGGAGTTTTATTGAGGCGAAGAGTACGAACGACGTACGAAAAGGCGGCCATGCAGTAAAGCTTAGTGTAGAAGAAAAACTGCTTCGCAAAAGTTGCGCAACTGTCAACTGGCCCTCTTATTCACCTTTGTACAGACTGACCCGCTCGCAGCGCTGTTTACTGCCTCTGTTTATTTCTTTCAACCCTGGAGGCTAAGAAATAAAAACGTTGAGTTGTTTGAAAAAAGAAGCAAATCATACGTTTGAAGTTGCTGTTAACATCATCAGCGCTGTTTTTAAACATATCCGTGTCTTGGAAAGAAGTCATCATCATCATCGTCATCATGAGGAAAGAAGTGACCTTGGACATTTTTTCTGCATGCAGCAAGAGTCAATTTTTGCAGTTTACGAGTTACTGCAAAAAAGATAGACAAGTCCATTTGTCGAAGCGATGGCTAAGCAAACTACATGGTCTGTTCTGAAAGTAGTAGGACTCATTTTTTTAAACAAAATATATTCAAGAGAATAGTACAAACGATTACAATTTTTCAAGCTAGCACCCTTCCGCACCTACACGCTGCTGCCAATGAGTTTTACAGTTTTCGTACGCCTCCAGGAACGCCTGGACCGGAATGCTGTTTAGCTCCCTCGTCACAGCCTGTTGAACCACCTGTACCGATCCGTGATGTTTCCCCTCGAGCGTCGATTTTATTCTCGGGAATAGAAAAAAGTCTGGCGGGGCCAAGTCGAGGCTGTAGGGGGGCTGAGGCAGCGTTGTCGCCTTGTGCTGGGCAAAAAATCGGGGTCCTCATTCACATCATGAAGAAGATCCTACCGGTTGGCCTTTTCCTCCTCTGACAACACTCCCGGCACCAACTTCGCGCACGCTTTCCTCATGGATAAGTTTTCTATCGCGATCTCAAAAACTTAGGTTTGGGGAATGCTCAAGTCATCAGCCATCATTCTGATACTCATTCTACGATCACTGTTAAGTAAACGTTTCACTCGCTACACATTTTCGTTGGTCTTGCTGGTCGAAGGGCGTCTGGAGCGGTCGTCTTCCTCCACTCTTTCCTTACCTTCTCGGAACAGCTTGTGCCACTCAAAAAACATCTGATCTACCCATGGAAGCGTCACCGTAGGCCTCCTTAGTCATGTTGTGAGTCTCTTTGGCCATTTTACCAAGATTTACTCAAAATTTAATCGCGTATCGCTGATCCAGTAAACGCTCGATGATTCTGCGTGACGAGACGTTTCGACAGGGGTTCACAGTACAAGCGACCTCCTCTCTTCAACGGCCGAGAGCCGACTGCCGATTTTCCCCAGCATTCCCAATATCCCCCTTCAACGATCCTGCACGCGCAGACCACCTCTCGTCCGCCCGTTCGCCCAGGAAAAAACCAGTCCTACTACTTTCAGAACAGACCCTGTATGTTCCCTCCTCAACCCTTGTTCAGTTTGTTTTGTGATGTCCGAACATGATAATTATCAATTCATCATGCTCCAGAGAATCAAACAATCATGACAGAAGTGATAGAGTTTTCTGCTATAAAAAAAAAGTGATTCCAGCCAAGTAATTCTTACTGCCACATATGCAGCGAGCTTTTCAACCAGGCTACTGCGAAAATCACATTGAACTGCATCGCGCACAGTTCAGCAAAACTTCGTCATGATCTTTTAGCTGCGCGTTAGCTCTGGACCAGTTATTTCTGAACCTGAGTTAATGGAGGAACGAAGCTACAGGAGAGAGGCGACAAAGGGACGGTGCGGAGCATTAAGAAACCGCACAGAGCGGAAAGATTTTGCGCAGGTTTTTGCCATCCTTTTGTTGCTCTACGCTAATGCCGCCCTTTATTCCGCATGTGACGCCCTTCGAAAAGGCAAGTAGGTTCCCGAATATGCTGTGCGAAACTAATTAGAAAAGCATGCATATCATATGCGAACGACAGGAGACGCCAGTGAAGGTAATGAGCTACAACCCACGCTGCCATTGTCGGCGGAGGGCTTCATTTGATGGCTGTTCATTATAATGAATGCATTTTAAAGCTGAAAGTATGAGAAGGCGATGATGCTCTATAACTAAAATGAATGCAGTTCTTGGGCAAATTATCTTCTAAAGGAAACTTGGCCTTTGTGAGCTCAGCATGCTTGCTATTGTAGATGTCTTTTAGCGCCGAAGGTACGAGAAGGCGGAGATATACCATAGCGACAACCAATGCTGTCCTTAAGCAAGTTATCTTTGCAAAGCTTGGTCTTCGTGAGCTGAGCATTAACGAGGAGCGGCATGTCAACCGACAAAGCGTTTTGGTTACCATCGCCGTAAATTCGCCTATCTCGTTAAGGACGTATCCAGAAGTAGTAAAAATGAAGTTGCGCAAGCATGCAATGCTGACATAATTACTACGCTTGGGCGTGGCAATGCTCATTAGCCTTCGGTGAGTCAATGAAGAAAACGAACGTGAAATATGGCCCCTCGGGGACGTACAGCGACACAACATGTTCGAAAAAAAAAGTGCACAACACATATAGCAATTACGAGCGGCATGCCTACGGTATTCTTCCTTAGCTACAGTCATGAAGACTGCTAAACAAAGAGACCTCTTTCTAGTGCGCTAGACAATGCCGGTCTCGCCGTTTCCCTGTCCGTTTAATTAGCGAAGAACGCGACTCCTCCGAAGCGCCTCGTTCTGCTCTCCCCAGCGCACTCGCGGGAGCCTCGTGTTAGAGCTGCGTACATGAACATTTCCCTCTGGAAACGAAGAAACTCCGATCTTGGTGCTTCAGTGAAGTACTTCTACTCTTGCGTAACACAGGAATGCTTTTTTTTCCTCCTTCAGGCAACTGTAGCCCACGATAAATTATTATCTCTCGGGCGCACATTGCCAGCAAGTATATGAGTTAGGAGAGACTGGGGCATGAATATGCAAACACGTTACCATGCGGATCACCGACGACCATTTGATATGCACCCCGCACTACATTTAAATGTGTTTGATCAGGCGCTTCAGCAGGCCGTGTACGAATAACCTCGCCAGGTAATCATCTAATTTACCGCATGAAACATATGCCTCAGATCACATCGTCAACAGCCGGTGGAGTGGTCATAAGTGTAGCCCACGTCGATTTGCTCCTATATAGCAGGTATGCCTTAATATTTGGGCTTACTAAAAGTAATAATAATAATAAAAATAATAATGAGCAGAACCGATTATCGTCAATTTCCCATCAAGGTGACCATTTTTTTGCGTCATAGCCATCTTAACGTCTGGTATCTAAGTGCTAGTGATCATCATCATCATCAGCCTGACTACTCCCACCGCAGGGCAAAGTCCTTTCCCATGTATCTTCAATTAACCTTATCCTTTGCCAGCTGCGACCCCCATATCCCCGCAAATTTCTTTATCTCATCCGCCCGCCTAACTTTCTGCCGCCCTCTGCCGCGCTTGCCTTCTTTCGGAAGCCACTACGTTACTCTTAAGGACCAGCTAGTGATAATCTTAGGTTGCCAATACGTATGTTTTTTTTTTATGTGTTCTCTTATGCAACATCAGATGTTGACGTGGTCAGAAAATATACGATGTTCAGGCGAACAAAGCCTCACATGGGGTAACATCCGCCCCTTCGTGCGCAACATTAGGCTGAGGCCAAAATTATTTCCGTGTTCACTAAGCTGTGCTGGTCGGCGACCCACCCAGTTCTGAAATGTAACACCGAGAGTTGTTGAACTGCAAAAAAAGTTCAAGCACGACTGCAAGAGCCGACCAGGGCAAGCTTCCAGAACAGCAGTATCTTTTACGGGGCTAGTTGGTGTGACATTGTGTTCAGGAAAGTAAAAACAGCGCTAAATTCTACACAAACCACACAGGAAGACGGACAAGACGGGCGCTGACGCCGACTACATCTAAAGAATTTTTCGTGGAAAAAGGTTCAGAAGCGTGCAAATCCCTCAGGTTCTTAAGCAAAAAGCGGCTGATGTGTTGCTGCCAAGTACCTTTCTCACTAACTATGGCCCTAAACGGTGCATCTGGTTTATGGGTCTTAACAGCAAAGAAGATTGACAAATAATTCACAGAAGAGTTCAAAACACCTGTTGCCAGGCTCTGCAGCTCCATGGATTTGCACAGGTCAACAGCCTTGCCTTTGATCCTGGTAGCGGACGGCTTGATTTCCCCAGAGGGAAAGCCTTGACTCACAAGGTGATCGCATATTGCAAGGAGAACGGCCTGTCCCTGCTGCAGGCGGACCAAGAAGGGAACTTTGTTCTCATGCCTTCAGGCCTTTACAACGAGAAAGCCTGTCAAGCAATTTCAAAGAACTTTGTGTTAATCAAGCCGTCCGCTACCAGGATCAAAGGCAAGGCTGTTGACCTGTGCAAATCCATGGAGCTGCAGAGCCTGGCAACAGGTGTTTTGAACTCTTCTGTGAATTATTTGTCAATCTTTGCTGTTAAGACCCATAAACCAGATGCACCGTTTAGGGCCATAGTTTAGTTAGTGAGAAAGATACTTGGCAGCAACGCATGAGCCACTTTTTGCTTAAGAACATGTGGGATTTGCACGCTTCTGACCCTTTTTCCACGAAAAATTCTCTAGATGTAGTCGGCGTCAGCGCCCGTCCTGTCCGTCTTTCTGTGTGGTTTGTGTAGAATTTAGCGCTGTTTTTACTTTCCTGAACACAACTTCCAGGGCAAGCCGCGAATTATCTAGGCTGCGAACCAGTTTTTCCACTCTTCTGCCACCTAACAATATTTATGTAACTGTTGCGCCTGGACATGGCCGCTGCAGCTCCGCACGTCTTGAACACACCTATATAAGAAACATGCATATAGATATATGGAATATAGAGACCTGTACGTGGCAGCGCGTACTGCAAGCTGTCAAAGAGCTTACAGCATGCAGTGTGTGCTCATTTTGGACTCGTAAAACATATTCATATTGTCTCGAATAACTTTGAACCTTCGCTATTTCATTTTTTGTACGAATCTAAACGGAGAATATTCGATTCGCAGTAGCTGCGCCACTGTGGCTGCAGCGGTCATCATGGGTAATCATGCCACCATGGTCATCATGTAGCGTCATCATGCCCAGCGTTCTGCGAATTTAATAACAATAATGCCTTCATTTTCTATCATAAAATGTGGGAGGCAGAGAGAAAAATCTAGAATTTTGGCTTGACAAGCTCTCGCCTACCCGAGACAAGGATACATGATACACCGAAAAAAAAAGGCAAACAGCATACGCATATCATTTAAGATTCAGTAGCAGGACGTTGAAAGAAAAAGTGCAAGCCAAAGAGCAATTTTTACACAATTATACACATTCGTAACAAAAAAAAAACGTTTTACATTGTAATATGATACTCATTTCACGCAGTGTACTCGCTCATGCGTAAATGACACAAAATGACGCAATTTTTTTGTCGTATGCGCCAAAGAAATAAATTTTGACTTCGGCAGAGGTTGAGCACGTGTGGAAGGGTGTCCAAGTATATGTTGTCCCTAATCTGTTCTGATGAGTGCACGTACCAAATATCAGTGTTCCTTGTTGTGTACGTGTAGTTTCTTCTGCGTAGTGAAGCCAGTTGTACAATAAACAGGATATTGTTATTCATCTCGGTTATATATTTAGAAATTAACCGCTATTGTACATATGAATTGGGATTATGTTGTCTTTCTGGAAAAGTGATTTAGATGTATTTTCATACGCTACATTGCGCTACACTGCGCTGCATTGCGCTACATTGCCCTACACTGCGCTACACTGCGCTAACTTCTGGCGCTAATTCCCGTCACAGGTGGCCGCGACGGCGTTCAAGCAGCGCCTGTCGCCGCACGCTCCTTCGGGCATCGCTCCGTTCACCAACGAGCAGCTGTTCTACGTGAGCTCGTGCTTCAAGTGGTGCAACAGCCAGGGAGGGCCGAACGCCGACAAGGACCCGCGCACCGTCCACTCGGACATGTACAAGCGCTGCAACGCGCCGCTGCTGGTGGAGGAGAACTTCCTCGCCGCCTTCAACTGCACGTCCGGCGCCGCCATGCGGCCGCGCCACAAGTGCGCCTTCTCCTGAGCGTGGTCAGCGCGACAGGGAACTCGGACACCACGTTATGTTAGGTCTCTCAGGCTCGTGCCAGCCTTATATGCGAATAAAATATTTTAAGTGATAAAAAAATTTGCACCCACAAACAGCTACAAATATGACTTTCCTTTTCAAAGACGGTTCTATTCCGGATTAAACTACAGGAACAATGTACCCGAAATAGTGACTTTGTGTAACAGTTTGAAAACAGCATTTTGTAATGTTGCTATTCGTGACTCGCTCTCGGATTTTCGCTTTGTTTACCTTCGTACTGTGTTCAACGCTCCATGCCGTCGCCTCCAGCTTGAACAAAATATTTTCCCTGTATTACTTGTCAAACTAAAAGCGGGAATTTAGCCAGCCTGCATAGCGTCTTGAATAATGACGGCACTTATTGAGCTTATATCATGTTTCCAGCATGTCTGCGTTATGACCAAAAATAGTCCTAGGTTTCAAGGCGTTGAAGGTGGGGGTGGAGAGAGGGCATAGTACGCAACCTCCGAGTATTCCGTTCTTTTTTTATTCCGCCGTGAAAACAAGACCGCATCACGGTAACAGCATCGCGGCGCTGTTACATGATTCGAACCTGTTCTTTAGCTGCGCAGGCGTTTCAGTGTCTCCGTTTACTTTTACTTTTCCCCTTCCCAGTGTGGAGTAGCACCGGCCGACCTCTCCAGCTTTCCTTTCATTAAATTACTTTCTCTCTCAGTGTCTCCAAGCTTATTCCCGCCCCATTCAAGCACAGTTTGGGAATTTACGTAACCTGCGAATATTCCGTACGTTGTTATTCCCGCTACATTCAAGCACTCTTTGGGAATTTACGTAACCTGCAAATATTTCGTTATCTTGTTGGTACGCTGCGAAAACGAGACCGCATAGTGTTACACGAGTGGCACTGATTTTCGTCAGCGCGCCAGAATGCTCTAAGAACGTGACTCCTGCACAGGATCGATCGACGAAGGACCAGCCAGAGCGCTACAAGTATTTCGAGGCTAGTACTAAGGCCGCCGAGAACCAGACGCCACCAAATGCTGTTTCCTCTGCGGCAAAATTATTCGGTTGTACCTTTGTCATCTCTGTAGTAGGCATGTGTGCCGTCAGCCTTGGTTGAGCGCCATATTTTGGTAGAAAGTGTGGAACTGTTGGCGTCGACGGTTTCTCTAGCTGTCCACAGGCGCGCCAGCGGCAGAACGACATCCGTAGCCACTGAGTGCGTTTCAGTGTCTTCCAGCGTATCCCCCCCATTCAAGCACACTGGGAATTATACCGCGAAGAACTGCTATAGGATACTGAACTGCGACCGACTTCGTTGCCTAGCGCTCATCACGCGTCTTCTCTGCGCCTCAGATAAGAGGACGTGCGAGCGCGGCTCTAGGCCGTTACTGTTTTGCAGGCTGATTGAGCACCGGTGTTGGCGGCGATGTTTCAGTGAAGTCACATGACTAAGCCGAGTGCACTTCACGAGACCATGGCCTTTTTGCCTTCTTTGGTGCTGATAGCACAGGTCGCGCGAACCATGCAGCTCCTACATCATAGCAGATGCGGGATCGTCGGATAAGCCGCAGTCAGTAGCAGAGATTCGTTGTATGTAGTTCACGTGAGAAGAAGCGACGGTAATCGCAGACTCCAGCCTCACGTGAGGGCAAGCACGAAGCTGCTAGTCTTCGCGATCAAACCGAACATCATCGCCAGATGAGCGTAGCATATTTTCGGTAGTATCGCAAGCGTAAGAGGAAAGCATCAGGCCTAGCTGCCCCCTTGGGCATGCCCGGACCATCGACGGAGCCGCCACTTGCTAAACGTGCGCTAAAGGATGAACAGCGTGCTCACGATATCGAACAGCATCGGGAACGCCGCTGTGGGGAGAACTTTTCACTGAATGGTTCGTGTTAAGCCGTCGCTTAGCCGCTGTAGTTGTTGAAGACGCTAGGACTGAGACCGTGGCTTGTGACAACCTACCTCCATGAATGAAAACCGCTAGTGCTGCCAGCGATAATAATGTACACAATGCATGCCGGTGCCGTACGCGCAGGCATGGCGTACTTTCAGCGATAACTGGGCCAAGGATGGCACTAGGAAAAGGAACAGTGATGGGGAATACCGCTTACAGGCCTGAGCGAAATGTACGTAGAGTCCTGCTCAATGTAACCTGCAACGTGCAAGCGGCGACCATTTTGCGACTCGCGCTTTAAAACGAATAAATGTGCCACATTTCTCATGTCTTTTCCTTCTAGGCGGAAGCTAGGTGCATATTTATTTCTTAGCACCGTTGTATTGTTATTACTTCGTGAAGTGAGCTTAGGCATCAGACTGCCTGTAGTAGATAACCAATAATATCGTACCCTTGATTTAAACACAATAGCCCTGCAGCGACCTCTACGACCTGACGTCCTGTCTGGGAGAGACCACCGTGAACTTTAAACCAAATATCCCATGATTCCCTAGTGTGCGTAGAGAGTGAAAGAAGGAAGAGTTGGAGGGCAGCGCCATTGAAGGTGTAGGAAGGCCGCGGGTGGTTTGTAACCTCGGCGATTTGCACTTCTATGAGAAATTTCTTGTAGGCCAGTGTCCCTGAGACTTTTCAACTTTCATCATTTTCCTGTCACCGCTGCTTACCGTATTCGCCGCAGCATCACCTGACTTCTTTACTTACTGTGGTGCAATCTTTGCTTTCTTTTTTTCTTTTTCCGTGCGATGAGTATTGCCTTGGGCCACAATGAAAAAGAGTTATATAGAAAGGAGCAGGTCTACCGAAAAAAAAAAGGTAGGGGCCGATAGCACGGCCATGGTGTTCGCGCAACAGTCCAAACCCTACTTCGTGTGTAAATACAAAACAACATTGAATAGCCAGAGGTGCAGAATGGGGCCGCTCTTCAAAAGGCCACTTTGCAATGCATAAGAAATCTCAATTTCTCCTATTTCATTTCTTTTCTGTAATTGACAAACCTTCAAGTATCAATCGATTTTCGGGCCGCACGGACCAACTTCAGTGGCCCTTTGCTCTTTAGTGTCTAAAAAAACGTGAACAAAAGAAAAAATTACACTAATCGATGTTAGCTTCGGTCCTAGATACGCGAGACAAAAGCGGAAGTGAGTTCCTTCTTTCATTTTTTTTTCTATACGTCAAAAAAAAAAGCCACGAAATGAAATAGCTTAAAAAAAAAATCCACGCTTTTTCTTAAACGACGCATGATCAATGAATAAAGTCGTTTTGTATTCTCGCGATGGTGCTACAAATACATTTTCAAAAAGTAAAAAGAAAACGAACCGGCGAGAACCGAATGTGGGCTAGGAATAAGCATGCCCGGAACCCAGAGATCTAACAGGCGCATGATATACAGCCATCCATTCGAAGTCTACGGCTGTCAGTGCCCTGGGCACCAAAGCACTACATCATACTCAACGCGGTAGTCAGATTATACAGCTGAATAAAAAAGGAAGTGCAAGCATATCACATACAAGTGCATGAGTATCACATATGTAAAACTGAGTTGCCCGAGTCAAGATTAGGTACAAAACAGCGCCTTCAACTTGGGAAGAAGAATGTTCTCTTGCGTACGAGCGGTCGACCTCGGTGGTCGGTCTTGTATTACAAAACACTGCCGGAAGCACTGTTGCTAGGCTCTGAATTTTTGTTATGTGCTTATTGTGCAAGGCCTCTACGACGTTGTGTGCTTAGAATTTCATGCGGTGGCTCTCTAGAAGCAACGTCGCTGCATATCAGGCAGAATGACAGCTATAAGTATGCTGCACTCTTCAGAGCGAGCACGAAAATTGAAGAATAAAATTTTAGAGAAACTGAAGCGTAAAAAAAAAAAAGTTACAAGCACGCATAATGTAATACTCAACAAGACGGGTGCTCGAGCTGCGAAGTGTGCCGCCGTTAGATTACATTGCGCAGCTTTATTCAAGAAGAGAAAATTGCTCGCCCGTCAAGAGACACATATGTAACACATCTAAACTGCAGGGACCTCTTAGCCGCAAGCTACGAGCCAAAAAGCTAAGACATCTAAGCTCCGCCTTAAGGTTATGACGCGATAGCTCTAGTGGAATAACGCCCATATATGCGGAATTGGTAATTCTCTCATTCACATTCATAGATCGCTGGGAATCCTCATACCAATCCTGGCGCAGTGGTGCAGCGGTTAAGCTATGCACCACTGCCATGCGATGGCAAGTGCTGCATGTGCGACCCACGTTGCTTTTCCCGAGCAACTTCTCGCGACAAATTTTTTTTAACTGCCACCTGCCCCGGCGGGCAGTTTGCTCACAACTCGGTGGGAAGGTTGCGATGGCGTCACAAGGTCACGTGACCTAGGTGGCCCCCCACCTGCCCCTACGTTACTTCCCTGGGGTTTTTTCGTGAATTTTTCGCTCATGGTCAACGATGCCGATGGCGACGCCGGCTTCTCCGCGACATCAGTTCCCCAACGGTCTCGCCTTAGATTGGTAGCGAGTATGGCAGAGAAGTGCACTGACGGAACCGGAATCGCCGACACGCAGAAATTTGATAACGAACACAGACGTACGCAGCTGTGATGAGAAGAGGAATAATAAAGAAGGAAAAATTAACAAGGCATACGAAAACCACTCGTACGCTTCTAAAGGCTTAAAACATTTGTTGACAGAGCGACCACGTGTAACGAGTCTCATTTCTCGTTGTTCTCCACTTCAGCAATGAAAACCTCTTGGTAAAGGTCTCCAGCGATTTTGTTGCCTCCTCTTCCGCGCTAGGAAAGCATGAAGGGTTCTAGATTCTAAATCAATTTAGTTCTGTTATTTATTTCCATTTTGAAAGTAGGCGGCAACGCTAAATGCCATGACAACGCCTTGACGTGGATCCAGGATTCCTACAATTTGGCAGTCACAGAGATACGGCTATTGCATAAGTATTTGACAGGTTAGAAAGATCACAAGTATTACGAACAAATCTTTGAACAATAACTGAACATAGTAATTACTGAAATTGAAATAAAATGAAATATATTAACAACTCTCGTCGAAAATTACATCGTACAGTGCACTAACGCATATTTTGTACGTCACGTAGATAATAAAAACAACTAAATTTTAGAATGCGAATTGCAAAGTCGATAATCAAAGGACTCTTGCTGCCACCAATTTAATAAAGGAGGGAGGGTATATGATACGGACTGCTGACAAAAGTACGCGCATGGTGTAGGCACATTTTATATTTCACCATGCAAGGTATGACGAATGGTTTCATTATTTCTTAGATTAGCGAGTGGCGCAACAAGGTTACTGTTTAGGAAAGGGCTTATAGTTTAATAATAGCCTGCTTTTGCCCACTTCGGAAAACGAAGAGATGTCATATTACTTAGCGATGCTAAACCGCGAGCCTGGTATCGAACATGACTGCTTTTCCCACGAAGTTTATCGCAGGAATCTATACAGAGGAAGCTGCCGGACGTTCAAATAGGGAGACTCACGAGCTCAATCGTTAGACTGTCTTCCTGGCCAGCCACGCAAAGAATCAAATGAGATGAAAAATAAAAAAGCGTCTACGATGCCTATGACTAGAGTGTGTACTTGGCTGCCTCTCATCATGACCCCTGTGACTGCGTAGCCATACAGCTACATTTCTAGAAACAATAGCAAGAGTGCCAAAAGTACCTAAACAGATGTAAAGCATGACGGTAGAAGGAACAGTGAATCTACCTGCTAAGGCGATTCACAGGTAAACCTGTCCGTGCGCAGTCAACCAGTTTGTGGCATTAGTTGAGGATTCTTTATTCATACTGTTGAGAGTTCTAATAAAAATGACCGAAAGCACAATGCCCAGCAAACTAACATACCGAGAATTGTTACGATGTCGTTAATTTGTTTATTTGATTACTCACACGGACACACGTTGAGACATTACAATTCAGTGGAAACGAAAAGTACTGTAGTAAAACGAAAATTTGAGTTAGTTGATAGGTCATTTTCGTAGAAACAGCGCTAAAAGACAAGGGACGAGCAAGAAGACGGGATGAAAAGCTTGAATTTGAATTAAATGAATCCAACTAAATAAGCGGTTGTGCTGAAATAGTGACGAATGTACAAATGAAGGAATCCAAAAAGAAATAGAAGTATCATGTTAAAACAGACCTTGGGCAATCTTCGGCCTTTTTTTTACGGTACTGCAAAAGCAGTGATGAGGAACAAAACACAAAATGGTATAATTCTTCATAGTTTGGAATATTTGATTACCACTCTTATGTTCCGGCCTTGTCAGGCCGTATACGCGGTTGTACAAACCTCATCACTGAAGATACAAGCGCCGTGTGGATATATAATTACATGTGCTCATAATACGCATCTACAAGGTTAAATTACCTAACACAACATTGTCATGTCGAGTACGCTTCTGACGCACACACGAAAAAAAGAAACTGAAATTCCTTGCAGAAGCCGTCAGTGGGTTAAGCAACCTGAAATGGAAGAGATTAGAATAAAGTCAGTCTATTCGTACAAAAGTATTGCTAGAAAGTGCGTTACAGCTCAAAGCCCAATTGGCAGCCATCATTGCTGTTTATAAAAACGTACACTTAAGACTGAGGAGCAAAGGAGCAAAGGCGCAAACCGAGGACATCGTGCAGTGTGTCTTTAACGAATATCCCACGCGTAAATTCGTCTACATTCGTCTACGGCAGTTGACATAGCATGCATCACACACACAGACATCTGTGCTTGCTACTATCTAGGCGCCAGGCTGATTATCTTTTATTCCGCTAGAACTTATAGCGGCCATTCCCCGCATTTAGCCGCTGTGTCTGCCCGAAGCTTCCTGCTGGCAGGAGGCCTACATGCAACGGTACGCATATATATATATATATATATATATATATATATATATATATATATATATAAAGTCCCCTAGACGAACACCGTGGCATGCCGTTGCATCTAGGTGAGCCCCCTAGACAAACACACCACCGCAAACACCGCAGTGGACCAATGTTTAATGATGCAAAAATTGCGAAACACATCATGCTAGCGTACACATTCACATATATGGCCTCACTACGCAAATCGGGTGCCGTTTTGTTTTCTTTTTTTAATGCATTCTATCCCAGACACGGCGGTTGCATTCCCAGAGGCGAAATGAATTCCAAGAAGGATCGCTTAAGCGTGCGAAGCATAATTGCTAACGATTAGTGAGGACACTCAGGTAGATGAGTGTTTCAAGGGAAAATATTTAGCTCATTACATGCACGATGACTGCTCTCTTGAGCACGGTAGACCGGAGATTACGTTCTAGGTAACGGAGGAAAACGCCGGTAGCGTTCGTCTGGGTGCTGGTTTGTGATCGTGACGTGATGTTTTTCATAATTTGCACTAATTTAACAATTGTTCTTCTCGCTCGCAGAAGCAACGAATGCTTATACGCAGGTCACATATCGTACGGCAGGCACGAAGGGTCTACGCCGGGTCTATCATCAAGAGCGTTAATGATACTACTTCCATTGAAACATCGCCTGAAGAGAAGTTTCCTTCCAGAGCAGTGCTCTTCCTTCAGCGTTTTGTCCTGATAACTCTTCCATCAAGAAACCGGCTCCCAGGAAACCAGAAGAGGCTCGACAGTATGTTAAGCATAAAACAGATTTCAGGATTTCGGTAGCGCACTGTTTCTTTACCCACTCTAGTTTGGAATGTAAAAATTCGATAGTCGCTCCGGCGTTATCGGGTGCGTTGTCCACGTAAGTGGGGGGAGGTGTTGGGGGGAGGGGGGCTTTTCTTACCGGCGACGCAGGCGGTGAGCACAGACGCGGCCAGGCTGGAGAAGAACGCGTGTCCAGCGACGCTGGCGAACAGTTCGCTCTTACGTGGGCACACCATGCTAAGCAAGCTCATGGTGGCGCCCACCACGCCCACGTTGGAGAAGTCGCACAGTGCGAACGTGGCCAGCATGCGGGAGCGTTCCTGGGCGCAAATGTGTCATAGAGGGGGAACAACTCACTACATGTCCAAGGGATGCCTGGGAACACCACGCCAGAGCCGACTCACCATATGAGCCCGCATTTATTGATCACCTCAATGTCAGTAGTATGAAAATGATAGTTTTGGCATCGGGAGACCAAGAGGAAATAATTTTTTTCTGACATGACGACCGTTTTCTCTACGAAGTGGCGATGAAGCAAAGAGGAAAAGGGGCGAGCTGGGTCATGTGCTATTACGTTCTGCCTTCTTGCAAACGCCTGCAGGGGTAGAACACTTTATCAGAGTATGTGAAGCCAAATGTGACTACCTTCATATTGACACTGACTGAGTCTGAGGGAAGCTCAGTTTAGAATGGCTGTGCCGATCGCGATAGCCAGTGAGTCGATAGCTAAGGCGCCAGGCGCTTACGTACCGAGCCCGAAGATGAGCTTTGAGGGCTGCATTAATACGCACTTCGCAAATGCTAATCTGCGCATCGGAAGCAGGGCTCGTTAGAAGGCTGAGTCATACGTATACAGTATAAGCCTGATGCTTACTACGCAAGCGCACGAGCAGGTAAAAGCCATTCGACCATACGGCTGCGCTAAAACACTAATCGCATTTCATCGCACCTAAGACCAGCGTGAACATAAAAAAAAAAATGAAAGGAACACTTCAACTCCACCTTAAAAGTGTGACGCGATAACGCTCATAGGTTAATGCGCATTTCTGCGAAAATCTTCCTTCTCTATTTTACCTTCATAGATCTGCGGGAGTCTTCATACCACTCCTGTGCAGTGGTACAGCGGTCAAGCGATGCGCCACTGCCCTGGGATGGCAGGTTCTGCCACCGGAGGGGCTTATTCGACCCAGGTTGATCTTCCTGAGCAACCTCTCTCGCGACCAGTCATTAATTTAGCTGCCACCTGCCACGGTGGGCAGGTTCTGATGACGCGATAAGATCACGTGACTTAGATTACCTACCAACCTGGCCCGCCTAGGTTGCTTATCTGGGGATTTTTCGCTCACGATCAACGACGCCGGCTTTTCTGCGACACGAGCTCATTAACGCGACGCTATCGCGTTAATACTGTGTTATAACTGAATAATAAATAAAGATTAAGCTCCTCACCAGGTCGAAACAGCGAAGCACACTCTCCGTTTGCATCGGCTGAAGCCTGTGCTTAGCCATAAAATCTTCATAGTGGGCCCGCAAGAAGGAAGTTCATTTAGTGGGCGTGAGCGTGCTGTTGTGTTCCTTTTGTTTGCGTTCTCGTTAACTGTGAATACAGTGCTGCAGCTGTCGATTCCGACAACCGCTGTTTCTACACTGCTTAAAAAAAAAAAAAGAAGGAATCCGG
Organism: Amblyomma mixtum; assembly: GCF_055824585.1. NCBI lineage: Eukaryota > Metazoa > Arthropoda > Arachnida > Ixodida > Ixodidae > Amblyomma > Amblyomma mixtum. The sequence goes on from NC_143016.1 coordinate 26,387,272, forward strand.
AACAGGCGCGCAGGCCGACATGCCTCCAGCTTGTGCGCAGTCTGGACGAAGGCGGTGAAGGCAACGTATTCGTTGAGGAACACCTTGATGGCAAGCAGCTGGGCCACGGCGCGGCTGTCCCGCCATGACACGCCCATGAGCAGCGCCACGGGGGTGTACACCATCTCCAGGAGCCACTGCGGTGCATGTTGGGAGGAAGACGTCGCACTACACTGAGAAAATTCATCGTTTATGCGAGGACTCTGCTGTTTATTGTTCTCATCTTATGATACATCAAGGCAGCTTCTGTTTGTACTCGTAGAAAAGAGGCGTAAGATTATGGCCGATTTCCTTGCCTAAGTGTGAAAAAAAAAAAACTTTACGAGCGTGCGCTTGGTTAAAAAAAAAACAGCCCACACACACACTACCTCACCGCATAATTAGCCCATAATTAGCCCATGATGGTGTGGGCTGTTCGTGCTACAACAGTCTTTTCAGCACAGTAGTAATGTCGTAAGAAGGAACGCCTCATAGACAAACTGCAGCGTCAATGAAAAATGTTTTGGCTAAGATTGAGGAGCTAAAATTAATTACGACAGCAATCGCGCGCCAGTTTGCTCACACGCACCACGCTGGAACCTTGAAAGTTCTTTGCGCTCGCTTGAACAGTGATGACTTGAACAGGAAAGTACATATGTGCTGCACAAGGCTTTCCAACTAGATTACAGAAGATAGAGAGATTTTTCTTCAAGAAATTAGCGAAAACACAGGGCACTATTTACAAAGTTTTGGTCACGCTCTTACTATGTAGAGTTTAGTAGTGTCTGCGGATGCTGATAAAATGAATATCGAATCTCTCAGTATGGCGCAAGACGAAGAGCTGGCCGAGCTGGTACTAACTCGTGCTAAAAAATTAACAGCGCAGAAGGAGCTGGGACCATATCAACAAAAGCGCAGGGCAAGCGCTGACTCGCCAGTAACCGTTTCATTATAGACGCTTGAAATATAATAAACGAAAGCACGAAAACATGCAAAGGAAAAGGTAAGTATTTAGCGGTAGTGTCTTTTCTGTTTTATGTTCTTCCCCTTTCGACTACTGCATCTTTCATCGTCTTCCGAACGAAACGATATAGCCCGAGTCAGCGCTCGCCCAGCGCCTTTCGACGCCTTGCCTAACGCCCTTTTTGGGCTGTTTTTTTCAGCTCGAAATTACCTCCCTACTCCCTAGAGTAAACAGGTAATGTAGTTCTTGCCCTTGTAGTGGCCCAGCAGCACTGCGCGTGGGAAGAATGGGCTAGGTTTGGCGCCTACGTAATAGGGAGCGGGCGCCGGGCTCTTGTTAACTGTGAGCATTATTATTATCGATCACCGGGTGAAGGCGTAGACTGCAGGCACACCAACAGGGCGCGCACACGCGCGCACACACACATGGGCGCACAAACACACTCGCACACACAAAAGAGAAATACAAGTCGAAAAGCCAGTCGGCTGGAGTTTGCAAGTGAGCAACGGAAGGCGAAGGGACTCCGGCCATATGAAAAGCACCGACTTACCCGGGGTTGATATGCTTGATGTGCATCTTGTTTGCGTTAGTCTGGCCTATAGAACATACTGCTGATCTGGAACTTTGGCGCAATGTCTTAGCTAATACTCCTATAGCCCCGCTGTCCATTATAACTGTACGCTATAGTCCGGATCCACGCCATAAATGTACTGAAATTCTCTGTTCTGTCCGCGAACGCTTTGTAAAGATGCAAAATATTACGTTCAACCAACTCCGCGCGTTCAGTTCAAGACCTAATGTTATGTACTGGGTTTCAAGACTTGTTGCATAAAATTGATGATGTTTTTGTGCCGTTCTCGGAATCTATGGTTGCGTCAACAATCGCGGTACTGTATTTTAATTGTAATTATTACTGCAACCAGAAACCCGGCCACTTGGCATCTAATGAATTCTTTCATAGCGTAAAAGCTGACCCAACCAAGCCCCTGCCTCCAGAAAAAGTCGGGCAGTTTGTGTCGACTCCTCGCTGGAATGTATCACAGAATATAAAGAGGCGATTCGGCAAACACAGCTGCCTTCCACGTACCCCAAAACACCATTTTGGTTTGCAATTTTACCATAAAATGATGGCCCTAATACACTCACTAAATACAATGCTGTCGAATGAAAAAGTACGAATTATTAAATGGCGAAATAATAAATGCAATAACAGGTATACATTTGAAGCGATTCGCTTGCCCCACCCCTCACTGGCACTGATTTCTTCTCAAACCTTACACTGAACTCGTCGTGCCTACCTTTTGTAGGTTATCGATAAAGTGTGAGCCACCGTTGGAGCCCCCCATCAAAACAGCATTGATTCATTTTGTTACATTTTTTTTATTGTTGTTTTTCCCCCTACACGGCACCCAACTCCTGCAGCATCTTGTAATAATTGGCTGAGAACTTCAACTGTCAGTACGTAACCGCATTGACTTTGAGTCATAGGCGACGATAAGCAGAGGGGTTCAGGCGCTACTGAAGGCGGGCAGTTTCGCACTTGAATATTTGGGCGGCATAGCCTCTGCATCATTTCTAACTTCCGTGCCGCGCGGCAGGTTGTTGCATGATTACGCAGGGACCGAAAGAAAAATAGCACAGCACTCTTCATTGTCCTGCTTTTTTTGCGTTTATTCTCTCTAACACAGTGTTGCAGACATGACACATCCATAGTTGCCAAGTTTCCTTGTGCTGCCTAGCAATATTGCGTTTTCTTTTCCTTGTTTATCTTCTTGTTGCTTGCTGGCTTATCTACGCGTGCATTTCCTGGAAGCCTATATATCTGATCGTTCGGCTGTCAAATAAATGAGTTATCAGCAACGTTTGTCCCTGATTCACTTGATTGTGAGTGCCCACATTTGCACTTTATTCGCTTAGTAATTATGAATACAAACTTGGCCCACAAACGGTTCACCTATCACACTGGTTGTTCATTAGTCGTCTCCGGTGAGCTAGCTACTCGCAGTGAACCAGCACACAATAAGCACGTATACAGCTATAGAGAATTAAGCGATACCAAGCAGTATAATAGCTTTATGTATCTGCTAGCCGAACACATTCCGTGTCAGCAATTTCTACAGCGCAGGTCTGAAAGGCCGCATAAAGTCCTCGGTCACTTTGCTGCCCCGCTTCACACAGGCCGAACAGACCCAGTTATCCCAGTTCCGCGCGCGGCTAAGAGCAGCAATGAGGTGCGCTTGCACTGCGGTCAGTCAAGTGACGTCAACGGCACCCACGCTTAAACTTTGAAAACGCGAGTGTACGGCTGCAGCGATCACTTTCTCCTGCATTCCACTGCTGCCACAGATCATTTCGACACAATAGCAAATGCTGCACTCATTCTAGGCAGCTGTCGGCGAGACGTGGCGCCGCGCTCGAGAAGAGGACGTAGCCCTGCACCAACTGCGCCTTCTCGTTCTACTGAGGCAACTGACTCAACGGCCTACCGAGTCAACCGAGTCGCACATAACCTGTCGTGGCTGACCAAGCGTGGACAGAATGAAATTACACGCGTGCTCGCTTCGCGTGCTGTCTCCACAGTGTGCAGTGCACGCTCTTGACGATGGTTTACTGGCGTGTAAACTTTCACGAGGCTAGGACGTCGGTGCGATTTAGAGCAAGTCACAGGCACCAGAAAGTCGCCACGGGCGTAGTGTGCGCGAACATGCCCTCGTTATCCCACTGCGGCGGGCGATATGCACACGTGGTCGCCGAAAATCGAAGAGCAGCAGAGCGACGTACGGCCGAGAGCACTAGGACGCGGTGAACCTCAACTAAAGTTGTCATCGCAGAGAACCAATGAGCTTGACGAGCGGCGTTCCATTGCTTCTGCTGCTTGCTGGCAGAAATATGGAACAAGCTGTCCTGTCGGCGCCTGCGGCTGATTCCGCTTGCGCGTATCGCAGTACTTGGAGCTGCATATTTACCAAACGCTTTCCCGTGTGCTCCCGCTGCAGCACAGGCCGAAGGCGTCCTAAGACTTTGTTTAACAGATTTCCGGTTGTCTTTAATAGACTGCTCCAGAACAGCTGCCTAATTTAATCAGGGATATTTCTGCAGGCGAGAGGCTCATACAACAGTGCTCCCTGAGCACGCAGTTGGAGGTTCTTCTAACGAAAGTCATATGCATGTTTAATCGTGCACATTTTCGTGGTTCTGCAGGTATTTTAGCGAGTAGGGTTACCTGCAGACTGAGCTGTTCGGAGCCCACGTTGTTGGCCGCCCAGGCGACGAATACATCGAGGAAACGCGCCACGGATGCGTAGGTGACCACGTTACCCGCCAGGGCGATCATTAGGTAGACGCCGACCGTGGCTCCCGTAAGAGCAGCTTCGACCAAGGTCCTCTCGGGGCTGTGTGACGAGATTATCGCGTGAATTCATGGTGGATTATGTTGATTATCTATTTAGTGGATTATCTATAGCACTCTACATGGCAGTAACCATGTGGAAAGCCATAAAGTTCAAGGCATCCACCGATATATCTTGCTTCTGAAAGCGTCATTAGACACCATTATTACTATATGTAAGGGTTTTTTATATTTAAATCCAATTATAAGACCAGGGACTGCTTCAAATGCCCTAAAAGCATAGAATGTTCTAGTCCCTAGACCAGCGTTTAGGATTTATCCTACACAGATCATTGGCTGTCTGGTTCTGGGCCAAATTAAGAACGGACGTTTATGTTATAGAACTTCGCGAAGCACTTTAAAGAATCTGCTTCTCATAATTAACAGAAAATTGTTACGATTCTTCGATAACGCAAAAACATCAACGAAATAAATTCACCTCGAAGCGCAGGAAGGTGTACTGTCACAAAGGAAATAGCCACAGGGAAGCAATAGGATACACAACACTCCCGAAAATTACCACAGTGCATTAGACAAATAAATCCAATACAAGGTCCTAACCACCGCAGAAAAAAAAAACGATATTTTATGCCACCCCGACTTTTTTCATTTAATAAGTCTACTTGACTCCTCGAAATGCGCCTAGCAACTTAAATATACTCAAGAGTACTTCCCAATGGCTCAAGTTGACTGCAAATATTCCTGCACTTTAGGTAAGGCGTCCGGATGAGCGTTTATTGCCGTCTGCTTCCAGAGCAAGCAACGTAATCATTTTCCAACGTAAGAGGGTTGGGTGTGGGCATTAACTGTGCCGGCATAAAATCTTCTGCAGCTAACACAACGAATCTGAGCCTTTGTGTGAATACACACCTGCGGTAGAGCAAAGTCAGCTGCTTCTCTGTACCTGCTTCCGGGTACACCAGTTTGGAGTAGGCCAGCGCTGCCGGAACGCTCAGGATGGATGCGCTCAACAGGTACGTCGAATTGATCTTTTAAAAGAAGAAAACAAACAAAACCATTGAGGCAGCGTTACATGCGCCCTTTGCACTTCTCAAAACCTGTACGTGGTTCCTCATAACAAGCGTAGTTCTCATAACTTGTACGTGGTTCCTCATAACAAGCACAGTTCGTGTTTCCGACGTATAAAAGGTACAAGTGTCGTACAAGTGTCGTTTCACAGCTGTAGGTAGATGTAGGTAGGTAATAGGTTTCTACCAGTTGGTGGCCTTGAGAGTAATTACCGAGCATCTACGTTCACACTGCACGACAGGCGAGGCATCTGTGTAAGCATAGTGTCGCGGGAACAAAGCTCAATCAAGAAAAAGAAAGCTCGCTAACTGTGCGATCACAAACTTGTGCGAGTGCTGTTGGCAGTCGTTTCAAGCAAGTGTAACCGTTTTTATTTTGATTATTTAAAAAAAAACGTGAACGAAGTGAACAGTCTCATTAGAACGTGCCATGTCTGGCGTCCTTGCTTACTAGCCATCATCTTGGACCCCCCGAGTTGAAACAGCCGCATTTGCTGTTTGACGTACCTCAACGACGCCTCCATCGCGCGCTACGTTGCAAATTCGCGGGATTCCTTCATAAAAAGCAAAAGCTAGCAAAAGCTCCCGCATTACAGCTTTATTCTGGGGTACTGAGGCGAACAGGTGAATGACTTCACTAGAGCTTTTTTTTTTTTTTGGCGCCTTCCTGAACGAACTTTTTACGTGCTGGTTTTCCCATGTTTTCAGCAGTTCATAAGATAATAGTTTGGTTTGTGAAACAACAAACTAAAACTATGGCCTCAGGTTTTACTGCAATTGTCTTTTCTGAAACCCTAACCTATGTTCATCGAAACAATGGATGAAAAAAAATAATGAATTGAATGAGAATCGCAATCTGAGCTGGTTTGTTTAACATTGCTCTTAAGTGAGCAGTGCAAAAAAACACGAGGGACATAGAAAAAGAGGCCACCCTTAAGCGCTTGTGGTGTGTTGTATTTCTATGTCGCCCGTGTTTTTTTCACGCAGTTCACTTCTGGAAGAGTCAGCGAAGCGTGTTTCAGAATATATGCTTGCCAGACAGGTTGACGCCTTTATTGCGTAAACTGCGGTCACCGGAACTCCTCCTTTAAACTTCGTGCTGACGGCTTGTGTCGGTAGCCGACCATGAAATTATTTGTGGACAGCGATGCAGAAAAGGTCAAGCACGTGTTTCGCATAAATGAGAGCCAGAATCAAATATTGCGAAGTCGTTTCGCAACCACCCCTTCTATTTCTAGCCGACCCATGACCACGAGGCGTCTGTTTCAGCGGTTCCAGCTCGCATGTTCCTTCGACCAGTGCAGAAAATACATTTGCAGTAAAGTGGCCACAGCATTAAATATGGCGGTTCAGATGCCACGATACCTCGCAAAAAAAAGGTATAACTTATTCTCTAAATAATATGAAGTTTTTTTCTGCAGGGCAGAGTTCTTCGGAATACCAGCTAGGAACTTTGCGCGTTCCTCTACAGTGCACAAGAAAAAACGAAGTAGAAAGCAATAAGCCTATGACTCCTAATGCCATGTACAAAAAAACTTCGGCTAAACTGCTACTTTATCCTCCACTTCATTGGGTTATGTCGGCTCTAGTCTTTCTTCTCTTCGTTTTTTGATGAAATAACGCTATAGCCGAGACGTTATATATATATATATATATATATATATATATATATATATATATATATATATATATATATATATATATATATATAGCACAATAAGGTAAACGTACTTGGTTGCTAGTTTAAAATAAGATGCGAAATTGAGAAACGCTTCGTTTATTGGGAGTCGACGTTTCGGACAGAGCCTGTCCTTTTTCAAGACTGAAGTTACAAGTCTTGAAAAAGGACAGGCTCTGTCCGAAACGTCGACTCCCAATAAACGAAGCGTATACTTCGCTATATATATATATATATAGCAAACAAGCGAAGGGGAATGAGGGGCTCGTTATAAATATGAAAGAAGCCAACAGCCACAGAAACCGAGGGGCACAGGGGATTTTTAATTTATTTATTTATATTGTGGTGTTGATCAATTTAGAATATTACTGAACATGTTATCGCTTAAAGCTAATTGATTAGAAAAGCAGAAGAAAAAACAACCACTGCCGCCGGTGGGATCCGAACCCACGACCTCCGAATTACGCGTCCGGTGCTCTACCTCTGAGCTACGGCGACGGCTGTCAAATCTTCTGCTTTCGGGGGTATTTATGTTTTACAAGTAACCTAACCTTGAGAGTGTTCATCAGCGCCACCCACGTTCATAAGCGGCGGACGTAGAACGTCCTGAGTTACCGCAGGTGTGACGTAGAACGTCATCGAACGGAGAGGGTGGAAGCTGCGTGAGAACCCTCTTATGCTTCCTATGGCGTCAAGGCTGCCAGAACCGAGGCCCTCGCTAAGCAATTAAGCAAACAAGCGAAGGGGAATGAGGGGCTCTTTATAAATATGAAAGAAGCCAACAGCCACAGAAACCAAGGGGCACAGGGGATTTTTAATTTATTTATTTATATTGTGGTGTTGATCAATTTAGAATATTACTGAACATGTTATCGCTTAAAGCTAATTGATTAGAAAAGCAGAAGAAAAAACAACCACTGCCGCCGGTGGGATCCGAACCCACAACGCGTAATTCGGAGGTCGTGGGTTCGGATCCCACCGGCGGCAGTGGTTGTTTTTTCTTCTGCTTTTCTAATCAATTAGCTTTAAGCGATAACATGTTCAGTAATATTCTAAATTGATCAACACCACAATATAAATAAATAAATTAAAAATCCCCTGTGCCCCTTGGTTTCTGTGGCTGTTGGCTTCTTTCATATTTATAACGAGCCCCTCATTCCCCTTCGCTTGTTTGCTTAATTGCTTAGCGAGGGCCTCGGTTCTGGCAGCCTTGACGCCATAGGAAGCATAAGAGGGTTCTCACGCAGCTTCCACCCTCTCCGTTCGATGACGTTCTACGTCACACCTGCGGTAACTCAGGACGTTCTACGTCCGCCGCTTATGAACGTGGGTGGCGCTGATGAACACTCTCAAGGTTAGGTTACTTGTAAAACATAAATACCCCCGAAAGCAGAAGATTTGACAGCCGTCGCCGTAGCTCAGAGGTAGAGCACCGGACGCGTAATTCGGAGGTCGTGGGTTCGGATCCCACCGGCGGCAGTGGTTGTTTTTTCTTCTGCTTTTCTAATCAATTACCTTTAAGCGATAACATGTTCAGTAATATTCTAAATTGATCAACACCACAATATAAATAAATTAATTAAAAATCCCCTGTGCCCCTTGGTTTCTGTGGCTGTTGGCTTCTTTCATATTTATAACGAGCCCCTCATTCCCCTTCGCTTGTTTGCTTAATTGCTTAGCGAGGGCCTCGGTTCTGGCAGCCTTGACGCCATAGGAAGCATAAGAGGGTTCTCACGCAGCTTCCACCCTCTCCGTTCGATGACGTTCTACGTCACACCTGCGGTAACTCAGGACGTTCTACGTCCGCCGCTTATGAACGTGGGTGGCGCTGATGAACACTCTCAAGGTTAGGTTACTTGTAAAACATAAATACCCCCGAAAGCAGAAGATTTGGCAGCCGTCGCCGTAGCTCAGAGGTAGAGCACCGGACGCGTAAGTCGGAGGTCGTGGGTTCGGATCCCGCCGGCGGCAGTGGTTGTTTTTTTTTTCTTCTGCTTTTCTAATCAATTAGCTTTAAGCGATAACATGTTCAGTAATATTCTAAATTGATCAACACCACAATATAAATAAATAAATTAAAAATCCCCTGTGCCCCTTGGTTTCTGTGGCTGTTGGCTTCTTTCATATATATATATATATATATATATATATATATATATATATATATATATATATATATATATATATATATATATATATATATATATATATATATATATCTTAGAGGTCTTTTATGTCCCGTTTGCTTCGTTTTTCACGCTAATTGTGGCCAATAATGCAGATTAATCACATAAATATGTTAAACGCCAGGAAGAAATGTAAAACTCACTCTTCTGAAAGTCTTAGTATTCCAGATTTTAGTTTTTAGGTCAGCTTTTCCTGCTTCTGATGCTAAAATATCCTAATTCGGAGCGCACGATTCTGTTACACCGCTGCTTTCGGACCTATAGCACTGAGTTCTCAGCTTGCTGAATTGAAAAGCCAAATCGCTATACAATGCGGCTTTCTACCACCCCAAGACGTTCAGTTAAAGTGAAGAGGAGAAAGTCCGTAAGTGTCGACCTAGGAACAAGTCAGCCTGAAGGACAGCTCGTATCGATCAACGAATTGCAGGAGACTGGAATTCGGAGCTCACGAGGGCAGAGTAAGAACAGTGTTCGCCCCTCCTATACCGCAATGAAAGACTCAATGTTTCCTAGAGATACTCCGAAAATAGCATTACTTCGATCCCTTCACAGCAAAGAATGCGGAAGCAATGAATGACCTGAAAGACAGCTCTGTATTTGCAGATACACGTTTGCTTTTCATTCGCGGGAAGCAAAGACGACTCAGTCCACCGAATGCCGATGAGAGGGGAAGGCTTCGTGTTCTCTGTAGTAGAGCAGGGCTACTTTAGGCGTCCTCGGCTCCTAAAGGTCACGAAACAGTAAAAAAGAGAGGGCAGTCGTGAACAAAACTTTGCTCGCAAAATGTCCACAGGATGCCAGACGGGCTCTGCCCCCTTATCCCTCCCCCACCCCATCCCTTCTCCCCCAAGAAAAATCAAATGTCGCTCAACCAGAAATCACAGTCGCATAGCAAGAATAGGGACAGTGCGTTGGCTGCAGAGTACACCTTTTATTAGATACAATAGTACCATGACAGTGATTTGCAAGACCAAATTCAACTTTAAAAAAAATACGAGAGTCAAGTTAGTGCAGCTTCGAAAAGGATGATAAAAAGATTAGTCAGCGCACTCTACCGTGCAGGTCCTTTTTATTGCGAAAGCAATACTACTTGCACTTTCACGCCTTTGCCGTGCCGTGGCCGGTGACCACCATCGTGCCGCGCCGGTGACCACCATTGACCTTCATTTGACCTTGATTGCATTAGATTGTATTAGATTGGATTAGAATGGATTGGACTGGATTTGATTGGACTGGACTGGATTCGATTGGATTAGATTAGGCTAGATTACATTAGATTACATTAGATTTGATTGGATTGGATAGGAGTGGATTGGATTGCATTGCATTGCATTGCATTGGTTTGGATTGCATTGCATTACATTGTATTGGATTGGATTGGATTAGATTAGATTAGATTACATTAGATTACATTAGATTAGAGTGGAGTGGGGTGGATTGGATTGGATTGTAGTGGAGTGGAGTGGATTGGATTGGATTGGAATGAATTGGATTGGATTGGATTGGATTGGATTGTATAGGATTGGATTGGATTGGATTGTATAACCGATGCACCACCACAAGTCTAACCACAAGCACCACCATTACCAGCTACACTACCAGCTGTACCATGGCATACGTACGGATATTGCTTTCGCAATTACCGGGCTTAACCAGGCTAAGCCACAGCGAATTTTTTACACTGATTTTACTCCACAGCCACCAAAAGTAGCAGCAACGATGCTTTAGAAGCAAGGACAGTTCATTAGTGGTGCGCAATCCGCTCTTTCGCATTGATTTTATGCTCCAGCGTTTATGAACGTCGCAAGGCTGTCATTGGCACGACTGCGACATCGATGTTCCGCCGGTCAGTAAGACTTTAATTGTGTGTAACAGCTCGACTGGGACGTTCAGCGATCGAACTCTGAACAAAGCTTTTTGAACTTGAGGAAGTGAAGGTGAGGCCCAAGGTTCTTCCTTCTTCGAATGGTTGAAATATTTTGCTGACACTGTCGTAGCCAGTAGCTTCGCAAAACACATGCAGTGTCCGAAAATGGTGGAATTTGTAATATTCCGATGAAGAGATCTCGTCTCCTCAACAGTTTCTTGATTACTGCTTTGCACTGTCAAGTCGGCATTAATCCTCAGATGATTAGGATTTGAAAAGTACTGCAGAAACATAAGCCCGTACACCCGTTGAGAAATTGTAATTTGTTCATAAAATTGGGGTTAAACCATGGTTTCTTTCCGCGGCATGTACGCCCGAGTGCTGTATGTGTTTCCTACTGTTGAGAAAGTTTTTTTCTTCTTTTTGAAGACATTGCGTGCCATTAATTAATTACTGAATGCGCGCTTACTTATCAGTTATGAAAATACGCTGTCCACCCCACCTCCGCATTTTCCTCTTGGTGAAGTCTCTTATCTTAGACCTCATATGTGCCTACCACTGCCGAGGAACTTTTAACGTTTTTCACACCCAATTTTTGACTAACTAAACACTCTGCCACTTGGACACTGACCAAGAAGCAAACGATGTTCTGATACTAGCTGCAAAAACAGCACATCGAATACGGAGCAAGATATGACTTCAGCTAGGAGGAGATATTTCGCGATGATGAACTCATGCATACCTGTGTACACATGACAGATTTCAAAGTGACTTAACTGAAGACGCTATATGAATGAGCAGTAATTACACAACTTCTTTCGCTACACCAGCTACGGCTCACCCCGAGGTCCACGTAGACAGGTATGAGCCGGCCGGAGACGGTGCTGCACTCTAGCGTCAGTATGCAATGCAGGCTCGAGCTCGACATGGTCAGCAGGTACGGGTGGACCAGCAGCATCGACTCCATCTGCGCGTCAAAAGGAGGTCATAGACATTGCTTGTCACGCGTACATTATGGACAAAAACATGCGGCAGTTCTTTAGAGAGCAAGCACTCTCCAGTGTGATTTGGATGCATTCTTTCTAAGAACCAAACGAGGCGCTTCCTGTTTGACCTAAGTTGACGCCAGATGGCACATAGCAACTCTCTCATGTTGTTAATGTTGCGAAACTTTCAAGAAACAAAGTGGGCTGGCTGTATTGCCCCTATACAGATCAACAGTGTGTCTTTCAACGTTACAAATAAGTCAAACTGAACCATACTGGAGATTAAATGTGTGCAGTGGCTTGCGCGCAATTGGCGAGCATTACATTGTCTATACATGAAACACCGAAGTTACCCTTTTCACTGCGTGAAAAATAAACTTTCGTAGTGCGTCGTGAAGCTATCGTGTGGCGCTTTCTTGCCTGAAGACTGATTCTAATTAGCCAGCTTTCCTAATGTTTCAAAGCATTATGGCAATACGTTTAAGCTAATCGAGTTCAACAATGTTATAAAGCTGGGAATGACTACGTGTATAGTTGTTTTCGAGATTCTGCAGACAGGAGAATATCATATAGCAGCCGACTAATAGCCAGTTACGTTCATTATACCTCTGTGACTCGTTAGAAGCGGCAACTAATGTTCTAGGTTCATTAAAGCCCGTTTCAGCAATGACTGCGCAATTACAGAAATGGCGCAATAGCCGCAACTATAATAACGTGCCGCTGAATGGGATAGTTCGACAAACAATGTAAGCAGGCGTCTTTTAACTACTGCACTTCATGAGGCAAGCGTTCGGTGCGTAAACAAGATTTGTTTTATGTCGAATTTTCTTCCGCACGCCCATTTACAGTAGGTGACGTTATGTGCTTGAGTCTATTTCCACGTCGGGTTGATCGATACAGCTAGTTACGACAACTGAAGGTTATCAAACTTTGAGTGAACCCCTATGCTATCACGGGTGCTTGGAGCACTTTATACGAGGGTAATCCCAAAAGTAAGGTCTCCAAAGGGCTGCGGCCGCAGGGAAACTATTTGCGTGGCTGCTCGCCATACTGCTGTGTTCATTGTTACCCGCCTTACAAACAAGTTGTGACTCAGCGAGAAAGAGACTGTCAGTCTTGGCACGACAGCCATTTAAAATGGAGCTCCCGTTTGTTGCTACCGCCAGGTGCGAAGTTAGCGCAGTTATTCGATTCTTGAACGCAAAAGGCGTTCAACCGATCGAAATTCATCGACAGCTGACGAAAGTGTATGGAGAGTCGTGCATGCATGTTAAAAACGTCCGCAAGTGGTGTAGGGAGTTCGCAGCCGATCGTACTGAAATTCACGAGGAAGAAAGAAGAGAGAGACCGTCAATTTCTGAAGAGACAGTCGCGGAGATCGAAGAAATGATGTGGCAAGATAGGAGAATCAGAAGTAGTCTGCAGTCAAAATTCTATGAACCGTGTTTCTAGAAACGCCGGGAACTAAAATGCAAAGTTGAAATATCGGAAGGCGTGCGCAAGATGTGCTCCGCGAATGCCCACAGACGACCATCAACGGCAACGCGTTGACTCCTCCCGCGAATTTCTTCTGCCTTATGGAGATGTAAAGGAGACCTTTTTGGATTTCTTTGTTACGGGTGACGAAGCCTGGGCATTCCACTCCGCACCTGAGACCAAACAAGAATCACGTTAGGAGCGTCACTCCTCTTCGCCCAAACCGCGAAAATTCAAGCGAACACAGTCTGCTGGCAAAGTGAGACTGCTGGACAAACGCTTCCTCAATGGCATGGCGGTGAGCTGGTATGACATGGGCACACAAAAACTGCCCCGGCATCTGCAAAAATGAATAGACCGCAACGACGATTATGTGGAAAAGTAGAAGAATGGTCTGCCTCTTAAGTTATTTGTAAATTGTTTAAAATAAACATTTCTTTTGATTTATAAAAGAAGTGGAGACCTTAATTTTGGGATGACCCTCGTAAATATGAGCATCCGACCCGGACGATCTCCGAGTACCAGTAAGCTATGTTTTTACATTGTGGCAACGCCATTTATTTAAGCAGGCATGTTAAAGGCGATGACGACCTCCTCTGACACCCTAAACATATTGTGAGCTGTGCTTTTACATTGTGGCGACACCATTTACTTAAGCAGCCACGTTAAAGATGATGACGACCTCCTCTGACACCCCAAACATATTGTGAGCTGTCTAGAAATAAAATTAAGATCAGAATCTCTAGTTAGGGGCTAGTGTAGGTTTATTGTTTTTTCAGCACGTAGCCACACCAGCTGTCGCGCTTAACTGTTCCTTCTAACGATATTTCCTTACTTATTAGTCTGGGGAGAACATTACGAGTAGAACTGGGTAAGAGCCAGATTGATCCTTCATTAAAGAAATACATGTCACAAGGCCTGAAACTCAGGGCAAAATAACAAAGAACTGCTCCACGAGTTTTTGTTGTTCTCTGTGTAGTTCTCATCTGAGTATTGTACATTGTGAGGTTTTTTTAAGGTAGTCAAACCGATGACAACCTGTTTGCATGGACTAAATACGGCCGCCCGTCGGTCCACTTTCACCGGCACTTCTGTGCCTTTGCGCATCATTTGCGCGAGTACCAACATATGGGGCAGTAATGAGCAGGCACTCCAGGGTTGCGAAAAGCTGCAGCACTCTAGCACTTCAGCGCGCGACGGAGTGTAATCCCCAGGCACTATCGACTGTGTTCGTGCACCGACTGTGCCCGTACAAATGCTGCGCAAGTTAGGAGCAGCCTGATTAGCTCGGCGTGCCCTGGGGTAAACAACGGCGTCGGTGCGGCCCTGCGAATAGACTCCTTCGCCGCACACCGGCAACTAAAACGCTCATTTTACGAGTGTAACATTAAGCTAACAGCATTTGTCACGTTATCTTCGGAGAGAATGCGCATGCCTGTCAGTTGTGGCAGAAATTCAACGTCGCGAAAATATCGAATCTCGTTTCTCATATATCAGCCCAGTGCATCTGTGGGGACAAATCAATGCGTAGCTTTGCTCAAGATACGAAACAAAAAAAATTAATTATTAAAAATCAAACATTGCGTTCGAACAATAAATCCCAGTCATGCAAGTGGCCCATGTCCCACACCAAAAGAGTTAATAATATTTGTTCTATACTAATTTTGTTAGTCGCTCGAAAAAGTGCCTGAGAGATGTCTCTGGGCAAGGTATTGCAAAGTGAAACACATACAGCGCGAACGCATACAAGGACACCAATGAAGAAAAACGTGGCGCAGCGCTGTATCTGATTGTTTCACGCCACCCGTGCGTTTGTGCGTACACTGTATGTGTCTCACAAAACGGTCTAACGAAGCGTTTTTTTTGGGGGGGAACATACATTCATTGTGTCCTGTCATTCCACTTTTGACGCCACTTAAACATACGAGAACAACACAGAACACGGATGCGCAAACTGTCAAGTGAATTTTATTCAGGAGTAGATACATGTAGGGTGTTTCACCTAAGACTTTACAGAATTTTTAATCTTTAATTTATTCCCGGAGGGTGCGTATGCGTTTGATTTGGTTTGGTTTGGTTTGGTGTGGTTTGGTTTACGAGTGTTTAACGTACCAAAGCGACTAAGGCTATGAGGGACGCCGTAGAGAAGGGCTCCGGAAATTTCGACCAACTGGGGTTCTTTAACGTGCACTAACTTCGCACAGTACACGGGCCTCTAGAATTTCGCCTCCATCAAAATTTGACTGCCGCGGCCGGGATCGAACCCGCGTCTTTCGGGTCAGCAGCCCAGCGCCATCACCACTGAGCCACCGCGGCGGCTCAGTCGTTGTTGTTTCCTTTCATGTGTGTGCTGATGATGGCGTATCACATAGTCGCATCATACATTGGATACAACGCATAGAGCTCGTCGTATTATTGTTTCATTACCTCATACCCTCGCTATCTCTCTCTCCCTCACTCTCGTCGTCATACTCATTTACCTTCCCCAGTGCGGATTAACTGGGTGAAGGCGTGTTGCTCAGGCCGCCCTCTCCACCCATGAGTAGACAGTGATTGCTGCTTAACTGCCACTATCAAGGGTATCGTAAACTAAACACCAGATAGTTCTAACACTGCGGAGGAGTGAGGTATAGTTATGACACCGCTATGTTTTATCCCAGCGTACTTGTGAACACAAAATGTTGTACCCACTTTGGCATGCTTCATTTCGAAAGTGAGAATTACGCGGAATCGTCATTCACGTTTTTAGTTTCAGTACTGCCACATTTTAGTCATATTTCTCACTACCCTAGTCAGACTTTACGCGTATTTGTCCTTCACCTCGACAGTATCGAAATTCACTCCTCATTATTAACACTGCGTTGATAGGCCCCCGTAGCTGGGAGGACCCTAAGTAACGCTGACAGGGACCACCGAAGTCACTTCTACTGGCGATTTTCTAACACATTATATCCAAAAATCGAAAAGATCATCTTGTCTTGCATGGTAGCTATGTAGGTCGCACGGACGCAAGGACACACTCTTCGTTGCAGCCGTAGTGGCTGTCATCAGCTGCGCACCGCAACGAGTGAAAGTGCGACGCTACCATTAACGCATGTACCGCACGTGTAGCAGCGCCATTTCACAAATGTGTAGGCAAAAAATATTCCTCACCTTGGAATATACTCTACCTCGAAGTACTTTCCAGGAAGACACTGAGCTACTGCATTTTCCGCTTCGAGTTGTCCTTTCGGTCTCAACTTGCCATGTGCTAACATTCCTGATAGGCTCATTATATAAAGTCCCTTTATCTGTAAGCCCTTCATCTGTGCTGTAAGGCCCAGAAGGCGGCAAATCTTACTTCAACTACGCCTATTGGAGAAAATTGTTCAGCTTTCCATTGCAAACATACTGCGGCACTAACGTGTCATCTAAGTGAGAGTGCCTTCCTTCGTGCGTCCCTCTTTTTTTGTGTCTGTGAAAAACGAGGAGTTTCTATGCGCAATATAAGCCTGTTGTTAGAAAGCACTGCTGTTCCCGGGAACTCACGGGGCCGTTCACAACGCTGACGAATGCGATCAAGACCTCGTAGGAGCTGAAGCTACGGCCAGCGGTGATGAAGTGGTCGATCCCACCCAGCAGGGTCTGCAGGAAGCCCACGTAGTACAGCATTCGCGCGAGAAAAGCCACGTAGCAGAGCGAAGGCAGCACCTGCATGCGTCATTCCATACCATTTGACGATATCTGCTAGCGCGCAAACAAATTTAGTGTTTTTACAGCTCCAGCTGTTATATGAAGGTATTCCGCGTTAACGCCGATCGTCGTCACCCTTACGCATCCGCGAACAGCCCCGGACACTCACTCCCCAACCCCATAGCTAAGAGATGGCAGTCGACATATGTACAGCGTCGCTCATTATGAAAGGGAACAAGGGAGCGCGTAGCCTCTGCACTTCGCGAAGAGCTGCCGCTGTGAGCTGAGCAACTGAGCCAAATGGGCAGGGAGCGCGTCAAGAGCCCACTCACGCTGAATGCGAACACGGGTGGTATGTTGTCGACGTCCCGGTGTAGGGCTGTCAGATTCGCCATGTGGTGGCTCATGTTCACCCCCTCCGCCAGGTAGCCGAAGGCGAAACGGCCTCCTGCCGTCAGCCACCGCACGTAGCTGCGGAGCTTGGAGACCGCACAGGTTGCCACGGGCTCGCCCAGGTTCAGCCTAAGGAGAACCAGGCCGCTGACAAACGTGGCCGCCACACAGCCGGCAACCAGGCTCCATGAGATCTTCTCCACGGGCGCATGCGGTGGTAGGTGCGATAGTGATTGGTGGCACGCCAATGGGAGCACGTAACAAAGCTCCAGGTTGAAAGCACAAGCTAAGTCTGCCAGCTGTCCTCTTCAGCGCGTCGCACTACTCTTCATGTTTACAAAGACCTGCGGCAGCTCGAAAAGTTTATTACAGTGACAAAAGCGTAATTTAGAATAACTACCACAAGGCACCGACCTGCCGTGGTATTGCCCAGGTCAATGTTTTTGTGCGACTGTCGGCCTCCTAGCTATGCAGTAAGCGACAAGGCGTCGTTTCAGCGCTCGAAACAGTATGGTTTAACTCTCCAAAGCATAATGATTTACTTATTTGGGACATGCTCGACTGCGCGTAATCAGTGACCGCAAAGCCTGAAAGACACGTGTCATCATACTTAAACGGGTGGCGGGTAGTGGCGGAAAGCTAGGTTGAGCGTGTTCTCTCCTTCATCACTGCCCTAGCCTCTCCTCCGGAATTGCAACACACAATATGCCGGAATTACTACGGGTACTAATTCTCTAACGGTCCCCGACAGCCGCCCTTCTCTTTTTTCTCCTCCTTCCCCTGTCGTGAAGCGGTACGCATGACGTACTGTCGCCCATTTTTGCAATTCCCAGACACACCGCAAACCTTTTCAAGCCAATGCAGGAATATTCATGGCTTGTGGACGGGCATTAGCAAACCCTATCCCGTAGGCACGCTCGAGCAGACGATACCTGCGGCGTCATCTAAGGGAAAAATAGGGGAATTTATTTAAGAAGGGGTGCGAGATACGCGGCGTTTGAAAAGCGCAAAGACCGCAGCTCAAATCCTCTTCGCAAAAGTAAACTCCTTGCCTTAATAGGCACACCGACAATGACTGCGCAAGCATTCAGGCTGAACCGCTTGCAACACCGGTCGCTTGGCAAAGAAATGCAAACCGTTTTACCTACGCGATTTACGCCTCAACGCAGCGGGATAGGATCGAATTGCTGATTCAGAAACAAAAAGATGACATCGTGGACACTAAACCTTTGGCTGTAACTTGCAACAGTTCTTCCTCGTCAGTTCGCAAGCGCACACACGCAATCCGGTTAAGGTATGAGGCCACGAATAAAAGTAACTTTTTTTAAATCACCATCTAGGACTAAAATTATTTCACCTGATAGAACAAGTTTGATTTGCCTTGACACACTATTAAAGCGTAAATTATTAAAGCATAAGCTATTAAAGCATAGAAGTTCATGTTTTTAGTATTTGTTGTCAAAGAATGCATTAAAATTGCAAGTCGTTCCAACAGTGATAAGTAACGAATGAAGTTCCGACTGCAGAAAAGCTTTCGAATCTATGTGGCTATACGCACTCCCGATGCAGTGAACTAGGATAAATGTATTGAGAGGAATAATGAGGACTCAATCTTTGAAAAACGCAGCGAAATAAAAAAAAAACCTAGAATGATCATGCCAGTTCGAACAATGAGACAGTAAGAGTAAATGTACCACTCGACGAACACTTGTGCACATTCCATGGCGTTTCTAACTGGTCTGACCGTCCCAGTCAGGGCGTGTACAGTTACGAGCAATAAAATTGAATGTAGGCTTAAAGTATCGGCGACTGTATAAATGATTTCACTGATCAGAATTCCCCGACCTAACTTTCCAAGCATTCGTCTCGCCATGCAACCGTTTGGTAATAGTTTCTGCTCTCTTCATTATTACGCTCTCCCGGGGGCGCCTTCCAATCTCCATGTCTACAGGCAGTTAATTTCCCCTCGCTAATTTCAAAAACTCATTCTTTCAGCCTCACTCATGGTGCCCGATCTCCTGCCCATGGGGATATTGAGCTACCTGAATTCCAGCTTTTTAAAACTGATCTTGCTGAAGTTGCACCTCATTATTATAATCTTTCTCCAGTGCCTGCTAATTGGGAGATAAATAACGAGCATCTTTATTTGCGTCATTTTTATCTCTGCCGATAGCGTCATTGATGACCTGTTATTTACTTTCATTCATCCTTTGCATTATTCGTTGTTGTCAAATATCTCGTACTAACAGCGCCGGGCTCCCTCATCAGTCCAATTTGTGCGTTCGTATTCATTACTTGTACAGTCTTAAGTGACAACGGGCCCCGTAAGTGCGTAGTTCGAGTTCCGCCGTTTCGTAAAATGCGTCGGTAATCAACCCGCATGCCCGCACGCTGGAAAATTCTAGGGGCACCCGGTATCGGGGAAGATGCTGTGTCAAACAAGCAGCCCGCATGCGACACAAAA
This sequence comes from Amblyomma mixtum, assembly GCF_055824585.1. Classification (NCBI taxonomy): domain Eukaryota; kingdom Metazoa; phylum Arthropoda; class Arachnida; order Ixodida; family Ixodidae; genus Amblyomma; species Amblyomma mixtum. The sequence goes on from NC_143016.1 coordinate 26,407,392, forward strand.
CAAACACATTCGTGTGGATCGAAGCTCTCGAATAATTACCTGACCGCGATCCCTTGAAAACGTGTAGCCCAGCAGCAGCAAGACGGCGATTCCGGCGAGCGAAGTCATTCGCTTTAACTCGCCGTTAATGTCCCATAGCACAGCCGCGAAGAGAACTGCCAGTACCGCGCCCCATATTTTGTTCCTCCTGCACACAAACAATGGAAGAGCACAGGCGGAAACATTTAATTGTAATCCGATCGAGCATGCAAGACCGCTTCACAGCGCAGCTGCGAGGAAACTTGAACGCTCCTTTTTGTTCATTTTTTAGCGCGTTTATAATGACACAGAAACTCCGCCACTCAGAGAAGTGATGGCCTTACGGCCTGTTTTTGAGAGCCCTACCAATAATTGCCTTTTGCGCACTAGCCACTAGTAAGCGCGCCACCCTCGATCTTGCGGGCGCGTCAATTCTCTCGTCTTGCTTTTCACGCCTCTAGCGTGAATCTTTTTTGTTTGTTTTATTCTTTCCTTTCGATTAAGGTCAAGTACCAAGCGCAACTGCATGCATAATTTCGAGCCACCTCGACCACAAGCCGCGTACTACTAATTCGTTTTTACTGCTGGACTCTCAACTGAGCGTCGCCGAACTCAGGCCCGTGTCCTTAATGGTAATCAGTAATAAACATGTAGCAGCCAAAAACCTATAATACGACTCGACGTCCGCTTCTACATCCACAAAACTGCAATGTTCACATTCGTCCCACATTAATTAGTGTTAAAGAGACAGCCATTCTTCTGAGTTGGGGCACTAAAGTGGACACTAGAGTGAGAACCAAAAATAACACGATTATGTCTCGTGAAGTAATGAGCCTAATCACGTGAAACTTTCCTGCGCGAGAACTTTGAAAGAGACTGTATGCGTAAAACAGATGCACCAGGCAAATGCCTAAAATATTGGAGGAACGCTTGCAACACAAACGATCAAACCCTGGTTTTAAGTGTTCTGTACATGACAAATTCGATGCTTCGTCCGCGAGCAAATTGTATCATACTATATACCAATTAGATGGCGAAGGGTATTTGGAGTCTAAGATCAGGCTTTCTTTACCATGTAAAGACCATGAGCCTGCAAACAATGAAAAGCTGTCTGGTAACACTGCTTTCTTGAAGCCATTGTTGTTTTCTCTATGCCGTCAACTTTTAAACACCTGCCAGCTACTAATAACTTCAAATGTGTTTCTGTTTGCCTTAAATGTAATGCTGGCACACTTTTCTGCAACAAGTCGGTGCAGTTTTCCGGGGCATAAGGTGAGACGTGCGCCTGAATGAATGCGGGTCCCGATACGAGTCGGAAACCAACTTAGCATGATGATTCTGGCTCTTCGCAGTGCGTAGTTACGCAACTGAGGACTGCAGTAAGGGACGATGTATGGACATGAAAACATTTAGTAACCACAATGAGCACGGGAACGGTACCTTGAGCAGCATGGCCCATGCGTTGCGTTTTCTACACTGCAGGTCGTCACTGCTTTGTGCTTCTGCATTGCGATAGTCATCCATGCAACATGCAACCTCTTCCAACCATCTGGGCCGGATAAGTGTACTTGCTTTGTAGAGATGCTTGGGCCCCTCCCCTTGCTCGCTCGGCAACGTCGTCGAAAGAGGCAGCATCATCACAACCAGATTTAAAAGATTATACAGCAACCATTTGCAACTCACTTAGAGCGAGAAGTGTGCCTTTAGCAGCATGCTCGTACACTACGCACGCTTCTGAACTCTGCTAGTTTGTGAAAACCGTTATTTATACGCCAAGTAGACTAATAATTCCTTTCTAGTATTGTTCTCGTGTTCATGAGTTATTATCAACCTCGCACTTGAATATATAGATCTCATCTTTGCTGTTCTGCGGTATGCAGAGGTTGAGAAAAATTTCTGTTCCTGTGACTCGGAGTAACCGGAATGTGTAATTTGTTGTGCTAGAGCATCATGGCGCATGATCGGTGGAGGCTGCCACACACCAAACACTAGGTGAAATACTGTGTCTCGTTAAGAGACAGCTCCAAGAGGATGATGCAAAATTAACGCTGAATATGTTGTGTTCCAGGACATTAGTCCGTGAGGACATTGTGAAAATATTCTCCTAAATTTAACATCCTGAAGCAACACATTGGTTATGACTCCTATGAGGGACGCCGTAGTGTAGGGCTCCGGATTAATTCAGATCGCCGGATGTTTTTCAACCTGCGCCTTCACAACACAGCACAAGGGCACTTGCGCATTTCGCCTGTATCGAAATGCGGTCGCCTCGGCCGGGATCGAACCCGCGACTTGGAATCAGCAGCCGAGTGCCAAAACCGCTGAGCCAGCGCGAGTAAATTACTGTCCTACTCACAGGCCTTGAGGTTTCTCCAGAACAACAATCAGCTAGAAAGAATAAGGTAGCCAATAATATTGAAGACATCAAGGTAAGCAATCGTACAATTGAAAAAATTCGATGAAATATGCATGCGCCTGTCATGCCTGGAACAAAAAGGGCTCGAAATCAATGAACTTCGGATGGAAACACCCTAAACACCCTAAAGAACTGCACTAGCCAACCTGACCAATAAATTCGATTCACTTATAAAACGCATAAAAGAAATCCAGGAGGAACAGTTTTGTTTTCCTTGGAACTCCTGATTATCAAGAAACATACACACTACGGAAAAGTTTCTTGCAATATTATCCTGCTCTAGTGATCAGAATTTGACCACTAATGTCGTCCAACGTGCTCATAAGATGGGTCGTTATAATTAATCTCGATGCCACTCAATTTCAGGCAAATATATCTGCTTCAAATAAAGAAAACCGCTGTTTTCTGCAGTTATCGTTTTGAGGATCATAACAGGATTACATCTGAAGATTTTTTGCCTGAAACTAGACCAGAGTGCAAAAGGATAATGAAACACGTCAGCTCACAACATGTACATTCACCTTTTCATCTAAAATATAACAAGCTGTTCATGGATAAAAAGTGATAAGTCAGCGATTATCTGAACGCCGTTATCAGAGAGATAATAAATTGCGCTGCTGCCATTGAGACAAACCATGCATTCCAACAATCTCAATCGACTCTTACGAGCGGGCGATGTCCAAGGGGCAGAGATGCGTCTGCAAGTAATTTGTCAGTTCGTTACACGGATATTCGAAGCGTCCCAAACAAGCGTATATCCCGTCATCCTGTTATTGACACAAGCGACGCAGACATCCTAGTTCTCACAGAAACCTGGTTATCTCTGCAGAGGCTTTCAAATCTGCTAGCGATTTTTGCTGTTCCTCATCGCAGAGGAAACAGGTAGGCGGAACACTTTTCACCGTAAAAACGAACCTGACTTCATCACTTATCCGTATACCCATCACTTCAGAAGAAAATTCGGCATGCTTTTAAATCGCGGCTAATAAACTAATTATAAGTGCATGCTACAGACCCCTAACTCCGATGCCTTACTTTGTTTGCTGCCTACACGATTTCATAAAATCTACGATGAAATTTCAACTTCCCTTAACTAAAATATCCGGGGTTGAAGAGTCTCGAAAACGTGTGGGCCCCCGCAAGGAGGTTTTCGAACACGTGCCTGTTAACATTTTGCAAACTCCTACGCCTTCCTTTGTTTGCTGCCTACACGATTCCATTAAATCTACGATGAAATTTCAACTTCCCTTAAAGGGCCCGTGCCCACCCCAGCGCAGCAGACACTCTCTACCTCTCTTTGAGCGAGCCTCCTCTCCTTCCATTCCCTCCTCGAAATTCTTCTCTCCCGCTCCTCGTCGAGTAGGCTCGGCAAGGCAAAATCACCCCTTCCTTCTCCGGTGTAAGCCGGGGGCGTGGTGTCTGTGGAGTGCGTCACAGGGCGACGTCATGGCCCCGCCTTCAATAGAATTCTTTTCTTGGTTTTTGCATTTTCTCCGCACACTGAACGATCGAGAGGCGCGATCGGCTCGACCACCTAGACTTGTTAGCGAGCGCATCCTTTCATACATCTGTTTGTCATTCCCAGTTAACGAGCCACGTTTTCATTTTCTTTTAGGCCTCCCCACCGTTTCACGAGCGGAGGGGCGGAAGTCGGTTGTGTTCGAAACACACGGCGAAGCGCGGACCCGGCAACCGCCCGTTTGCTTTTCTCCACGCGTGTTTGTGTTCTGTGTGTTTGTGTCTTTTCTCCGCTCCAAAGCATATGTCATTCATTGGAGTCAAGGCGTACGCAAGGTGCACGAAAGATAAGCGGTGTGTGTGCGGAGCGGTCAAGTGGGCGAGCGAGGGAAAGGCTCTGCTGCACTACTAATTAAAACCTTGTTTTGGGGGGCTCGCATAGAAGAAAAGAAACTGAGAAGGGAGCGCGCACGCAGAGCGTCTCGTGACGTGACCACGGCGGGGGGGGGGAGGGGGGGGGGGGCGAACCAACTCCCTCAGTTTTACTATTTTTTTACTTTTTATGGCTAGGGTTCAAGGCTGTCGCCGCACGCTCCCTCCGCAGTTTTTTTTTTTTGTTCCTTCATGGGGGTTTGTAGGCATGAGCCAGAACAGAAGGCGCTGCGGAAAGCCTTGTGCAGACGACGCGACGCCAAGGCTACGCCCAACCTTCTCCCGTCAGTCAGAACGATGCACCAATGGAGTGCCTTTAGCGAAAGTAGCCCCCCTTGACGTCAGCGGGGTGCAGAGTAGTGGGCCGGGCCCGTTTTTGAAGGAAGGAAAGAATGAACGGGCTTTGATTTGAATTTTCGCAGCTTTTCGGGGCGCGCATGGCTCTAGTATTTTGCAGAGGTTATCTTCGATGCCTCATCTATGCAGTGGGCTTGTTTTTCAAAAATGTCCGGACCCTGGGCAGTGGCCCTTTAACTAAAATATCCGGGGTTGAAGAGTCTCGCAAACGTATGGGCCCCCGCAAGGAGGTTTTCGAACACGTGCCTTTTAACGTTTTGCAAAATGTTACTGAGCCGAAAACAATATCGGGTAGCACTAAAAATATTCTAGATTTAGCACTCGCTGCTCTGCCTTATTAAGATCGACGTCAACAAGTCTCGCCGGGTGGCCGCCAGCACACCTGTTTCTACTGTGCATAGCTGCGAGCAACTTCAGCGTGATTACTTTCGGGCCTGCCGCCTTGGACCGCACGCACGGAGAGGACCCAGGTGCCAGCTGACTTCAATTACGGAGTTTGCCCGGTTGGAGTGCAGGACCAAAACCAGACCCCCTTCACAAAGTGCCTGCACGTGTAGAACGCCGCCGCCGCCGCCGCCTCGGGGAGACGAACGTTATCTTCCCCATTTGCCGTGACCGTGCCAGGGAACAAAGGGCCTCGTCTCCTGTTGCTCTTTGGCGTGCCAAGCATCGCGACAAGCTGGCGGGCATCATCTCCGACCCAAGCACGAAGAACCACTTTCGGCCTTTTCGTGACCTCGCGTCCGGCCTCGAGCGGCGGGTGTCTTTGATTATCAGCAGATGTCGGTGACCCGCAGAAACCTTCGACTGGCCGGAGGCCATCACCTACCGCAGTCAACGCTACCTCGACGACAACCTTCTTTCTCTCAGACTCCACATGTGACGGGGGCGTGGCCCTAAGTGCAGTGGTGTGTTTGTGCGCACAAGTTTGTGTTGTTTGTGATCTGGGCCCCTCCCACCCCGGCGTGGGCGTCCTCAACCTAGGGAGTTTAGGGAAGGCGAACAGTATAAATGTCGAGAACGAATGCGGCAGAGCAGCTCACTTCAGAACTCACTAGAGCCTCTCTTAGCCTCCCATAGAGCCTCTTTTGGAGCCTCACTTCAGTCTCTAACCATGTTGTAAAAAGATGTAAATAAACCCTCTTGTAATCTTCCTCCCATCACTTAACTCTTTGACATGGCGGCACTCCTGTCCTGGTGGTGGTGGGAACGGGTGTCGAAGCTTGACCACGGTTCCGTCAAGCGAGCAGCAGCAGCAGCAGCGAGCTAGCAACGACGCCGAACCGACCCATCTTCGCCAACAACTGGTGGCAGCGCCAACAGCCTTAAATCTGATACGAAATAACATGTTTGTCTAAACTAGATCACCCTCTTTTTCTAAACTTTCGAGTTAGGGCTTCAAGAAACCTTTTAAAAATGACGCTAATGCAGTTCACGATTATACGTATGCGAATTTCGATGCCATTAACACTGGGTTAGGTTCTATTTTTCATATTCTTTGCATAATTTTGACACTCGCCGAACTGAGAAAAACTAACATTTTTAGCAACAATTTTAGAGAAGTAACCCACATATATATCCCACAATTTGCCGTACTCTCGAATCCAAAAACCGCCTGGTACAACAAAGACGTTAGAAGACTGCAACCGCAAAAAAAAATGCCTGCATTGTTAAGCTAAGGATGACCATACGGAAGAACGCTAGTTGGCGTACAAATTGGACGCTGCTGCTAACACTAGATTCCTTTCCACCACAAAGACAAATTTCTTAAGAACTAGACTACCTTCAATGCTCACTGACAACCCGAAAAGCCTTGGAATTGTATTAATCCGAGTAAAAGCCTTATTCCGCTGAGAGATTCAAATGACCAAAGCGTTTCAGAGAGTGAATTGCCAGCGCTACTGAATGAATTCTACGAAACTAACTTTTCTAGTGATTTTGTCTCAGTTGCCAATGCTTCCTGTTCTGGGCTACATAACCAGGCCTCTAAATGCAGTGGACCCTGTATAGTACATATCCAGAAACTTATACACTGTCAGTTAAATTATTCGTTGTCTGAAAAATTATTCCTCTCCCGACTATGATGGCATTAATGTGGAATTACTTAGGAGCACTAACATATTTTCCATATTACTTTCCAAAAATTTTTCACCAAATCGCAGACCGAGAAAGCCTGCCACGCGGCGGGAAAATAGGCAAGGTGGGGCCGGTCTTCAGACCCGGTAGCATGCAATCAGTCCCATTACGCTTACCTGTATTGCCTGCAAGGTTTTGGAGCATGCAATATTCATGAGTTTCAGGCCTAAAGAGGGCGCCACCAGCCATGCAGTATGGGGACAACTGGATGATCACAAACGGCCATTATGTTTCACTGCATTCGTTTATGACACGTTTCCTGACTCGACTTGAACTGCTTGCGCGGTCTTTTTGTTTTTGTTTTTTTTTTGCGTGGTGCATAGAATTGTTCATAAAAAAACACAAACATTGTTTTTTACTACAGTCGAATCAGTGCGGAAGCACGAATTTGCGCTACGTAGAAGACGACAAAGAGCGGGCTGTGCCGCAGGACGGAGCGCTCGCGCTAGGCTAGCGTTTCGGACATACACCAGACGATTTTGATAGGCCCTGAACCTCCGCATTAGTGCTTTGGCACTAAAACTTTAATACCGTGCTTCTAGATGACGGTGAAAGTGCACGAAGACAACGCGATGCCCGACGCCTGGTGTCCAGCTGCCTATCACAGCATCCGACATGCTGACTCAGCCCAGATACCGACAGTCTAGAAGTAAAAGTGCCCGTTCCCAAACTGATACTGTATTTAATTAACTTTGCGCGCACTACTCCCAGCCGCGACCATCGCGTATACATATGAACAATGTAGATAGGCACACGGGTTGTGCGAAGTAGGGCGAGTTAAGGAATCACTTGTGGTCTGCAATCGGAGCTCTCTACTGTGATGCCCTCATTCCCAAGCTACAATCGGAGCTCTCTACTGTGATGCCCTCATTCCCAAGGCGCACATATAATACTGTGCGATGTCAGTGCACGTTAAAGAACCCCAGGTGGTCGAAATTTCCGGAGCCCTCCACTACGGCGTCTCTCATAGGCTTAGTTGCTTTGGGACGTTAAACCCCATTAACCAAACGAAACCAAAACTGAATCTACAGTAAGTCACTCGAATACCGTAGCTAAACGCACGCCAGCGCAGTCCGGTCAAGAACAATTAAGGAAGTTTGTACGCTTTATTATAAGAATACACTGAAGATAAATTAGAAAATTGATAAAACCCGATACATAATTCATAAACACTCCAAGTATGATAGTTTTGTAAACATAAATTATAAATGCGCAGCGGTTCTTTGCTAGTACTGCAAAACATTGAAAATATTTAAACCACGCGATTTATTTTATTTACACATATACTGTGCTGCTCCAACTGATGGCCGAGTAGGAACGAACTGCACTGGCACAAGTGTCATCTCCTTGAGCTAGAGACTCCCGTTAGCAGCACAATAATAATTATGCCCTAAGACCAAGCAAAAATGGCGCAGTTCATGGATCTCAGGTATATCTTAGCACATAAAGTCCCTGCGACATTAGGCAGCCGAAAAAATTCTCTTATATATTTCATAAGACGTCAGTGGAAACTATCAAGTACAGCAGCATACTTCAGTTTTTTAGCAAAAACCTTATTCACACGTGCCGTTAAAATAACCAGTTTATTTTTTTTCAACAACATATTTGAGGCCTTTCAAGTTGAACGGCGTAAGGACATCATTTACGATAAAAGCTATGCAAGCATATAAACCGAGTTTAATCCAAACGCGCACCACCATGCGCTGTCTCCACATATTTCAAATAAAATTTGGTCCGCACAGCGGTTTCTGTGATCAGTTCTAAGGAAGTTCTCGTGATCATAAGATATCTGAATCAAGGAAAAACTCCTCACACGGAATTTCGAACTTACTACGAAAGGAAAGAAGAGAAATGTAGAAGTTAAAGCCACCGCCGGTATCGAGCATTATGAAGATAAGGACCCGTTTCGCCGCGTGACGGCGAGTCAGGTTTTTTTTATTTCTTCGCAATTCGGAGGATCGAAATCGAGTGATATTTTTTTCGACCGAATTCGGATATAAATCTGGTTATTCAGCAAAATGTCCAGAATTCGGAGTTTTTCTGGTCGTTTCTCGCACCGAAGGATAATTTACAATTAGGGATCGTTTTTGTGTAGCTCATAAAATGCTGTGTATTTTGCTCATCATGTTCATGGAAATGGAAGGTGTACAACTGTTTTGTCTCGGGCGTTACCACTTCTTGCGCAGCACTTCCATGCTCATACAAGACTGAATTGCCTTTGTACACTGAAAACAATAACTGAGTATCGAAGTGACCGTTTTAAACGCGGAAAAGCTTTGGAGCAGGCTGTCGCTGTGGATAGCGCTTCATACAGCAATGTCAGTAAGGTTAATAATCAGTACCCGTGTTTTGGCTTCACGCTTATAAAATGTGCTTTTCAAAATCATCTGAAATTGAGACGCGTCATGAATACTAACCGTAAAAAAAATAAATAATTTAAGTGAATAATATCCGTGAAGAGAAGAGTATACAACAGCTGTATTCTACCGGTACTCACCTATAGGGGCAGAAACGTGGAGGCTAACAAAGAGGGTTCAGCTTAAGTTAAGAACAACGCAGCGAGTTATGGAAAGGAAAATGACAGGTGTAACGTTAAGAGGTCGGAAGAGGGCGGAGTGGGTGAGGGAACAAACGCGGGTTAATGACATCTTCGTTGAAATCAAGAGGAAGAAATGGGCTTGGGCAGGGCATGCAATGCGAAGGCAAGATAACCGCTGGTCCTTAAGGGTAACGGAGTGGATTCCAAGAGAAAGCAAACGTAGCAGGGGACGGCAGAAAGTTAAGTGGGCGGATGAGATTAAGAAGTTTGCGGGGATGCAGTGGCGGCAACTGACAAAGGACAGGGTTAATTGGAGAGACATGGGAGAGGCCTTTGCCCTGCAGTGGGTGTAGTCAGGCTGATGATGATGCTGGTGATGATGATGATGATGATGATGATGATGATGATGATGATGATGATGAAGTGAAAACAGCCCTCTTCAATAAATAAAAGGTAACCGTTGGTTTAAGTGCTGTATGTTCTTTTGTGTGCTGGAAAATGCGCTTTTTCGATCAGAAATTGGGATCAACCCAATAAAAAAAAAGTTGTTCGGGGTGAAAGAATTGAATAAAATCGGGCTTTACCAGAAATCGAAAGACTTTAGATATACACTAACATGGTTAATTTCCTTGAACCAAATTCAGTTCTTATTTCCTCACAGCGTGGGTTCAGAAAACCCCAATCCTGTGAAATTCAGCTTTTGCGTTTGGAGCACAAGATACATGCCATTATTGTTAACTGTTCATACACAGACTGGGTATTCTTAGACTTTTCAAGGTCTTTTCAAGGTGCTACTTCGTAAATGCCATCAAATTCATCCTCATAACCACCTACGACAGGTGTATTGAATATTTCCTCATTAACCACCGCCAGCTCTTTTGTCATCTATTATCTCTAGTACACTTTAACGATTTGCCTGATTGTACTTCTTCTAATAATTTATGCGTAGACGAGTGAGTACTGTTCCGAGAGATTTAAAATGACAGTGGTACCAAACTCTTGATTCAAACAATTTCTAACTGGTAAGACAGCTCCCTAATAGAAATAATCTTGATAAATGTAAAGTAATGTGAATAAGTCGAACCTCAAGTACCACTCCTTTTTACTACCTGATTGGTTCCTCGTTAGATACAGCAACTTCCTATAAATATTTGGGTGTTGATAAAGCTGATCATTTAACATGAAACCTAAAATTAGTCACCTCATCAATAGCGTTAATCGCGCTTCAGGATATATACTCGCATGATTGAACATTTCTCTTCCTTTTCACTCAACCTGCAAGGAGTAAACTAAAGTACGGAGCCTCGATTTGGTGTGCTGGCGTGTTTCCTTAGCCTGATATTCATACATATTCCGGTTTGTTTATTATACCGCTGGCCGCATGGAAGCGACCCGTTGTAAACTACTTCCTTATCGCACTCAACAATCTTAGTTCCTGCACAATCCAACATCGTGGAATGCGATCTTGTTTCCTTGCTGCTAATTTTTTCTCAGTTCCACCAGCTTCTTACGAGCAGAAAAGTTGACTGCAACGCCGTGCCTGCTCGTAGTCTTAAAAGGTGATGCGGTGCTTCGTTGATGCACGGAAGTACAATAGCTGTACACTGTACAAGCGACTCGCTGGACAAAGAAGAATATGTATTATCACCAGACTCGGAGACGACAGCCCGTGAAAGCGGAACACCTACTCCTGCAATCTGGCTACCCGCTGTCATCGTTGTAAAAAATGCCAGTCTCGCTTTCCTAACACCACCATCCCAGCTCACGCCGAGAGCCAAGTTCAAAGATAACTTATCGAAGCATACCAAATTAGGGCTACTGGAAGAGAAAAATTTGTCAGCACCGCATGCATAGCTCTTTCGGGTAGTGAGTTTGAATGGTTAGGGATATTGCGCTGATCTCAAGAGGAGCAGTTCCTCTTTATTTTTTTCTTTTGCACATTTTTTTGTGACATAACCTTATGCCGCAGTATCAAACCTACGTTTCTGTATTTAAAAAAAAAGGCTCTTTCCCGAGTAATAAAATCAGATGAGAGTACACGCTTCGTCTGTCGAGTTCTTCCTTTGTGTCCGTCTTCGTCTTTCAGAACCAGTCTGGCGCGGTTTGCTGCAGAGCGCCAAATTAACGAGACATCTACTTTTCGGGAAAGCGCTTTCAAAGAATAACGTTTCAGAATGTCTTCAAAAGTACATTTTCCCGGTGCTGTGACTCAGGCTCTCAAAAGGCAACTTGAAAACTTCGCGCCTTCAAACCTGGGCCAGTGCTATAAATCACGGCTAGATAAGGAGCAGGGATAACCTTTATCGACAGGAACGTTTTGAACAAAGGGAACTGCATAAGAAAGCACCGCGCGTCGGAGAGCTCCGGTAAGGCTCGCAGATTTCTGTCCGAAATGGCGCTGTAATCCCGCTCTGAAAGCAGTTCGCATCCGGTCATGAGATACCAAGGGCAAGGAATACATAAGGGCAAAAACTTCACAGACGTAAGCCATATTACAGCCTAGATCACCTCGATTCCTAGACCGTGGCTTTAAAGAATAAAGAATGGGACCTCCCATCTAGCATTAAAAGCTCAGAACACATGGAACAAGCCGAAAAGACCCAAGACGATAGCGGAGCTTTAGGACACAGTTCATGCCACCTGCTGGCTAAAAATGTGTCCGCAATAAATATTATTTCATTCATGATCACGGACAAACAGAGGAGGAAGCATAACAATTATATACGTCAAATAAACATACGATGGCGGAAGCCCAGAAGAAAGAAGAAAACATCTGCGATGGTAATAGGGTCTTGGAGCAGGCAACGTCGACATAACAAAGACTCTCCCGAACAACAAAACAAACTGCGAGCTATCTTGCTCAAAAACGCCCATGCACTGAAATTTCAGCGAATGGTAAACAATCTGCGGAGGCCGAAATTACACCGGTGTGCACTTCCCCATAACCTATGCAAGGAAATAAGCACACATTAACTTACAGCATTCTTCATCCCTTTTTTCTTTCTTATATTGCAGTAGTGCGTTCTGTGTTGCTGGCAGTTACAATGTTTTGTAATCGGAACAAGATGATGAAGAGAAGCGTCCAGGCGCCAAGTGTAAAAGAACGTATGTGAAGAAAACTTGCCGTAGCGCGTCTGGAACTCATGTCTGTGGCAAACCTCATCAAGTCTCAGCTATATATCGACAGCTGCTGGCTATGTTCTGCCAAAAAAAAAGAGTTTTTACGATGTAAGCTGGAACGACGGTGGAAAATGAGATGGCGCGAAACATCCGAGTGACGTCACGGTCAAAGAAACGCTGTAGTGCACGCAACTGTCATTTATATCGCGTGAACGTAGCTCGTACACATGTCCGTTAGCGTCGCATTGACAACCTTTGGGTCTACTATGGCAGTTGCTTATTTCTCCTGTAAGGTTTTGATTAATTTATCTGTCCCTCGTTCACTGTCATGCAGTTATCAGTGAGGCCCTTTTGCGATGCTGTCACCTACGCAGAAAGCGCGGCGCTTCCAGCGTTGAACACCAAGCTAATTCGATCATTTGAAGCGTCTATTTGATTTAATATAATGGCGAATTTCATTCTGCGATCCGGAGCGAGTTTCCTTGCCCCGTGAAACCGAAAAGCGCGATGCAATTGGCGATTTGGATTCAGATCTTGAGTTCTGATTGGACCGCGACGAATACCTTGCTTCTCCGCAGATAAATCTGCTCCGGATCGCCGTTCGGAATACGACTAAGTTCCACGTGAGCAAGGTACGGCTCCTATGAACATCGAATTCCTGCTCCATTATCAACGCCATGGTGCGCTTTGGAATCATGCAGTAAACAAGAACAGTGCTAGAGCGTTGCAGCCAGCGAATGACGAAATACCTTGTTTCGAATTTGCCGATCGAGTTTTAATCTGGCATCATATATATTCAGAGCTCCAAACAGACAACGAATAGTTGCGTCTAGACCTGTCGATTTCCAGCATTGGGTAGAGCGAGATTACAAATGATGAACGCAACAGCTGGTCGTGTTCCTTCAACTGGCACGGACTAAAGGCCGCTACCATAAGACAAGCGCGATTTGCCAGCTCGTCAAGCTTATACACCTTCCTCTTCCATGCATAGCTTCAATCTACACTGCGCTTTTCCTTTACACGCGCATGAACACACTCATACACATTGGAGGTGTGGCGAAAATACGGATGTGAATAATCTCGGCATCAACCGAAAATTGTGGTAAAACAAATTGACTGCGACAGCAACGCCTAGGCATGCGTTTGGAATTCCCTGCCGTAAAGTTGCGAACTGATTGATATGAACCGGCTGACACTTTTCAGGCGTCGCATCTTGTATCAATTTTTGCTCTGTTCATTCTTACGCCTCTTTGCCATTCAACACGTACTTTGCTACCGAAACCAGTTACTGGCGTTTCTTACCAGCTGCCACTCCTGTCGTCAAAACTGTAAGTTAGGAATAACAAAAGTGAAAAAGAATGATTTCTTCGATGCATTTCAAGCGCAAAACGACAAAGATACGAGGAGAACGACGGGAAGAACCCAGAAGCTGTATTTCAAGGGAACGTTTATCGAAAAAGAGAAAGATTTTCGTTCAGAAGAAGGCAAACATAACAGGCACGTAAGGAGAGAAGAATCGGCCTCACTCTTCCTCTCTTCGTGCTCGGAAAACGTGAACACTTTCTGTCCTAGTTCTCCTTTTTTCTTACAAATAAAAGTAAAAATAACAGGCGGGTGATTCGGGGAATGATTAGTTCGAAGGAACGGCCCCAGCGCTCGCTTTGACCTCCCGCATACTGGGTACAGCCTGAGAAGCTAGTAGCAGATCCTCGCGAGGCGTCTCACCAGGCGAGCAGCCTGTCCAGGCCGGGTCTCCTCCTCGCTAGCGCGTCGAGGCCCGCGGTGGCGGCGACAAGCGCGAGTGCGGCGTAGGCGAGTAGCGTGATCGCCAGCAGCAGGCGGCTGCCCCCGCACCAGCCCTCGGCGCGCTCCCATCCGTCGGCCACGCACCAGGCCAGGTACACGTGGTACAGCACCGCCAGCAGGGCCTCGCTCGCGAAGTGCGCCGTGCGCCACCGCGCCACACGACGCCGCGAGAAGGCGTGCGCCGCCGACCAGCGCAGGCTGGTCGACGCCATTAGCGCGTCACTGTGTTCGTAAGGCACCAGCTGCGAGGAAGGAGTTTAGTTTTCTAGTTAGTTCGTTGGTTGGTTAGTTAGTTGTTAACTGTTGTTTTCAGAAGTCAGTTGTTTAGCAAGGGTCTCCGAAATCACGGATGGAAAACTGGTTTGTTAAAACCTGCTTATGTTTCTGCACGGATATACTCAACAGCACGCGGGAGTAAACTTGAGGGACACTTAAGCGTCTTTATAATGCGCAAGCTTTGCGTATGTCCCAAACGCATACAAATGGCAACATTGCACTCAAAACGAGTCTAGGGATTGGATTAGATCGTTTTCAAGCAATTTCGACTATTGATTATGTAGAAAAAAAGAGGTACACAGTCATACCAAAGACTTCTTTAAAAAAATGACTCTGGCTTAGCTAAGGTTAAGCCTGGATATCTCGAAGCGAAAAGCTCTCTCTGCTTTTCAGCCAACCCCAAGCTACCACTTCTGGATCGGTGTTTCTGCGCCGGCCGACTGTTGCTTCTTCTCCTTCCATGGCG
Source organism: Amblyomma mixtum (assembly GCF_055824585.1). Taxonomy (NCBI): domain Eukaryota; kingdom Metazoa; phylum Arthropoda; class Arachnida; order Ixodida; family Ixodidae; genus Amblyomma; species Amblyomma mixtum. The sequence goes on from NC_143016.1 coordinate 26,422,416, forward strand.
AGTGTCTGCGCCTGTTATATGGGCAAGCGCACCTTATAGACCCCTCCTTTCAAATGCGCACTGCGCACGGCTGCGGCGAAAGGTCAAACGGTGGCGAGGAGGAGAAGCGGTGGCGCTAGAGTTACTGTATAGGCGGCGACATGCGCAGTAGCGCGCGGCGGCGACGATGGCTGCGGCAGCAGGGGCCACCTGCGCTCCGCGTGACGTCACTCGGTTTCGCGCATGCGCAGCTGTGGCAAACCTGTAGTGTGGCTCACGCGAAGCGCGGTGTTGACGATTCCAGTGAAGCTTTTCGCTTCAAAACGCCTCGGCAAAAATTAGCAGCGCAAAAGGCGGGACATGAAGAGAGACCCATACACGAGCGCTTACTAGCAACTGAAAAGATTTTATTGTTGCAACGGCAATACATAGCGCAGGCCACGCCCACAGCATAAAAACATAAAAACGTTAGTAGCATGATTCTTCGCATCTTCAGCAAGCAAGAAATCCGATCTCTTTTCTTGCGTTTGTCAAAATGATCTTGCATATTTCAGAATATGCGGTACACTTGCAGGTGGCCACGTGTTGAAATAAGTTCTTTCTCGCGCCGTCTTTGATCTTCTATTATGTTCTCTCAGTCTACTATTTGAACAGCGCTCAGACTGTCCTATGTATAGTGACCCGCATGATTTCATTTCATTTATTGTACCTCTCAGGGCCAGAGGAATTACAGAGGGGGAGTGGCAAAACACAAGAATAAGCTCAGAAAATACAGCGAAGAGACACATTTAAATAACACATGAGTATACAAAGTAAGCTATAGCTTCGCGGAACCTGTCATAATTATTGATGCCGGCAATACCTATGGGAAGGTGATTCCAGTCACGCGAGGTACGCAGCAAAACTGACTGGGAAAAATATTTGGTATTAGAAGAAACTAAACCGACTTTATGATCATGGTCAGTACGATGGGATACATAAAATGGCTGTGGGATAAGGCGATCGCGCAGTACAGGATGATGGTACAACTTGTGAAATAATGCGATACGAGACACTTTTCGACGAAGTGACAGCGATGGAAGAGAAAGGCTAGACTTCGTAGTAGTTACGCTTGCAGTGCGATTGTAATTAGTGAGAATGAAACGCGCAGAGTTAATATGAACCATCTCAAGAGCAGTAATATGACTGTCATAAGGAGGGTCCCAGACTTATGATGCATAGTCCAGTTTAGAACGAATTAGTGTTTTATATAGCAAAAGTTTCACAGAAGAAGGAACGTTGAAAAAATGGCGACGTAAGTAATCTAGCATGCGATGATAATGGTATAGCGTAGACAACTTCTTTCTTACATCCAGTAGAAGCCTTTTCGTGTTCCTCTTCGCACTGTTTTGGCGGCCGGTCTTCTTGGTTGACCATCTTGCAAATATTTTCCAGTTTGTTAGGAACAGAAAAAAAAAACAGCCTTACGTCGGACCGTCCCAAGCTGTTTTCAGAGGAAGACCCACGCAGCGCAAAAAAATTTGAAAGATGGCCAACCGAGAAGACCGGCTGCCAAAAGAGAGCGAAAAGAAACTCGTAAATACTTTCACTGAATGTAAAAAAGAAGCCTACGCTATACCATTATCATGCTGGTCTCCATACATAGGACAGACCGGGCGCTGTTTAAATGATTGGCTGAGAGAACATAATAAAGATATCAAAGACGGAGCGAGAAAGAACTTACGTGAACACGTGGCCACCCTCCATTGCACCGCAAATTTTTACAGAAGCAAGGTGCTGAGGAGTGCGCAAACTATTTTAAGCGCATGTCATTCAAAAAAGAGCAGTCAGCACTCCTTCTGTCAACCTGAGGTGAGAAAAGTCTTGTTGCTCGGTTTTAAGGGTGTTGTTTTTTTTTTTAGGCTGTTGGCGTGGCCTGCGATATATATTGCCGTTGCTGCAATAAATTTATTTCAGTTGCTAGTCAGCGCTCGTCTATGTGCCTCTCTTCTTGTCCCGTCTGTTGCGCTGCTAATTTTTGTGTCACGAACCAACAAGCCCTGCTAATTCCTCTCTTGGACCTCTTACGTGGTACTTTGCTTACCTTTGTCTTTTGGACATACTAGACAACTTCTACTAGGATTGAAAATTGCTTGAAGAAGTATTATGAGGCAGTTGGCTGGCGTAAAAGGCTCAACAGCTCAACAATTTTTCAATTTCTCTTTCCTGCCAAAATGAGTCCCGTCGAAATGTGCACCCGCGCTCGTAAAGACGCACAGAACACCAAGGAGGCCTATTAGTGAAATATAAAAACACGCTGAATAGTTATTACGCACGCAAAATTATGGTATGTAAGTGCACCGTTTTCCGTATGCCGGAATTCGTAGCAGTAAGGACACACGTGACCAGCGGCAGCAAAAAAAAATTATCTGTGGTTCAACCCGGATGAACCTAATAAGACGAGCGAAAGCTATGTTAAGCACGTTATACATGGTTTAGCTTTTATTAAACTTCACTGCATATCGATTCGTCGTACTTACACACTGGGCCAGGCGAATCGTATGGTCGGTGAGCCTCCGGCTTGACTCTTCGCAAACCATCGACGAAAGGTTCCCATCGATGGTTCATGCACTGGTCGAAGCAGAGGCATGGGCAGCCTCATCTGCTCGTTTCCGCTCTCGTCTAGCATGCTCACTTTTCAGTTTCTTCTCGAATCCTGCTTCGCTCCTCTTCGGTTTCGGCTTGTAATCGGGTACGTTGTAACTCTTTTGCCAATCCAATCTGACGCCTTCCCATATCGTAAGGACCATCAGATTCCGCTGGACGGTGACGATACATCATCGAAGCACCAGCTCCGGCACGTTGTTCATCCATGACTTCGTGTGAAGGTCAACACACGCCACACGCTTTTAGCGAACGGCGCGTCACGCAATTTCCGGCACTTGCGAGAGTGCCGTCGGCTCCGCAACGCAGCAATGGCGAGGCGCAGAGAGTCACGTGATTCGATAGTTGCTATGCGAGCCAGCGGCATCGGCTCGACGCGCATAGCTGTGGCGAGGCGTGGCGAGTCACGTGGTATGACGCCAGAGCCAAGCCTCCGCTCCTCTTGGTTTGAAGGTCAAATTTCATAGCCACATGACCTTTAGCTTTGTAGGGGAGGAGTAGAGCTTTCGTTCATTGCCAGGGGACCCCCAGGCTCCCTACGACCGCTTGGGGGTCCCCTGGCGCAGCCTTTCGAAGACATCGACACTCTTGTTACCATCACATTCTGCTTTATTGCATATCATCGCTCATATTAATTCGCGACGCTAATTAGCGGCCTTAATTCACCTAATGCTCCAGTAATGTAATATGCCCACAGTGCGCTGAACGAACGTTCCTCAGTGGTGTGTAAATAACATGCCCGGCTTCCGGCCCAAAGAGCAGCGGCACCATTCCGCTTGACCACCTTTCTTTCCTTTCGGCGAAACTGCTTTTCTACGCTACTAACCTCTCGGCCAATCAAGGTTTTCTAGTCACAACGACGCTGACGCCGGGTTTTCGGCCGTACGGGACCTCTAACGTCATCGCGTTATAAGTACCGCGGCGCCGGCGTCTCTTCCGATAGGCCGGCAGCAGCGCCGTGCGCGGTATTGAAGCGGCACACTCCGTCTGAGGTAATTGTGCTAGAAGACTATATACTGATCAATTTTACAGGAAACGGCACCTTTGGCCGAAGAGCGCCATGGCATGAGGCATTTTCCGTTTGCACAAGCTTGGGTCAAAGACCCGTTTTCCATGCATTTCACCCGAAATAAACCACGCACAAGGTCAGGCGAAATCTAGTACCCGATGTATCGTCGGTCGGTACTCGGCGGCACTAGGGATCGAACCCCTCTCCTCCCGCATGTGAGGTGGATGCTCAAACCACTAAGCCATCGCTGCTGCGGTTAGAGGATTCTTGCTCTTAGTGACGTAACCAGCGGGCCACGTTAATGGCATAAACGCGAGACAGCATTCTCAAATTTCAGCTCGACCATTTGACACATTTTTTTTGCGGCAGCAACTGACAAGCTTTTTAAGTGAACTAGGTAAGATCAATAAGGTCGACCAGAGGTTCCGCATAATCGTTGTGCAGCTAATAGCATTACCTTGCCGAATGCTAGAATCTGTGCCCAGACGTTCCGCCTCATCGGTCGTTAAATATGACCGTCGAGAGCAGTCGTTGCGTAGACTGTGTCCTTTCTGAGCTCGTTCTCTTGGGTGCGAGCACGCGCCAGCAGCCTTCACCCGTACGACTGCCGCCTTACTTCTGACCCTGACCACGCAAGAGCTATCCACGGGCCACGGCAGTTGAAGCTCTTCGACACTCACTCGCTCAGCCATGGTGGTCATGCTGGAGCTCGCCCTTTTGGTGTACGTAACAGTTGACTCGAGGAGGTTGAGGGGGGCCACCGGAGCTCGCCTGCTCTCGTCCCTGTCTGCAGGGTGCTGTTCGGCACTAGCCAACGGAGGTGCCGCTTCTGTCTCAGTCGCTGCGGCCTTTTCCGGCACCGCCTATAAGGTAAAGCATTTCGGTTACGTTAGTTTAACGCCGGGCGGAATGATACTCGAGTTCAGCGTAGTGTATAGTGTGCGTCACTTTAGTCAGTCCAAACTGTTTATTAGATAGTTATAGCTGCAGAACATTGCTTTTTCAAGCTGGATTAGCTGCCCAGCTGGATGTCTTACAGCTGCGCGAAAAAAAAAGAGTTCTGCAGCCTGTTGGGATCAACGAATTCCTTGCGCACGTTGCCTATGCGACGTATGCAAGCTGGGACCGCCAGTGAACCCCGAATTCCTGAGCTGTAGTGACGGTTTGGTTTACGAGGATTTAACGTCCCAAAGCGACACATGCTATGAAGGACGTCGTAGTGAAGGGCTACGGAAATTTCGACCACCTGGGGTTCTTTAACGTGCACTGACAAGCACAGTACACGGCCCTCTAGAATTTCGCCTTCATCGGCCGGGATCGAACCCGCGTCGTTAGGGTCAGCAGCCGAGCCCCATAACCACTGAGCCACCACGGTGGCTAAATTTGAAGTTTTCAATCAATGGGAGAATAACAAAAACAGAAGAAAAACAACCATGTGAAGCCGCTGGGATCCGGCCCCACGACCTTTGACTTTCGCGTCCGGTGCTCTACCAACTGAGCTACGGCCACGGCTGTCCACTCTTTTGCTTTGGGGGGTGTTTATGTGTAGTGTAACCGAACCCCAACTGAGTGTGCTCACCAGCGTCGTCCGGAGCGACGGACGTAGCACGTCCTGTATTACCGCAAGAGCCACGAGCAACTCTTTCCATTCCCTTGTCCCCGAGGGAAGTACGCTTCGCCACGATGCAGAGTTGATCGGACACAGTGCGAATGCATAATTACGCTTCAGTCGTTGCCGGTTCTTCATACAATGGAGAAGCGAGCGACTAAACGCACCTATACGCCCGATACAAATCACAGCCTACCTCGGTGTCGCAACGTCCGACGGCGAACGATGTCTTGCGCTTGGGCTTCTTCATTGCGCTAGGCGCTGGTTGCAGTTACCCTTGGCTCTTCTCGATGCCTGTTGCGAGGAGGATTTCAAGCAAGGCGAATTCAGCAGCGCTTTCGTACTCTCCTCGTTTTCTTCTTCGTCGCCTCCTGATCGCATGCACGCGCCTAGCTGGAGAATTGACCGCCTCCTTACGCTACTGACGTAGGTAGGAGAGAATAAAAAAATCTAGAGAACTTCCGTTGTATCATCAATCATGGTAGAAAAGGAAATATTCACAGACGATCGGTGTGATTGATGAGGCAAAGTGTGCGTTAGCAGCATGTGATTTCTGGAAGTGTCATCCGCTCGTTTTATTCCTGCCAAGCGTACAAATTGTGCATGGGATTTCGCCTCGTGTTCATTGTGTGTTATGTCATTAGCGTCTGCAACAACCAACCGGGAGCAGGCGACCATGCTTCTACAACGAGTTGCAGTCTAAAGAGTCCATCATTTAAAAACTGATGGACTTTTAACGACTTTTTCTTCTTAGCCTAATACTTGACGAATGTGCAGAAGTACTAAAGTTTGGGCCAGATGGTGTTGATATATAATACAAGAATTTGTTGCAGCGCGAACGAAACGGGGACAAAGAGACAGATCGATCACGACAGGACGAGCGCTGCACTTCCAACTGATAGTTTATTGAAAAAAAAAAAAAACGAAGCTTAAGTACAGTACTAAAGGTCATCTTGTGGAAATCAGTCAGTTTTCCAAAAAAGCTATTTCATAATCATGCAGAACTAAAGATGGTACGCTGGTACATTGACAGCCTCCTAATCTGATATGGTATGCCTCCACAATTTCTTTTTCGACTTGATCTTTCCCGCGCCCAAGAAATTTGGTTTTTCGAAATATGGGTTTGCATTTGCAGTCTCGGCAATGCACGGCAAGATGCCCACTCTTGCCTTCCTTTTCCGAATTGTAGTGCTCTCTAGCTCCTTGATTAAAACAACGTCCTGTTTGCCCGACGTGTGCTCTATTACAGGTAAGAGGAAACCTGCAAACTTCATCAGTTGTACACTGCGTGAAAGAGAGTTGGTGCTTGATAGCGCACACCGGCTTTTTCTTCTTTACCATCGTTGGATAAATTTTTGGAAGTTTGCTGGGAGCTGAGAAACGCACATCTACATTGTATCTTCTTGCTATCTTCTTTAGGTTGTGGGATACCTTGTGAAAATGCGGTACCATTTGAGTGGGCTTCCTCTGATCTTCATATACTTGTTTTTTACTGATATTTTTCTTTTGCAGCAATTTTTCTGCAACTACTGATATAGTATCTGCCGGGAAGCCTAACATGCGTAATCGCTCAGTTTGCAGTTTGAGGCTTTATTGCATTTGATGCGGACAAGTTTTTTTCCTATATTTCGCTACGCCGTGACCATCGATTAAAAGTTAAGGAAATTAACTGTAAATAAGAGATGTACAAATATGCTTTTTTCCCTAGGTCTATAAGAGATTGGAACCGGCTCTCTGAAGAGGTAGTAGTATTAATTACGCCAGGTGATTTATTCTCTTCATCTCTGTGAATGCTGTTTTTAGGCTGTATTAATGTTGCATCATGGTTGCATTGTCTGTGCTGCACTTTGTTACCTTTTTTTCGTTTGTATGATGTGTTATTCCCCCCCCCCCCCCCCCCCCCCCCCCCACTGTAATGCCACTTGTGGCGCTGTGGGTATTACAATAAACAATAAACAAAAAGGTGCGTTGAGACAATTGATCGAAATCCTTCTCTTGACTAAATTCGAGCGCGCACTGCTATATGGGATAAGTGCTTTGCTCGGAGTTGTGTCGCCGTCCTCGGGCCACGGAAGGTGGTTGGGCAGGATATTCAAGTCCGAAGGATTGCGCCAAGTCCGAATGTATAAAGACTGGCTTCGTGCACTCGTCCATGAAGGAGAAGACCCGCGTAGTGCGGCCAGGAAGTTCGATTAGTACAGGAAGTTGGCTGCACAGAGCACGGAATTCTTTAGGCGCAGAGGCCCGTCTGTTCCTTCTGCCAAGGAGAAGAACTCAGACAGCATCCAACGAGGACGACGTTTTGGGCGAATGCACGTTGTCGGACGAAATCCGTTGCATCCTTGAAAAGGGACCCAAATTCTGCTCTCAGCCTGCTCCAGGGAAGCCGGAACTACTGGTCATGGTGCGCCGCATCGCAGGAAGAGCGAAGGAGCGAGACAAGGACAGAGCCATTGGGGCCGGAGCAGAATCCGTGGCAAGGAACGTGAGTCATATTTCAAAGCTCCGTCCTCAGCACAAAAAGGTGGTTAGCTTTCTTGAGCAGCATGACCTCTTGGTTGTACAATCCGACAAAGGAGGTTTTGTAGTGCTACAAAAAAGAGAGTATGAAAAGAAGGCCATTCAAGCCCTTGAGAAGAATTTCAAGGAGACTAAGTTCAAGAAGCGATCACAGAAGAGCACAGCACTTCGGATGTGCACCTAAGCACCTGGATTCAGTCGCAAGCAGAGTCAAGAATTCTGAGAATTGCACCCTTGAAGCTTTCTTCTCGTGCAAGACGCACAAGCTGAATCTTTCATTCCGAGTCATAGTTTCAGAAAAGGGTAGCTGGCAGTCTGAAATAGCAAACTATCTCCAAATGCATCTCAAGACCCTGAAGACCCAAGCCCCTTTTCTCTTACGAAGCTCGCTTCAAGTTATTGATGAACTTAAGAAAGGTCTCGGGTTGACCACTACAGCATCCTTCGGCTTCTCCATTGAGACCGAGGACTTTTATTACTCTATTCCGCACAAAGAATTATTTAGAGCTGTTAAAAATGCAGTTGAAGAGACGGGAGAAGTGCCTTTTCAAAACAGGTCGAGTGGGAGCGGCGACAATTCTTTAGCCCTTTTAGAATTTTATCTTCAGTCAACCGCCATCAATTTTGACGACCACTTCTACTTACAAAAGGATGGAATTTGCATCGGTTCATGTGCTGCGTCTGTTCTTACTGACATTTTTTTTTTTCAAGTGTTGACAAAGGTTTGCTAAGCTCACTTCCTCACCTAGGCATTTTTAGGTAGGTAGATGACCTTTTAGTGGTAATGGACACGAAGAAAATTTTATCCATTGACAAAGCAATTGCCGTTATTCTAGCATCGTTCAAAAATGCTTCAAAAGGCCTGAATTTTGCTTTCGAACCCCTATGCAATAACAGCATACAGTTTCTCGAGTTAAAAATTTCTTTTTTGGAAGACCATATCTGCTGGATGTTCAATCCCAATTCGAAGAAGGCACTTCTCCCATACAGCAGTGCACACTCGAAGTTAATCAAGAGAGGGATCGCGATTAATTGTTTTAACGCAACTTTAAAAAAAAACATGTCCGCATCAAATGCAAGAAAGCGTTAAACTGCAAATAGAGTGAATACGCATGTCAGGCTTCCCGGCAGATACTGTATCAACAGTTGCAGAAAAATTGCTGCAAAAGAAGAACATGAGTAAAAAAAAACAAAAAAAAACAAGTATATCAAGATCAAAGAAAGCACACTCAAATCATACCGTATGTTCACAAGGTATCCCGCAACCTAAAGAAGATAGCAAGAAGATACAATGTAGATGTGCTTTTCTCAGCTCCCAGCAAGCTTTCAAAATTTATCCAAAGATGGTAAAGAAGAAAAAGCCGGTATACGCTACCAAGCACCAACTCTGTTTCACGCAGTGTACAATTGATGAAGCTTACAGCATTCCTCTTACCTGTAATAGAGCACACGTTGGGCAAACAGGACATCGTTCTAATAAGAGCTAGGGAGCACTACAGTTTGGTCAAGGAAGGGAAGAGCGGGCATCTTGCCGTGCATTATCGGCACTGCAAATGCAAACCTGTATTTCGAAAAAAACCATACAAATTGCTTGGGCGCGGGAAAGACCAAGTCCAAAAAGAAATTGTGGAAGCATACGATATCAGATTAGCAGGCAGTCAATGTATCAGCGCACCATCTTTAGTTCTGCATTATATTGAAATAGCTTTTTTGGTAAACTGACTGATTTCCACAAGATGACTAGTAGGACTGGACTTAAGCTTCGGTTTTTTCAATAAACTATCAGTTGGAAGTGCAGCGTTCGTCCTGTCGTTATCGTTCTCTCTCGTTGTCACCGTTTCGTACGCGCTGCGACAAATTCTTGTTTTATTTTTAGGAATGTCGCTGCCGCTTTTATGAGTTAGTGCGTTACCGCTTCCAACATGAGCTCAAGAAATAGGAAAAGAATTTTCTGGAGTACAGGAGAGGTTAGCCCTGCTGAGGGTTTGCTTTTCCATTCCTGGCTGAATGATGATCACGCATTAAATGAAGCGATCAGAAGATGTTTAATTGTTTAGGAAGGGTTAACCTGACAGGTCTCTCGAATTAAGCTATTCAGCTATGCGTGTTGCTTGAATGATTCATACTTTAAAGCATGGTTAAAGGTACAGTATTTTCCGCGATTCAATTTGTGGATAATACATGCTGAATGTCAAATTTTGCATTTTGCGGACTACGTACACGTGGAGACAGTGAAGCATGTTTTCTTCCATTACTGCCCATTACGTTTCACGCCGCACATGGTTTTCAGTGTTACGATTTTCTCATGCATAAGGCTTTCGCTGCCATCGCGAGGCTGACTTTTTTTGCTGCTTACTGGCACTTACCACCGCCTTAACATCCCCTTACCGTCACCTTACCATCTCCCTGTTTTCTATGCTGAATGGTTCCTTGCAAATTTTTGTTTTTTTTTTATATTACACCTCAGAGCTCGCCGTACATCTCAAAGTTTTATTACTTTCAAATTATTTATGCTGTAAGTGACATTTATGTTGTGAATTGCCATATGAATCGCTCTATATTTTATATAATTTTGCTTGATTTTTTTAATACGGTGTAAATTGCCCTGCCTGCTTGGACCTAATCATGGCCAGCAGTATGTGCGTAAATAAATTTTAAAAAAAAAAAACAATATCGTTCGGCCTACTTAAAAAGAAAAAAAAAATTAAGCACGTCTGGCGGCCAGTGAGTGTACACTGGGTGCGTTCATGATGTAACAATAGTGCAAAAGGGACACGAGGGACGGAAAGGAAACGACGCAGACAAGGGCGTGTTCCTTTTGCGCTATTGTTACATCATGCACGTTATCCAACTTCCCGAACTTTTGGCTTTACACTGGGTGGGGTCTTTAATCTGGACACTATAGCACTGCAAAAGAGTAATTTTTTTTAGTTCGTTAGCCACATGGAGGCACCTCGCACTATTTCCTAAACTACCGATTTCACGAATGTGATAGAATTTACCAGACGCATTTAGACTTTTATGATTAGTTATTTGACCTCCACCAAACCGAAGCACGCCTGAAACGACTAGGACTCGCTCCACGCGCATTAATTTTGGCAGCGGCGGTATACCCTTTTTACCCTTTTATTTGTCCTTTCATAAAAAGATAAAAAAAAAGAAAAAGGCACGGAGCCCGGAACCGCAACGCTTTGCCGGGCTTAAAGATAAATGTAATGAAGGGAAGCACTAAAAATAAAACAAAAATAAAATATCGGAATAAAAAGGTAGAAACAAAGCAAAAAGCGATTCCCAATATCACTGTGACAAGACCACGCGTTGCGTAGCGCTGCAATTCAACAACGGCCGAGCGATACACTCCGTCGTAGTGAATAAATGTATAGTACTATCACGATGGAAAGAAACGCGAACAGAGCGGAGCCCGGGCGCTCCACTGTTCGCATTTTTTTTAAACGCGCTTTTACTTCGGTGGTAGCAAAAAGTTGCTAGAGTTCTCCGTGATGCATTCGAGGACGACTCTAACGTCTTTTTTTTAAAAACCTCGGTAAAAGCGCCATCAAAAGAAATTCGAACAGCGGAGCGCGTAGGCGCCGCGCTTTTCGCGTTTCTTTCCATCGTGATAGTACGTATTTTACAGTCACGGACTGGACAATAGTGCCCACGCTTCGGAGTACCATCTCTTCCCTAGCATTGCACAACACAAATATAAACGTTTTATGCCTTTATGGGGAAACGCAAAAGCGGGATCTCTTCGCGTAAGCGTCAAACGACTATTGATTTTCGCCAACTCGCCAGAAGAGGAGGAACAAACTTCATAAGACAAAAAGGGCAGGGGTTAGGGATGGGGTTCGACAGCGCGTGGGCCTTCTCGACAGTGCTAGGTGTTTGACCGCCGTAGAGTGATTCGCATTCTTCTTCCCACGACTGTACATGCATGGCAGCTCGATCTGAGCAGTAGTGCTATACGCATGGCTACGTACAGACTGCTAAAACTCCGTCTGGTGACGAAACAGGCTCGGTTGAACCGAAGCTATGCGTTTGTACGAGCAGCGAAAATATTATTCAATGCTGACAGTACCGCCTGTAATCAAACTCGAAGGAGAGACGTGGCATTTCACCTTTTTAAAAGCTCGATTCACGTGATGCAACTAAGAATAGCCAAAGCGCCTCCCACTCGTAGCAGTGGGAGGCGGCCTGTAAATGGCGCCGCGCAAAAAATTAAAAAAACAAGCAAAGCTGGCGCTTCGCTTCCGTTTCCATGGCGACAACTGGAGGAGCCAATCATCGCTCGGAAAAGCGCCGGCTAGAGAGACGGTCGAGGAGGAAGTGCGATGATTTGCGCTCCGGCGGCAGAGTTCAAACAAAGGCGGTGCTTTTGAAGTCAAGGAAATTTAGCCCACCGAGGCTTCACACGCCAACGCCCGGCACTTTTTTCGATAATGGGCGTTCAAATGCTAACGCAAAAAAAATTTTCAATGCCAAATGGCAGACGGAATCTACAGGAAATATTGCTTTATGTACTCTTATCACTAAAAATTATTCTATTATCTTTCAGCCCTCTGCTCCATAACGACTAGCGCTTCTGCTGCTACTCCTGTCACTGTTTCTATACCGATAATACTCCAATACTCCTTGTTGATTTTCTTCTTACACTTCCTCCATTAAAAATCTTATATTTTCTGGTATTGCCCCTTTGGTGTGTTTTTCTTGATTTTTATTCGTCGCCTTGTAGCTTCTCTCTTTTCCTTTCATTTTCTCCGTCTGCCCATCTATTCTCTTTAATCTATCTGCGATTTTTTTTCTTCAGCTCCTTCATTCCAATTGGAAATTATCTGATTACATTTTCCTTAAACCTTCATCACATTTTTTTTTACCTTTAATCTATCTCTATTCACTTTAAGGTTTCTGCTTTCTTTTATTGCTATTCGTGTTGATCTTTTTTCCCCCGCAAATTTGCTAGCCAGCGGAGAGTTCAGGTCTGCAAGAGGCAGGCGTGACAGTGAAGAGCCGAGCTCTTCCATGACTCACAAAGACTCGAGACTGGTGCTCAGTTTCCCGCATATGACTGTTCTGACACATAGCATCGTAAAGGATTGGACTGTTTGGTAATCCATAACGCGAATGATGCGCAGCCAGGAACCGAGACGAGATCGAGGCAAACAGCTCTTGCATTCGTCCGATCCTCAGGTGCCTTCGCAGCATAAACCCTAAGTTAAGGTCCTGACATAAAGTATTATGCACTCAGACCAGTTAGCGGACACGAGAGTGACGCGGCATGGAATCGTCTGAGGCTTCCGACCCACGCGCAGGAAGGTCTATAACGCGATTGCACATGATGCGCTAGCCTGTTCCTTTCTCTGACCTAAAAGTTCCCTCGAGGAAGAAGCGAAGCAGATAAAAACACTTGTTCGGCTAATCTGTCTGCATCTTTCACAGCACGTCTCGGCAGATGGTACGTTTGCAGATGTCCAACTTGTGCCCAACACGCGAGGCTGTTTTCTGTCTTCTGTATATCCTCTTTCTTAACCTCACGTTTATCAGGACATTCCGCTCCAGCCACAAAGCGACAACTTGGGAACTATTCCCTAAAGGCAGCCTTGTTGTTTGCCTCTTTGGACAGCACGTGCGCATTCAGGCAGGCAGCACGTGTTGGCTCTAATCTTTCTCCGATTTTCCTCCGGCACTCCCCTATATTGCTCTCAGCGGCTCTCCCAGTGCACACAATAGATTCGCTTTATATGAATGGTAGCGACGGAAAGCTCAGCAGAAGGAATATCGGAACAAACTACATATGTAGGTGTCACATTAAATGAATGACATATAGTCTTAGAATCAAATTTACGTCTGTGGGTGAAACGAATATGGCTCAGTGTGGTGAGCCCGTGTAGTTTTTTTCTGAATGGGAATTTGCAGTCTTAGTGAGACTGCCTTGCAAGATGACGTCAATAGGAATGGCGGGAGGTGACTGAAGATTCAAAATCGACGCGGATTTATAGAGGGCAATGGACGTACTTGCTATCCTTGTTCCTTGGGAACAGGCACGCGTTCACCTTTTTAGATTGGCTCTTCTTCCTTCTCCGCATGAACTCATTATCTGGAGTGCTCTCAAGATACAACTATTCTTTCAGCACAATGGATTCAGCAAAGATGGGAGAGTAGTAGACATTGTTTGCGCAGTAGTACATGTATCAGTTAGGTATGATACTGCCCATAAGTTAACAAAGGTCTGTCCGTGGCGTGGTCATAAGGATATTGGTTTCCTATAGTTTCGGTTAACCAAGCAAAACTGGGGGACATTCTTTTTTTCTAATACTGTGCAAAAACTGTTTGCGGTCAATATGCAGAACAAGGGCTTCAGTATTAGCCCAATGTTTAAGCGTAACTCTTCAAGGAGGAGGCTTGAGGCAGTCTTGATGTCATAGGTAGTATAAGAGGGCTCTCGCACCTCTGCCGCCCTCACACTTTGATCCCGTTCCACTTGACACTTGGGTTATTAGAGGGCGTCCTACATCCGCCGCTATATAGACGAGGGAACCGCTGGTGAACACGCGGAAGGCTATCAAGGGCGTCCGCAGAATTTTTTGCAGGGGGGGGGGCCCCATTGGCTGTTGGCGCCGGAGGGGGGGGGGGGGGGGGGGGGGGGTTATGTTCGTAGCAAAAAGGCACTATTTGCGGAGTAAATTTATTTATTTATAAATAAATAAAATAAATAAGTAAAATACACACATGAAAGAAAAATTACAAACAGCAAATTAAAGCGTGGCTAGGAGAGATACATTGGAGTTTATCAACGAAGAAACAATTAAAATTAATAAAAATGCAAAAAGATACTATCACTTCGTGGAGAAGAGTGCTCAGTCTTGCTGCATACGGGTTCTCGACACACCCGGATTGATGACCAGCACACAGCACAATATGTTCACAAACACGCAACGACAGTCAGTCAGTAAACAGCAACTGTAGACGCCTCGGATTTTTCTGGGCGAATTGCGTGATGACACGGGTGATAAATTCATTCCTGTGCTTCATTACACGCTCTCGGTGCACACTCATCATACAAAGGCCGTCCAGCCTGTCGTTTGTCATCGTTGAGCGTAGCCACGTTTTCACTCTCCTCATTGTACTGAAGGAGCGTTCGACCGTACAGGTAGTAACTGGCAAAGCCAAAGCCACCTCAATGGCTTTTGCAACACCAGGGAAGAATGTCTTGGCCTGATGTAGAAGCTCGCAGTAAGTTATTTCTGATGGGTCCCCAGTTTTGTTGCACCACATCTCGTACCAAGAGATGGCCTCTTCCTTGAAGTTGTCGATGCCGTAAAAGCACTGGAGTTCTTCGGCGAGAACAGCGAACTCAACACGGCTCAAGTGCTTCATTTTTGATGGATGCAGCTGGAGAAGTTTGAAGCTCCTCTCATTGCTTTCAGAAAAGCGCCGAGCTAAAGAAGCAGTGAGGGAGTCCAAGTACGGCACATATATTGCCACACGGTAGTATTCCTCCGGCGACTGAATCCCGTAGTTGTCTCGGTGGGCCTGACGAGAGACTTGTCTTGGCACAGATATCACCACATTTAAGTGATTGGCTGCCTCCCTTGCTGCATTCATGATGTTAGAGAACTCCTCTACAGCGTTCGTCCGGTGGCCGCGAAAAATACGTTGCAGCTCAGTGATGTGGTCATGCACAGAATGGAAGTCCATGGATACACCTTGCAGAATATTCGTAACTGGTTCGAGCCGAGCGCTGTACTTCGCTACAATATGCAAGCAGACGATGAAAGATGAGCTTGTTGTTGCGCAGTAGAGGATGTGAGCTCGTTGTCTAGTTGCAGCGTTCGAGCATGATTCCGTGGACGCGAGCTCCTCGAGTGCTTCGACTATGGCCACGTAATGCTGAGAGAAGATCCTAATAGACTTATATTTTGCAGACCATCTTGTCTCACACAGCATCGGAATGTTCGGCACCAATTTTCTCCGGAGTACGCTCTCGCGGAAGAAGTTTATGGTTTGTTTGATTATGCCAATTGTGTTTCGAATTTCAGAGACGTCGTTCAGATCGTTGATGACGAGATTTAGTTTGTGACTTGCACAGTGGAAAAATAGTGCCTTCGGGAACTGTTTTTGTATAATTTTGTTCACTCCAGCTTCTTTTCCAGCCATTGTAGAGCATCCATCGTACCCCTGTCCAACGAGGTTCGAAAGAATCAGCCCGACATTCGTCAAAAACTTCAAGATTGCCGCGGCGATGCAAGCGGAGTTTAATTGCTCCAGCTCTACAAATCCCAAAAACTGCTCTCGAACGCACACTTCGGCTCCCGCCTTGTCAATAAAGCGAACGCCTATAGACATCTGCTCTTTTCCTGAAATATCTGCAGTTTCGTCAGCAAGAACGGAAAAAGCAAACGCTTTGTTAGCTTCGGTAACTATCTGCTCTTTCAGGATGTCGCCACAGATTGTGATGATCTCGTTCTGGACGCGGACAGAAGTGTACTTGGCATTGCCAGCAGAAGAAGCGAAGTGCTCCTGAAGTAGAGTATCTCCAGCTTCTACACGAAAGTCAAGCAGATCATTGAAGACTCCACTATCGGACTGCTTGCCGCGAATTGGCAAGTCATGCGTCGCGCAAAAGACAATGGTGGAAACTATTGGAAATAGTTTCTCACGGTTCCTTTCAACTTGCGCGTGGAGTGCTCTGTTCAGCTGCTCTACAACGGGTAGCTGCTTGCCTTTCATCACATCCATAAAGTTCTGTGAGGCCGTCATTGCCTCCTGGTGCCATTGGGATTTTACGTGATCCCTGCACGCCTCGTGCATTTTTCTGTAGTTACTGAAAGCGCGCACGATAAAACTTCCTTGAGTACCCCGGTGAACACGTGGAGGAAAAATGACGCAAAAACGACAAATAGCGCCTTTCGCTGTCGCTGAGTACGCAAGCCAGGGGGCGTAATCTCCCAGCCATTGATGTCGAAAAGGCCTCTTTCCAGGTGTTACATCCTTCTTAAAATCGTATGTAACATTTGGTGACCATGGCTTAGTAAGAAGACGTAACTTCAAAAAGTCCGGTATGCCAGTGAGTTTAGCTTTGCCTAGAAACTCTCCTAAGTCATATTCTTGAGGCAAGTTATTTGTTTTCTTGATGTTGTCTCCGGACTTCGATCCCAAGCAAGGAGAAAGGGAATCGTCTCGGCTTACTGCGAGACCGGAGCTCGCTGGTGAAGTTCCTTCCATGGAGACGACGACGTCGGCTACTGTCCGGTGATGAAAGGTTGCATCGCTCTGGTCAAATCCGGACTTAAATCCCAAGAAAGGAGAAATGGAATCATCTCGGCCTGCTGCATTACCTGAACTCACTGTTGACAGAGTCCCTTCCATGGAGTCGACGACATCAGCTACTGTCCGGTGATAAAAGCTTGCATCACTCTGTTCAAATGCTACACCGTTGTCACATATCACACCAGAATCTGCAGGGGCGCATTTGGATAACGCTTCGTCAGACAACCGCTGACGCTTGAAGAAGCGCCGAATGTCCATCATTCGGAACCGCGCGAGACAAAGCTGGCTATGGAGTTCTTCGGGGTTGGTAGTGTTAAAAATATATACACATTGATTGAAAAAACGGTTGAATGCGTACGTTGAAAACAAAAAATGACTATATATACAACGAAAACTTATTTACAAGATAAATGCACGCTCGCAGCTTCATACACCTCGCTCCATCTTGCTCGCGCAACCGCACAGTCGAGTATTTGCACACACACTACTCGCCGCTCGTCGTTTTCTCGTCCGCTGTCTTGATTGTTCTCAGCTTCGTTGACAACCGGCCACTAAAAATACCGAAGCACAAACACAGAGGCGCGCACACATGCAAGGGCCTACTTGCCGCAGTATCCCCGAATACGCACTGTTGGAGTTGAGGGTTCAGGACAGGAGTGCCGCTGAGCGAAGAGGTAGATGGCGAAAGGAGAATAGGTTTATTTACATTTTACATTGGTGGTTAGAAGTGAGACGATTCTGCCGCATCCGTTGTCGAGTTTTATATCCTTCTTGTTCCCTAAAGTCCCTAGGTTGAGGACGCCCTTGCCGGAGTGGGAGGGGCCTAGAGCTTTCACCTGTGCGCACACACACGACACTGCACTCATGGTCACGCCCCCTTCACATGTGGAGTCTGAGGGAAAGAAGGTTGTCGTCGAGGTAGCGTTGACGGCGGTAGGTGATGGCCTCCGGCCAGCCGAAGGTTTCTGCGGGTCACCGACATCTGTTGATCATCAAATGCCACCCGCCGCTCGAGGCCAGACGCGAGGTCACGAAAACGCCGAAAGTGGTTCCTCGTGCTTGGGTCGGAGATGAGGCCCGCCAGCTTGTCGCGGTGCTTGGGCACGCCAAAGAGCAACCGGAGACGAGGCCCTTTGTTCCCTGGCACGGTCACGGCAAATGGGGAAGATAACGTTCGTCTCCCCGAGGCGGCGGCGGCGTTCTACACGTGCAGGCACTTTGTGAAGGGGGTCTGGTTTTGTTCCTGCACTCCAACCGGGCAAACTCCGTAATTGAAGTCAGCTGGCACCTGGGTCCTCTCGGTGCTTGTGGTCCATGGCGGCAGGCCCGAAAGCAATCACCCTCAAGTCGCTAGCAGCCATACACAGTAGAAACAGGCGTGCTGGCGGCCACCCGGCGAGACTTGTTGTCGTCGTTCCTAATAGCACTTTGGGGGTGAAAGGAACGCCTCGCGACTTCCGAGGGGAAGGGACACTCGCCACTCCGGTCGGAAAATTTGTTTTGTGTGTTTTTATGGGGTTCAGAGCCCCAAAACGACTCAGGCTATGAGGGACGGAGTAGTACAGAGTTCCGGATAATGTCGACCACCTGGGTCTCTTTACCATGCACTGACATCGCACAGTACATGGGCGCTGTTGGGATTTGAGGCCCAGCCAGAGGTGACAGGCGAGCCAGGCGAGCCAGTCAGGCGCCATCGGGCTGCCTTGACCAAAGGCGCTGGCTTCCGGAGAAGATGCAAGGAACGCTGGTGTGGGGGCGCCTCTGGAGACTGCGTCGCCGTGAACAAAAGCAACTGCTAATCCCCTTTGCCGAAGATTCTGAAAGCGGCGCTTCTACCGAACTGCGCTCTCCCGTGGATCGGAGGAGACAGCGAGCGGCGGCGGCGCCAACTCATCGCCTGCTTGCCCTTGAGAAGCCCGACAAAGCGGGGGTGGACACGGCTGATTTGTCCCTCCCTCCTGAAGAATTCATCGGTGGCCGGATTGTGCACTGTCTGCCTCCGTGTGGCTATCTCTCTAGAGATCAAAGAAACAGGCACCCATCTCAAGACGCCTCGAAACACATGCTCGCCGGTGCCGCTGTATGTCTGCAACGACGCGTCCCCGGACGCGGCACTTCGCAGATGTGACCCAAAGCTGGAAGCGGGGCCGCTTTTACTCTTTTTGCTGAGCGCACCGCCGCCCCTGGTGTGCGGCCATCACTCACGGTTAGAGTGAGTGATTTTCCAGGGGGGTGCAGCCGCCCCCCCTTGCCCCCCCCCCTCCGGACGCCCATGAAGGCTATGTTACACGCGAAGAAGATGCACTCGAAAACCGCCGCCATAACTTAATGGAGCACGACAAGCGGCATGCTGAGGTCGCGAGTTCGGATCCCAACAGAATTTCATAAACATGTTCTCTCTCAAGTACAGGAATTATTTCGCTTTGTAACCGTCGGGCTACAAAAGAAATGTATTCCTCCGTAGCCGTACAGCTGCAGTCACGTGGATGTTAATGGTAGATACTCCTGTTTCAAGCGCTTCAGCAGATTTACACGAATGAGTGCACAGCAATCCTGCGCTCAGCAACGTTTACAACGTGAAAAAGTGCCCCACCAACCAGCACTTCGCGCCTCCAAGAAATAAGAACCGGTAAAAATGCTCTGTATAATTAGCACGCATATACTCTGTGGGAGGGCGAAAGGATAAACTTTATTACCATGGGTGAAACTCAGGAGCATTTCATTTTCCAAAACTCACGCACAGTTTTACTAAACAACAAAAACTTGGGCATTACACATAAACCGGATGCCAGTTCAGGGCGAGTATCAGATTTACCTGCCGGTAATAGTCCAGCTGCCGACATGTCACAGTAACCAGAGTAGCTATAACTGGAATTTGCTGGTAAGACACGACTGTAACGAAGTGCCCCCCTCCCCCGCACCTTGTCTAATGTCCTTTATGCGCTGTGCGTCATTTTAACGCAGTTCCGATTTTTTATTCGTAAAAGTCCTCGCCTTACCTTTGCGCTCAAGAAAAAAAATGGCAAACGATTTAGCGTTGCTAGGCCAAATGTGAATTAGGTACGCTAGCACTTCGGTTTAGGTTCGAGGCTCGGCTTTGAAGTAAAGCAGGCTTCAGACTGGCAGACTTGGAGAAGGCTTGGGCTTAAGCTCCGCCTTAAGCTTGGACTTAAGCTCGCCACCGTGCTTGTGCTTGTGCGACCAAGGTTGCTCTTTCCGAGCAATTTTTCGCCAACCAGTCATAAAACTGCCAGCTGCCACTGTGTGCACGGTGGGACCGCACAGACAACGGCGAAATCTGAGAGTGTGGACTCCAGGGCTAGCGCACTAGAACCAAGGCACCAAGGCTGCCAGCAGCATACCATCTTCGTCCATACTATAGTGAAGTTTTTATGGCTCAATGTGGTTTAACGCCCCAAAGCAACTCAGACAACGGGGAAAGCCGTAGTGAAGGACTCCGGAAATTCCGGCCACCTGGGGTTTTCTCGTGCACTGACGTACATCACACAGTATACGCGGGCCTCTAGCACTTCGCCTGCAATGAAATGCGACCGCCACGGCCGGGATCGAACCCGCGTCTTTCAAATCGGCAGCCGAGCACTATGATCACTGAGCCACCGCGGCGGCTCGTCTCTAAGGAAGGGGTGATAAGTTACGTGCTCGCTAGGCGACAGAACATAACCGTTACTCGCTGCTAACTACTCTCCTCATACACACAAAGCTGACTAGGCGTTGTGTAAGCTTGAGCTGGCGGCATTAGTCGAGTCCACAAAGCGTTTCGCTATTGACAAAGTAGCCACCCCCGTATGAAAAGGTTTTTCATACGCTCATTTGTTCCCAGTACTCTTAGAGAATGGGACGATTTCCCCAATGAAATTGTATCTATTACTGATATAAATAACTTTTGCAAATTTCTGGCTTTGCGTTGTATAAACACTGAGAGTTTCGTTTGCACTAATGAATTTATTGCCTTAGCTAACATTGTATATATAGGATTAACCATTTTTTACCTTTTTAACATTGTTTGCTGTACATTTTTGCCCACTCCCCTCGCAATGCCTGCACGGCCCTGAGGGTAAAAAATAAACGACGGTGCGGTGACCAAGTGCCATCCCATACCACTGACGCTTTTACTGACACCGGCCTCGCAGAGTACAATAAAGAGTGCTCACAGATGGCTGGAAATCCATTGTGGTTATTAGCGTTTTTTTTTTATATGCTTTAATGCTGTAAAACGAACGTCCATCGATTAACGCTAAAATTACGTTGAAACTCTGCGGTGGAAGCAAGAAGCTTTCTGCGGCGCGAGTAGCGACAGCTGATTGGTCTGCCGTTGCAACAACGACCAGTCTCGCATCAGCACACGTCAGCCTATTGACGTGGCCTTGAACAAGCGAACTCTGCGTCGTCACTGGACCTTTCTTTGACTACAAAGTCCAAGTCTTTTTTTTTTTCTTTAGGCCGGCCGGTCGAAGCGCACGATGTAGCGCCACAGGTTGGCTATGTCGCTGCTGCCGAAACGCTCGTAAAACTTCCGGTCCAGCCGGGTAGCCTGCGCGGGCGAGAACATGGTCTTCCACTCGCCGATGCGACCCTTTGTCAGGTTGCCCAGGTGCGCCTCGTCCTTGAAGAATTGGGACATGTACGAGTACGAGCTGCGGTGGATCAGCTTCTTCAGCATGTGCCGGTCCTTGACCATGGTGCCGGCCACACCACCTGCAACAGGCGACATATGCACCATTAGTCGACACCGCCTGCCGCACCGTGCATTTATGTTGGCCCCAGTCATGTTGCATACGTACCCTCTGAAAATCCCGTGTGTCTGTCGGCGAGTGCGCGAGAGTAGTGTGCATGTTTCGTTTCTTGTGTTTTCACCCTCATCTGGAGTAGCCTGCCATGTAGACTACCAGGCAGACATGCCCTGTAATCATTGAAGTATTCAGCTTCTTCCCCCTGTAGTCAGACATATTCCCTTACTTTTGTTACAGTGGTCTCGTGAAAGGTTTATACTGGGGCATGAAAGATGTGTCAGTAAGGTGGCGGTTTAAATGATACTCATGACGTTTTACATCGACAGTTGTGTGAGGAGTCTTTTTTTTAATATAAACGCCATCAGCGTCGTAGTATGTCGCGAGCGCCAACTACCGTTTTATCGTAGTATGTCGCAAGCGCAAACTACCGCCAACCACCCCTTTCCCTACTCCTCGGCCCATATGTCCCGTTACAGCTGAAGTCTACCTGGGCATTTTCGTATCGGTTATGGCACCTATAGCTATAAAAATCCGCGTTTATCTGCAGACCAACGAGAATGTTATTTACGCAACCCTGGCCAGTACCGGCCTTGAACTGGGCGCCGTTAAGAGGCGAAGGGCCAGTGCAGCAGCCATAGCTGTCCGCCTCGGACGAGCGCGAAAAGCTCTTTTGTTCTTCAAATTCTACATCTCCCTTTCATTGTGACGAACATCGTCAAGAAACGTGCGACCACACTGGTAGCAACTATAGCCTGTGCTTACACCCGCCGAAGCGCGTGCGCAGAGGTCCACATTTATGCCCTCCCGAAAAAGCCGTGTAACGTCCTCCGGCTGCACGAATTTCTCAGTATAGCTACTCGCAGGTTGAAGCTTGTTGGTATTAAAAAGTGTTCAGTACCAGCGAGCGGCTTTGTTTCTCTTTTAGGTGGGGAACCGTATGCATGGGTCAAAGCGTGCCACACCACCTCGAACTGCATCGTTATAGAGATGACGCTGGCGCCTGGTAGAGGCGGAAACTGGATTGGTAACGGTCACGTGGGAAGGACGCTAGCCCTCTTAAGACCACCACCAGCAGCGGTCAAGGCACGCTCACCAATGAAGTTTGCCAGCATGAAGATGTGGCTCTTGTGGTCGAGCGTCATGTTCTCGTAGGTGAGGAAGAGCACGTGGCAGTCCTTGCGGTGCACCCAGTAGTGGATGATGTGGTCGAAGTAGTCGTTGTAGCAGATGCGGCCGCGGATGAACCACTCGAAGAAGTTGTCCCACGTGCCCTCCTTGAAGCGGAAGATGCTCACGTGCGTGATGTAGTGGTACATGGCGACGCAGCAGTCCTTGGGGTTGCGCGTCACGTAGATGTACTTGGCCATCGGGTTGATGCGCATCTTGTGGTAGGGCAGGTGGGAGCGCACGATGCGCACCTCGTCGGCCGCGTTGCGCTCGCGGGGCATCAGGTAGCCGTACTCCTCCAGGTTGGGCATCTGCGCGACACCTCGGTAAAGTGCATCCCGCCTGCTGCCCACCTACAACCAGGGGCGTAGCAGGGGGGGGGGGGGGGGGGGCTTATGGGGCTTCAGCCCTCCCCCCCCCCCCCCTCCCCCAAGTTTTTCGAACGGTCACCGACCGCAGCATGGCCCAAGTACATATCGCGACTTCTGCTATCATAGTTTTGTTCTTGCCTGGGCCGTCTGTCTTTCCGTGTGTAAGGTTTACTGCCTCTGACTGCGCAAGATGTTTATTTGCCTTGTTTGACGCATTATATAGTGTGACTTTTGCTTAGATAAGTAGTATTAATGGAGACATACGTGTATTTAAATATCTTGTTGCGAGGTTTGGTGTATACATACAATGCTTTTGTTTCCAGCGACACTTTTTTGTTCTTTATCACGTTTTATCTTCGCATTTCTAATACTCCATTTTGTCTTCGCACTTCTAATGTATATTTTGCAGAGCTCCTCGCTTATATATGTGCTCACTGTTGCGACTAAAATTTCGGTGCAATTACTAGCAATACATGACCGGTGACAGCTGCTGCTGCGCAGTACACTGGAACGAAGGATAGCGTCGTTGAGATTTTTTCCTGGCCGCTGCTTATGTACAAAAAGGTAAAGTTCTTGAACGACAAGGATTGATTAAAAATAATTGACTCTATTTGCTCATTTCATGGCCTTTACGCTTTTCACATCATCAGCATGCACTGTTTTGGTGGTTTGGAAATGATATAGTTGTAGACTTCGTATGATATTTTCTTTACTTATTAAATACGCAAAAACATGAAAGCATTGGTATCAGTTATGTCTGCCACGTTTTTTAAGACATACGAATACGTTCTTTTATTTAAAAAAAATACATATTTCACGTGTCTAGACAATTCGTAGCGTTATCTAATACACAATGGCATTGTCAATGAAGTTCTTGTTCTTGCGTTTGATCCCTCTACAAATGCTATGAGGAGGCCGCGCTGCAACATGAGCCCCTCCCGAACAAAATTTCTGGCTACGCCACTGCCTACGATGTATCCTTGTCCAGAGAGGTCAGGGAAGAAATGTGCAGCGTTTCTTGGTGTGTAGACACTATATACGGCAGCAAGAAAAGTAACTCGGCTTGAGCCACGAACATACGTGCCTGTATCACTGATCTTTCGCGCAGGAAGCAGCCATCTCCTGTCAAGCTGCCTTTAGGGGCCCTATTCCCAGCCACCGAGTTATTGCGTTGGTGGTTAAATATTCGTAGAATGCAAACCGCTCGTAACGTGTAGGTTTATTGGGCGAGACTACTTACACCATAGACTAGGTTGAAACAAATGCGCGTTCATAAAACATAATGCAAAGTCAAAGTTTAATGTGCTGGTGTACAAAAGAAAACACCGCGTAAACGCCCAGCGAATGACATGAGCGCACAGCGCGCTTTTGTACAGTGCACCGGTAGCATCTGGGCGGTAAGCGAACGAGACGAAGCGAGAAGCAAACTACAGGGGGAGGAAAAAGAAAGGAAACGGAAGAAAAAAAATCGACAGACGATTATAATCGGAAATGCGAAATTTCAGCGCAACTCTTCACACGCCACCGGGTACAGCTGGCAGGTGCCAGGTTACGCTGGCACCTGCCAGCGTACGCTGGCGTGCTACGCTGCTAGCCACCCTTCGGGATCTTCCCCTGACAGCCACCTTCCGGTTGCCCATTCCTCCGCTCTCGCCGTGGCAGGAGGCGTTTCGCTCTGCCTGTCCGTGGCCGCCGCGATCTGCTCCGGCGGCGGCGCGCGCCGTTGCTCCGGCCGTCCCATTCGGCGCCTCGCCCAGCACAAGAGTGTAATGCTGCTAGTTCCCTAAAACGCCGCGAGGTGGCGGTCTTAGCCTAAGCATCGAGCGGCGCTCGTCCGGCCTGCACTTTCAGCCGCTGCACCAGCTTTGTTGGCGCGCTTCGACACTGAATGACTAGGCATACGCAGGCAGTTTTTTTCTGACTCGTTCCTGAGGTGACAAAGAAGTTAAGGTACATTGTTAAACAGTTGCGAATGTCTTCTCCATGCAGCTTTTGTGGTAATTTAAGAGTTGTTGGGGGCAACACATGCTTTCACCTTGCGACATGTCTAAATTGCTTGCCATCGCGCTGAGTTTTTTCTTCGCATCCTTGAAAGCGATGCCCACTCGTTCACCTACTCCACCCATGAAGTGCAACCAAAAAGCGACAACTTTGCTTTATGTTAAAGCTATAATAACTGAGTGGCAACAATGCCATGATTTGAAAATTTTGCAATACATTGCAGAAAGTCTAGGTCGGGATCATGGTCGGGATACTTATATGGGCATTTTCTAACTCACTGCAGCGGCCGCCATCAGGTATCACAAATGCCAGCATTGCTTAAGGCCCATTCACACTTGCGAGTCACAAAGGGCACGCGACCAGCAGTCGCTTGCGACCAAGCAGCAGCTCGACAACACCGTTGTTCACACTTGCAAGCGCGACCAGCGGGTCGCTTTCTCGTTAGATTCTCGTTTGAAGCGAAAACTCTCGGGAATGACGTTGTTCGCGTGCTTTCGAGAGTTTCGTCTGTTTTGGCCGCGCCTCCTGTACATCGCGCTTGGTCGTCTAAACTGCTATTCGCAATGTACAACTACCCGAGCGAAGATTAGGTTGTCGTGACGGTTTTGATGTGCACCGTGGTCGTACAAGCGTCATGATGACAGAGGCGCGCTTCTCTGCAGGGCCGGCCGACCAGCCTGCAGTATGCCGGCCGCCGCGGCGTCACAAAAATGCGCAAATATTGCTTGTTCGCGTTCATACCAAGCCCTTGGCTACAGGAATGTAAAAAATGAATCCTTTTTGAAGATCGCTGGCCAGTACCGAGTTGCTGGTAGAAGGGATAACAGCGACAAAAGCAAATTTCTTCCCAGAGCCGCTTTGCTGCTGCTGCTCCATGCGGCTCGACTGTTGTCTGCTAGCCCCGCTGCTGAAGGCGTCGCGGAAGCCGAGCATGTCTTGATATTATTATGATACAAGGTCCACAATAAAGCGGTGACGAAAGCAGCATCTTAATTACTAGCGCTGGCCAGGATCCGAAGCGCCCTCAGTTGCGACATCGATATGAAACCGGCTAGGCTTAGCGACGACTACGGCAGCCCGCTGGGAGCAGTGCAGGTCGTCGCCCGGCGCGCCCGCGAGCGGTGTCGTTGCCGGAAGCTTGGCTCGCTCGCTGATTGGTTCAGAGGTTTGCGACTCGCAGTCGCGAGGCTGAAAAATCGAGCACCGAGCGACTGGCCCGCGACTGTCGCTTTTCGACCAGGGCGACCGTTTGCGACTGTCGCTCTTCGACCAAAACAGTCGCGCGACCTCTGCGACTCGCAAGTGTGAACGGGCCTTTACATAGCAGGGTTCGTGGCGAGAGCTCTTGAAGAACGTAGAAGGCGCAGCTCCTGGCCTGCCCTTTACCAGTCGGATGGGTCTAGTCCGTTGCTTACTCATTAGCCTACAGTCACGGGGGGGGGGGGGGGGGGGGGGATTAACCTACCCAAAATCAGAGTTCGTCAGTGTTCTGGTGGCCACTAAGAAGGCTTGATATTGCCCCGCCGCATATAAAAATAAGCAACGTGCGGCAGCAGCTGGCTGCAGCTATTACTTTCGAGGATCTGGCAGTGCTCCCTTTTTGTTGGCAAAGCAAGGGAGGACCACGCCGCAAGCACAGTATCTGTGGTGTTCGATAATTTCGTGAGGCCACTCTTATCTAACGTAGGAGCTACTGTCACAGACTATAGGGCAGCATATACCGCAAAAAAAAGCTCGCCAGCCAGCCGCTCCACAGGAAAGTGCTCCGTGTTTAGAATGAACACTATTCGAGAAACATTATAGATCTGGTTTAATCTGCGTAATTAAATCAATCAGGCTATATGCGCCAAAAAACCTTATGCACTGCAGGCTGTTGGGCACGGCCCTGCCCAACATTCGACAGGGAAAAAGGAATTGACTGATATCTACAAGCGCCGAAAGCAAACGTTTATTGGATGCATTAAAGTTCAAATGAAATACCATTGCTACACAGGAAAACCGACAGAACGCTAATCTCTCTATATAATTTAAGGCTCTAAACTAACGTTTACGTGGATAGCAAAATTAAAATTGACCGCTGTGCTCAAATGTAAAGTAATTCATGTTTGGTGCCGTATACAACTGCACAAATAAAATAACGCTCTTATGACGATCTGCTTTATCTCGGTCCTAAGTCTGCTTCCGAATTTAGGAAGATATTATACCAGTAAGCTATCTTGTCCTTTGCCGGCGCTCCTGTGCGGTAATTTTCTAGCGCGCATCGCACACAGGCCTGCGACAGCTGCGTTTTCGCGGTTTACGCACGACCGCCTCAGGGAAAGCGCGCATTAGAGTCACTGGAAAAAATTTCAGAGTACCGCAAAGGTCGGAATTTGACTGGCAACACTGAGCGGCCACTGCCATTTACCTTCCAAGCCGACTGCGTCGCGGGAAGGTCGTCGCGTTGGAAGAGCTTGATATTCGGTGACATATCGGGTGGGGTGTTCACTGAAGCGCAAATACTTCGTGCTCGGAGACAATGTTTACTCAGAAGAGAAAAAAATAGTTATTTTGTGCGAAGTAAGACAGCCGGCGGTTGTTTTGCTCCGCGGTTGCGTTTACTACAGGAACTGTGCTAGGATTGTGAGCAGCATCTTAGCGCTGCTATCGGGAGCTTTTGCACGCCGTCTTTCCCCTTCCGCGGAGCAAGCTACGAAGGAAACATTTCGCCACTCCACGCCACGCTTTTCACCACTCCACGCATTTCGCCACGCTTTTGGGCAGTGAGCATCGTGGACGGCCATGGGACCGCCGTCTCGTTCAAGCAGGACGAAACCACTTGACATTAGCTTCTTCTTCCCATCCACTCTAGGCTTCTCGAAGTCTTCACCACAAAACTGGTCCTGCAAATGTTTTGTTGTACAGTTAGAAGAGTGATGCTGGTCACCCGAATGCTGGGCTGCCCAAGGAGGCTCCCAGGGGTTTTTCGAGTGAAGCCTTGTTTCAAATATGTGAAACAAGAAAAACATGGAAGATAGCTGTAATAATAAGCTGAAACACCCAAATAAAGAGGCGAAGAAAAAGAATACGTTATAAAGGTTTCTAAGTTTACGCAGTGACACTTAAAATAGCTCATTTGGGATGTAAACACGCATGTCGCCGCAAACACGCAGCTTCAAGGATTGCTAACATTTGACCCATTTCTATTTTTCTACCAGTCCCAACACAACTGAACAGAAAGCGGTTGTTATGTGAACGTAAGACATGTCCGACCATGCTTTTATTGACTGCGATCGTCACGGTCCGCGAAAAGCAAGTGCCATGGGTCGAATGACTCGAGGCGCGGAAAGATGGTGCGAGTGCTTGGTGCACGTTTAGACGCGGAATCCTCGGGCGACAAATGTGCCTTCGCGTACCACAAGCACGTAATAGTCGGGAGAGCCGCGTTTGTTGAGTAACAAGCGCGTACACGTGTACCCGCGTCAAGCGGGCAAGCCGCGAACAATCCCTGCGCGACTTGCGCGACGGTCTTCCTGTGAACTCCTATTTTCTTAGCATCCTATCGGTAACACCGCGTGCACTGAGCTTACATACCTTCTAAAACAGCACCAAAAAGCACAAGCAAGGTGCACTTACCCCGCACAAGCGTGTGTTTTTTGAAGGCTGGAAGTCCTCCCGGCCGATTCTGTGCAACTACGCAGAACGACGCTCTCGGTCATTTTTCCCGGTCGGAATCGAGAAAGTCTTTCCGGACTCGGTTCGGTTGGTGCATCCGAAGGCGCAGCAGCCAGGCATGATTTCTTCAGTATCAAACACGGGAGCGACAGTTGCAACACGAAAAACATGGGGAACCTGCGCTCTTCTCAGCCGGCCCGACCGGCGCTTGGAAGGTATATGGCACCCCAAGACCACGTGGTGCGGTTGGGCCAATGACCGCGTCGGCGGCGCGGGGAAAAGAAATGCGGTACTCTGAAATTTTTTCCAGTGACTCTAGCGCGCATGGGGTAAGCGCGCCACCGTGCGGCGAGAGGAGTGGTCACACCGCTCTCTCAAATTACGCTCTCTCCGTGCGAATGGGATGGCCGGAGCAAAAGCGCGCTTCGATCGCGGAGGCCACGGCCTGTCACATATAACGCGACAGCCACCTTCCAGGTGGCGTTTCGCTCTGCTACTTGGACAACCGGTTACGCCGACAATGCCGACGACTACGCCTACGCCGACTACGACGCAGAACGCAGGAACGGGCGCCTAAGAGCAGCACTCTAAAATTTCTCGACCTGTGCGAGAGGCGTATTGGGCAAGCCTGTGTGACACAGCGATGAGCACACAGCGCTGAAGGAACAAGACACAAGTAATTGAGAGAGAGGGACGAGCGCTGTTCGTGTCTCTCACTTGCGTCCTGTTTCTTCCGCGATGTGCACTTATCGCTGTTCGGGAGCTGTGAGCAGATGAGAGCTTTTGATTTACCGCTCCTCTCGCACGGGAATGGAAAGGCGGTGGCAATAAAACAAACGTGCGACCATGGCGGATGAACAGCATTCGCAGCAGTCACGAAGTTCGCCTGTTGTAATACCAAGCCAGAAGAAAAAAAAAAGCGAGACAGCACGAATTCTTTGTATTTTTGTTAGCATTTTCGTACGTGTGGTGTTATATGCCTGCTTTTATTCGCCTTTTTTGTTATCATGTTTTCTTTCTTTTTATTTATCCCTGGTCGGTCACATTTACTGTACGAACAGCGTGCCGATGTCCAGGTCACTCGATACACTTTTTCGGTCACAGGCCAGCTCCTTAAGCGGGCTGATCATGTCTCTTTTTTTGCTTTATTCACGTCTTGTCAAGCTGTTTTTTTTTTCTGCTATGTATTTTCCGATTCACCATGTACGTCCAACTCCTACCTATGTCCTTCTGTGAAGGATGGGAGTAAATCTGAGATAAATAAATAAATAAATATGCAGAGCATTTTGCAATCGGCCAGAACGATTTCCAGGCCTAGCTGTCAAGCTTCTTTGATGCTGTTGCCTCTCTAAGGCTACGACGAGTGAGGACTAGCCTCTATCTGATCTCTAGCGCGGCAGAAGTGTCAAAAACCGCCCCTAAGTATGACATTGACACCTCGCTCCCCAACAAAATCGCAGGCTATCGCTTCTCCGCCAGAACTAGAGAGAAGCTCGCCTGTTGGTCGAAGGCATTGGCGTCTGCCAGGGGAACACAGTCGTTCAGAAGCAGATACACAATCTGGGCCACCCAGACGCCGCCACACCTTGGGTACGAGATCACCATAATATCGCCCTTGGAAGGCCTGAAAGCACGCCGCGCAAGAGATTTCGTGAGCGCCACAGGCATTCAAGATTACTCAAATTAAGCCAACTTTACGCTCGTAGAGAAGGATTAATGTCCTCGCTAAAGACGAAACCGCTGATGGATGGCGTCAGTTGCATGCATAACGGTAACAACCAAGGCTATATGCCATTCGATATGACGAGCAAAAACGAAACTGTAGACAAGCGGACTACTGTTAACCTCTACAGAAAGAACGCTGATCCTTTTACTCACTGAGATCAATGTTAGGCGTCAGTAGCGCATCGTGGTTTCAAAGGCGTTAAGCCGAAAGAGCACCTGATGCGAACATGAAGACTCGACAGACCACCTACAGTAATTACAAGTCACGCGGCAACTAATCATAACAGCAGTTAATTGCCGTTACTAATAGAAATAAATTTCTAGACTTTCGTCTTTCTCTGCTGCGGAGTGATAGTCAAGCATGCCCATCACAGCTTAGTGGTAGTTGAAGTAGTGCGTATAGAAAATATATAACACTTCTGATTTACTAAAAGGCAAAAACAATGGCCCCTTTTTTTTTTGGCCACAAGGTATCAGCTTGACCCTCGAGTTTTTTTTATTTATTTGTTTGTTTGCTTGTTTTTTCAAGCAAGAACATGCCTTCACAATCCCCAAAAGTATCTTATGCAAGCACCGTTGCATTTGTGCTATGTGCGTTCATTGTCACTGCAGTGAAATGAGAATACTTAAGCTTGCACCCTTGCTGCTGGCGACCGACCGCCTCGATCGGGTGCCTGTCTATAGTAACAAGGAGATTTAGAAGTGTCAGCAAGTACAGTTTCAACCTAGTCTAAGGTGCATGCAGAAACTTCTTCCTTATTAAGAGCACGCCATTCTGCGTACGAGTGAGTTTTTTTCTAAAATAACTTTCTTCTGATAACACTGCATAGAACGAAAACCGAAACCATGCATTTGAAAAATTTAAACTCGTTAATCGCACAGTAAGTCAGCCTAATCTGATGTTGCACCGTAATTTCCGGTATACAGCCTGCACATGCCGCACAATTTGCAAGGCTCAATTATATCTGAAAAAGTTTTACTAGAGTGTCCGCAGTCGGTGCGCATAATCGCGTTGGGGTCAACGTTGAAAAAATATTACTGCATAGTAAGGACCTGTACATAGTACGCAAAGCCTAATTTTAAACATGTACAGACCGCGGGCTGTACCCTTAGCTCTAGCACCACAACCTTTAAAGTTTTTCTCTCATCTATAGCTCAATCCCAATTTTATTTCTCATTAAAGCATCTACATCGCCCCCATCTAAGGGATGTATACACAGTCATGCAATATTCGGATGCTGATAGTTCCGCTTTTCACATTATTGCCATAAAATAATCTTGCCTGTAGTTGAGGGCGAAGCGTAGGGACATCTCGTCCACGTCGATGGGCAAGTAGAGACCGTCAATGATCACGTACGTCGGAAACCTGCAGTGGAAGCAGAACGGTGAAATTAATAGCTGCACCTAGAGTGTGCGCACCGAATTACTAGATATCTAGAGTTAGAAATAGCCAAGGTTCGTAGCCCCTCAGCTACATGCATACGTTTCGACCAAGAAACCTGTTTTCGGCTGTACGACAGCGGCCATGTTAACACGGATGACGAAAGTGCGCCTGTGAAAACGCCGAAACATTATTCAGCTAGCTCCAGCGCAATATAGGTGCGGGGTGTTCAGACTTGATGCAGTAAATGCACTCCGCCGCTGACAGTGTTTTTGTTGACTCGCGGAATTCTCCAGGAATGCTATCTCTCGTATGGGACAAACAACTCTGCTTGCCAACTTTTCCATACCCTTGTATTCCTCCTGAATATTAGGAGGCTCTGAAAGGGCCTCTCAGTAAAGGTGCGGCACGCCTGGGGTGTTAAAGATAGTCCCTTCGCGAATATCCTCCGGCAAGAATTTTTTACATGCGTTTGGTAGAAGCAGAGTTAACTGTAGTCAGAATTTGAATTTCAGTGCCTTCGTGCCTTTCCCTCTCTTCTCGTCACATTTTGCACGCTGAAGGGTCGGCACTCCTCCGCCGGCCCCACCACCCACGCACGAGGCCATTGTAGCTGCGTGACGTCTGAAAAATTCCAAGCAATAGCCATCTCTTAACCGACATACGCAGGAGCGTTAAACGGAAGAGGGCACGAGTATGAAAAAGTCGCCGGAAAGGGCTAGCCAACTTTGGCGTGCGACTGTGGGTTCTCTGCCCCGTGCAGAAGTGCATTATTTGGTTCAAGTTTTCAACACAACGAAGTGACTGAGCGAGTTCACGTACTCCTCTTAGAAGGTGCTTCAAAGGCCCTTTAAACACCAAGGACAACATTTAATTAAGCTTAGCTGAGAGGGGACTCCAGACCACGGGCCTGCTAAGATTGTCGCTCGAAGGAACAATGTTTGTGTGCCCCACCTATGCGTCCGTTCCTCGCATGCTGTTTAATAACCTCGATTCAGGAGAGGAAAAAGGGAACTTCTACCCAGTATTCCGCGATTGACTAAATATCGATTTTACCGACCAACTGACACACCACCAGTCAGTCAAGGGACTGAACTGAACTATACTATACTGTACTGTACTGTACTGTACTCTACTGTACTGCACTGTAGTGTAGTGGACTGGACTGACTGTTTTGATTGATTGATTGATTGATTGATTGATTGATTGATTGATTGATTGATTGATTGATTGATTGATTGATTGATTGATTGATTGATTGATTGATTGATTGGAGAGGCACCTGAGGTCCTTGGCCGTGTAAAGGACTTCCATGGGCGGCTCATCCTTCTTCGCTTGCTCTGGAGACTCCTTAGCCTTGGCTCCCTTCGCGCTCTTCTTGGTGCTGACCTGGGACCCAGCCAGTGCGCTGGTGGTCGCCTGGGTGCTGGGATTCGCTAAGAGAAGCGTTGCTCTGAATGATGCACTGCGTCCTCGTCACAGAGCACTCACGTTTTAGCTATGGCGCGAATACAGCTGGCGCTTACGGCGCGCCTTATGGTTCAGCTCGTGCATGTAATGGCAACCACGACAAAGCGGTTTACCCGCCATTCTTGCGCCCATGCCTTCATGTACGAAAAGCTAAAACCTCGAATGACCTTCCTGGCGCTGATGTCATCCATCGCAACTATGAAGACTTCAAGCTCATCATCCAAACGAAGAAACGCCAACTACTCATGTAAAACCCTGTTCCAAGGGCCTTTTATGATTTTATGCATAAATTTCGCGAAGTGTAGGTCACCCTCGCATAGGCCTTGTAATAAACTTTCGCAGAAAGACGCGGCTTCGTTCTTTTGTACAGGTCTTTTTATGTGGTCGGAGAATTAAATTTCCCGCTAAAGGAACTACTTGGTTTTTACAACTGCATCACTTAATCATACGCATTCCCAGCTGTTTCTCAAGAATGCTTGAAATCAGACACAGAAAAAATTTGTCGCGATGTCGCATTCCAGAAGAATCACGACAACTATTCGCTATGAGAGTAGAATTCTCATTTGCTAATTGAGGATATGTGTTATTTTCCCACACACTGGCACGATCACAGGCGACAGGCCAACGTGTGAAACATGCGCACGTAACGCGCAGTTGTAAACTGTTCCTGGCTTGGAAAGCACGCGAGCGAGGACATATTGCCTGCAAAAACTATAGCATACAAAACCAAAAACAAAAAAATTGCTAAGAAACTTGCATGGAAGATATTAATTCAACACGTACCCCTCTACACGTACACGTACCCGCGAATATCGAATTTCACGCGCTACATGTAACTATAGAGCCGAAAATAATCGTTATTTAAAGTTATTCCAAAAGAAGTTACACATTTGACGTTTCTCAGGATGCTGATCTCAACCTTTCGCGTACCTCGAGAGGCTTGAATATTTACTCAGTCGAGGTAATAAGGCATTAAAACGCGCTAAAAATTGACCCTGCCTATTCTAGGCAACTGCATAGAGCATAGTAGTTGGTCCCGCAAACCTCTCCAGTTTTTTTTTTTTTTTTTTCAAACCCTTGGCTCATTTCAGCCGGAACCATGGGCTATATGTATGGACTACTCTTATGGCGTATTCCAATCGGTGATCCGGAGCACATCTCCTTCCTCCGCGTACCAAAAAATGTGCTTCAGTGAGAGACTATAGAATTCAAACCCCGAGTTCTGATTGGCGAGCCGGATGTTGTGCTCCTTCAGGGATCTGCTCCTGACAGTCGATAGGTTGGTTAGTTCGTTTATGGGGTTTAACGTCCCAAAGCGACTAAGGCTATGAGAGACGCCGTAGTGGAGGGCTCTGGAAATTTCGACCTCCTGGGGTTCTTTAACGTGCACTGACATCGCACAGTACACGGGCCTCGAATTTCTCCTCCAAAGAAATTCAGCCGCCGCGGCCGGGATCGAACCCGCGTCTTCCGGGCCAGCAGCCGAGCACCATAGCCACTGCGACAGTCGATAGGATTGCGCTACAGTGAACTAGAATATTGGGTCACTGTAATTGCGCCATTAGAAAAGACGGAGCGGGGAGATTACTGCTGTCTTCACTCCCTTCCCCTCAAAACCGCCCTTGGTTGGGTGCCCCATACTTTTGCGCGAGCACAGTAATGCCTTTATGGTTTTGTTCCTCACAAATATTGAGTCGAACAAAATGCATCGGCGCAAAATTTACATACGCAGGAGGCCTAGAACGGGCTGTCAGGGAACGTTCACGCCTTCAGGGCCTGAATGAGGCGTTCGGAAAATTTTGGCGCCGTCACTAGTACGCGGTTTGCCGAGGGCGGCTAGTTTCAACAGCAGCCGCAGCATATGGGACGCTCAGTTCGCGATGAACTACGTGAGTTGAGCGCCGTTACAACGAAGCTGAAGGGGCCTGGCAATTTTTTCATTATAGCCGTTGCTTCGTTATAGCCCGTGTTGACTGATCTTCCAGGGGGAATAGTCATTCCTGCGTTATAACCATTATTTCCTTACAATCCGTTTCGTTATTACTAGGTTAGACTGTATTACACAGTAATGGGTCGACATGCCGCGCAGCAG
Organism: Amblyomma mixtum; assembly: GCF_055824585.1. Lineage (NCBI taxonomy): Eukaryota > Metazoa > Arthropoda > Arachnida > Ixodida > Ixodidae > Amblyomma > Amblyomma mixtum. Next base: position 26,458,055 of record NC_143016.1, read on the forward strand.
CATCATGAAACAGCACGGGAGCCGGCAGAGGGCACCAATTGGAGGACATCCATGGCACGCCGCAGCACCATCCTCGAAATAAACAGTCGACTGACTTTCACAGCTCTGACTGCAGTGCACGTGGGGCATGATTTAGCCATAAATCTAACCAGAACTCGCGTCAAATGTAGTGCACCTAACAGTCGTGCCTACCAGCGTGGACAACAGTCTGGCCGAATCGGGAGATGGCGTGTGGAGGCGCATGCATATGCCTCCCAAGAAAGGCAAGTCATGCTCGAGCCTGACATATATTATGTATGCATACTTACGAGCAGATGACATGGCTGCGCGGTTCTTGAGCCTGCAGTGTCGACGCCTAACCGCCTAACCCCGTGGGAGCGAGGCGCGCTCTGCAGTGCACGTGCCACCACCGCAGCTCGCGAAGAGGAACTGGTGCGACGCGCTTCGTAATTATGATGACTGGCCTCAAAAACTGCCGCGGAAAAAACTGTGCGGGACCACCACCCTAACGTGCTGTTATCGCGCTTTCATACAGGCATTACATTCTACTGTCGAGAAAAAACCGAAAACAATCGATATGGCCGGAATTCCAGCGCGCTATTTATTTCTTTGTCCTCGTCCTTCTGCGCTCTAAATGCGGCCGAAAATTTGTGTATATTTGAACCCCCTTTCATAAAAATAACATGAATGGCTCGAAAACTTTAAAAGGTGATGCACGCCGCGCTCGCAGAATTGCACTCCTATTCTCCAGAGAAACAATTTGTTCTTCACCGTCCGAACCTGTTCCCGCAGTAGAAACTCCGGCATAGTGTGTAAAACATCCCAATGTGTGAGAGAAAAAAGTTACAGCATTAGACAGCACTACCTAAATGTAATGCAAAGCTCTGCGACGTCAAACTTTATGTCATGGTTTTGAAAAGCGATCCTTTTTTCTATAGACAGGAAATGGTCCTGCCACTCTGTCTAGCAGGGATTTAATATGAAGTTCAGTAGCGCTGCTTTCTGGGCTTGTTGGTACATAGTTCCAATTCACTGTAGCGCAGCAAAAGACGAGGACACAAGAGACGAGAGACGAACACCACGAGCGCTAACTTCCAACAAATTTTATTCTCCTGAAGCATCACATTTATACGCCAGAAAACAGTAATCACATGTGCGAACAGTATCAATTCCTCAGAGCTCGTTTTTCTGAGGAATTGATACTGTTCGCACATGTGATTACTGTTTTCTGGCGTATAAAAGTGATGCTTCAGGAGAATAAAATTTGTTGGAAGTTAGCGCTCGTGGTGTTCGTCTCTCGTCTCTTGTGTCCTCGTCTTTTGCTGCGCTACAGTGTATTGGTTTAATATGAAGCCAGCACCGGCTTGAAAACTATAAAAAGTCGGCCTCCGCGGTGGCTCAATGGTTATGGTGCTCGGCTGCTGACCCGAAAGACGCGGGTTCGATCCCGGCCGCGGCGGCTGAATTTCTTTGGAGGAGAAATTCTAGAGGCCCGTGTACTGTGCGATGTCAGTGCACGTTAAAGAACCCCAGGTGGTCGAAATTTCCGGAGCCCTCCACTACGGTGTCTCTCATAGCCTTAGTCGCTTTGGGACGTTAAACCCCTTAAACCAAACCAAACCATAAAAGTCGAGTGCGCAATTATAGGCGTCGTGCTGCAAAAGGATAATGACAACAGCAGTTGCGCCATGTAGAAAGATGCGGCTGCAATCTGCTTTTGAGGGGTGGTATGCAGACGAGGATGTAGGACGATGCAGCGACGCGGTTTTGAGGGATGCTAAGCTCCTTTGCTGAGAAACGGATAGTGTATTATTTTGTATTATTCGGCGATTGCGAGGGCGGCCTTGTGATCCATGTAATATGCCTAAAGCCGGGGTCGTGACAGCACTAAGCCGGCACCGGCTTTATACTGACAATTTATACTGCCCTTAACGGGAGCACGGCTTAGCTCTGTGGGGCGGCGGAAGGGGATGGAGTACATGCTGGTCTTCGTGTGTCGGCAGCTTATTTGGCAGAGGCAGACAGCCTCAGAGCACAGGTGACAACCTCCTAGAGTCCAGAAACTCTTAGTTCGTGACGAGCCACTGTAGCGCCGACAAGAGGGGGTGCGTCTGCTTCGGAGGGCATCCCTCTTTCCCCTGCTAGACCTGGAGACCTCCTCTCCAAAGCCCGGGATTACCTTGGATGAGCCCATTTCTCCCAAGCAATATGCGCTCCTTTGAGTAGAAGACAAACCCGCCGTGGTGACGACTTACCGCACCGCTGGTTGGGGGTCACACCTCCGACTATGAGGGCTGGCACGGCGGTGCTCGGCAACTACAACGCGTCTAGACCATTGAGTTTTTATTAGAGGAATAGCCCCCATAAGCCAGCACATGCAACTAGAATGGCTTGAAAATGGTAGTGCACAGCACGCCACTGAGCAACATGCGTGGGATACAGTTGTGCAATCTGGCACCGCGACCTTCGTGACTTTTGTTTAAGATTCCACTTTTCGTCGCTGTTAAAAGAAAGCAGTTTCTAGGTTATAATGAAATTTGCGTAGGATGAAAACAGTTCATCTCTGAATGGAACAGAGCGCTGCTGCTGTCTTTTGCACTTATTCAAAGATGTACAGCACTTGTCAAAAGTACAGAGCCCAACAGGTTTGCTTCTGAGCAGAGCTGTGCGGCTCGTTTTGCACAGTCAGCATTCAAATTGCCTCGAAGGTGAGAACTGTTGCCCTCACCACTCCGCAGCTTAGGATTTCCAGGGATGTTAGAGTACCATACATGCTCGGAAGTGATAAATATTTTTGGCAAAGGCTGTACTACAATGACCCCACCCAGATTCCCATCCTATTGCAGCATGTAAGAGATTACTGGAAAGGCAAAGTCAAAAAAAGAAACTGACCACCTATTTCCTCACTTGTGAAACGCTACAGATTCAGCGACAGCTGTTTGCAGTGGTGAATGTGCCGCTCGCAGAGACACCACTCCCCTTCTCATTTGTCTGTGCTACGCCAATGCTGCAGAACTGAGAAATGCTCCTTTAACAGCTGTCGCTGCACAACAGGTTAGTCATGAGCAGGAGCGAATGTTTTCAGAGGCACCCAGCAGCTCTGCTGCTTCTGTGCATGCTGCATCATATCACATAGATAAAACTGTACAGGACCCGAATACCAGTATTTGTAAACTCATTTTCTTTGCTGGTGTCTTACATCATGTTGATTGCATTGCAGTTTTTAGAAGAGCTGCTCTATGCCACGCTTCGCTTTTTTCTGCACCATTTCTGGCTCACGAGCACAGAACTAACACGCTAATATCAGCATCACCTTATGATTGCTGCCATCTCATTTCCTTTGATGAGTGAATAGGTTCATAGCCCGTGCAGATGAACCGGCTTGCATTATTGCATGTGGGCTTTTGCAGCAACATGATGGCAATGAATTTACACTAAAGATATTGGAAATTGTAGTGACAAGTGCTAGGTCACTTAAATAGGTCACTGATCTCATGTACGCCTTTCAATGCCTTTCACTGATGTCACAGTACGATTTGCTAGTGCAGACAAATAGCAATATTCTGGAACCATTATTTAGAGTTCTAACATATTAAGAATTTGATTACTTGAACAGCGAAAGTTTGGTGCAAATCAGATCAAACAGTCAGCAATATCCATAATCTGTTTGAAATTTTAAATATTCCAATATGCCTGCTTGCTGCTTGTCCAAAGAATTATGATGAAATGAGGAGTGCAGATTAACAACATGCACAAACACAAGTATCTGATTCACATAGCATCATAATTTAATTTCATTCTTTCTGTTCATGAGACTTGCCTCAGAGACATCATTTTTGGACCTTCACAACCTTCAGTGAATTGCACACATTCAACAAAGAGATCAAAGGTGCAACCATTTATAGAGCATATGCTGAACAGGTCTTGGTTAGATCATACCAAATTCTATTGCCGAATGCCTGAGCCCCATTGCGAATTATGTCTGAAGGCTCAATGATACCGACACTGCTGCTATAGCTGCCCCAGAACAGTAACAAATAGGTAACACTGATAAACCAGTGCATGCAGCAAGAGGCACTGCACAAAGGAAAGCTCAACAAGGCAGCTCATTAAATTCAACTTTTGCATGCCCTGCTGCCCAATCTATGCAATAATAAACAATTTCAATCCTTAAAATACTCCCCACAATTCGAATTTCTAAAAGAGCATTAACAAGTGACGAAAAAAACTTCATTCAAAAACAAAAGTCATTAAAACCAACATTTAAAAAGAGGCAAAAAATAGAAGAGGAGCTCATCTTTACGGTGATGCCTTATTTACAAAATATATTGCACTCGAAAGTAACGATTCCCCCAAAAGAGAGGAAAAATGTTTGTCTACCAGGTAAATGTGTACCGGCTAGCGGAATGTGTATAAAAAATAACTTAGTGAATATGTACCCAATGTTTAAAAGTGCACAATATGCTGTGGAGGGCAGTTTGTTCTCCCATGGCACACAAGCCACGTCAGCTCCTCTCAAAACAAACATAAGCTTATGTACATTTAGATCTCGCAGCCGATGGACCTGCACACAGCTTTCAGAAATGAAAGCCCGCCCACAGGAGTCAACTATGTATGTTAACAACACGGCAAACAATGGCATCCCATCAGGTTCCCAGAACCTACTTGCCTTGTAACATTTGCTGTCCCACTGCAGCCAAGACTTTGCTAACAACACAAAAAGCACTGGCAATGAGAGGTATCAGTTGCTTGTCCTTTCACACAGCGAGCGAAGAAAATAAAACCAACGCAATGCAGGCTAGAGAATCATTTCAGGAACCTAATGCTCCATTAGGCTGCTAGCTGTCAGGTTTAGTAAAGCTGCCCATCCAAGCTTCAGATCTCTCTGCTTTAACATGCAATTCTCGAAAAACAGAAAGGTGCTGGCATTACCAAACATGGCACAAAGTTGCAGTCATAAGGCAAATACACACATATTTAGAAGGAAGGTTCAGAAAAGAACAGCGCCACTCATCTCGCAATTCTCAACTGGCGATTCTGTAACACCTTCAGATGCCATCCAAGCTTCTCGCACAGACAAGAACTTCTCCGTGCAAGTCGGAGATGGCAGCGAAATGCATTCAGCAAATGTGAACAGGCCCGAGACACATTTAGTCTGGCACCACCATCTTAAAACATCACAATGGCAAGTCACACCACTTCACAAAATTCGTAATTGTGAAGACAGTGTCTCTAGCAAATACCACACCACACTACCTACTGGCAGTGCCAGCCATGGGAAAGAGAGCAGAACAACCAAGCTGCATTGCATCGCTTCTGGCTTTGCTCAGCGCAACATGGAAGACTTGGATAAGTTTTTTGCTCGGTGAGCTTCTGGATGCATCCCAAAAATCTGTGCATTGTTCCTTCCTGCTTGCTCAGTCCGAGATCTTCAGCACATCCACCACGTTCAAGTAGAGTACATGCTGCAGGCTTCTTGCATACAGCACAGCAGCAATGTTTGACGGCAACAAGACAGAACAAGGCTTAAAAGCTACACAAGTACGCACAAGAATACTAAAAGAAGTAAGAAAAGCAAACCAGCAACATTGGCAATAGACAAGCAGAACAAATCAGAGCAAAGTAAAAGCACCGGGCAATGGACACACACGGCCTGTCACGCTTCAGTTAACAGGAACAGCTAAAACAAAATGTAACACAAGAAAGCTGAACAGAGCACTCACAGCCCACAACAATCGTCAACAGCTAATAATGAGAACTCTCATCCCATCCCATGGTAACACAACTTATCAGCTTGCTGATGCCACGATGGTTCCCCTGATGATTTGAGTGAAGTATATTTTAGAGCTGGGCACAATGCTAGTCCTTGATCAGAGTCATCGGAATCTGAAAAAAAAACAGCAGTAATTTTATCACATATGTAAGAACTAAACCTGGATTCTTGAGCACATGCCATATGGCATTGTGTAACATCCTACCTCTTTGCTGGTGCAGGCAGAGCACTACCAGTACACATGCACACCAGCAGCTACCAGCGAGCGTAATAGTATGTTATAAAGTTGAACGAGAGTCCTTCAGTACTTTGATTGGTCTTGAAGCTTCGTCATTACACTATGGGAGAGCTTTGTACGCTGCCAGCAGCAACCGCACTGCAGCGCTAGACGCTGTTGTAAGGCACCAAGCAGACGACAGGGAAGGTGGCCACTTTGGTCAGTGTATGATATTGCGGTGAACTGGCGTGCAATTTTCATTGTTGATTCTGAGTGCTGTGCATGATATGATGGCGTGAGTGCCAGGAAGGATGCAGCATACCGTATAAACGCGTATAAGGGCCGCACTTTTTTTTCTAGATTCGAGGGCCAATTTTCGGGGTGTGGCCCATACACGCGATGTGCAATAAAAAAAAAACATTTTTTAAAGTAAAAACACACCAATCAGGAAATGAGCGACATTTATTCTACGTTCAATCGCCATTCGCGGAGTATTTCGACTGAGCTGTTGCTGTGCTCTGGTGCACGCTCATCCCAAAAGAAGCCGCAGAGCATGTCCGCTATCAACACGTAGCCGCTGTTCCGCACTTCCATCACATAAGAGAGCGGCTCTTCTTCCAACTCGAGAAACCCGCATGACTTGCCTTGGAAAGCGCGCTTTTTGCGGCTTGTGTTTCTCAATGCATTTTTGGTTGCAGCATCATCGGACGCACTTCTCGGCCATGTCGAATTTCCTGCCCACCGCACGCTTTACCATGTTCGAGAGCTAACTCCCAGCCATGTAGCTATTAAGGTGCTTGCCCATCATGCTAAAACTTCAACACTCGGCAGCAGCACGTGAAAGCCACAACCACAACTATTACGGTGAACAAGCTAACACACCACAAAAGGCTGGAGCTGGCGATACTGATGCAGATGGGGATAGCGGGAGGTCGCAGCGAAGAAAAAAGTTGTTGATGAAGATGAAGAAGAAGGCAAAAAGAAGAAGAAGGCCTCGTGCGCCATCCATAGACAGCACTTGGAAGCTCCTGTGCACGCGCGTGGCCTCTGCGATCAAGCGCTCCGCAATCGAGCGCACCGTTGCTTGCAGCCGGAGATGATCGCGGAGGCCCACGGCGCGTGCATTTAGAAGGCTATTCCCGCCCGAGTCATGGAAAGTTCAGGTGCAGCCCTTACACAGATTCATTTTTTTTAAAAACATTTCCTTCGGAAAAACAGAGTGAGGCCCACACATGCGTCCGGCCCTTGCATGCGTTTACGCGGTATTTGCATGACATAAAACACAAGCTGCATCCTACTTATGTTAACTAATCGTTTCTCTTTTGCACTGGTTTTATCCTTACTTGTTTTTGCAATACGATAGCTCTGTAGGAAGCACAAATGCGATCGCCCACATGGGACACACTTGAAGGCGTATGGTTGGCGTTAGTCCCCACTCTCTCAGATATGACCAGTATACTTGATTTTAAATCACTTTCTGTGGTAGTACATTCAGTGACCACTCACAATGAATGAAATAGCCTAATTTATTTCGATCGCTGGCAAGTGTTTGGGAATTTTCAAATATTCAGAAATTCTTGAATACCGTATAAACGCATGTAAGGGCCGCACCTGTGTATGGGCCACACCCCGTTTTCCCGAAGGAAATGTTTAAAAAAAATAAATCCGTGTAAGGGCCGCACCCAAACTTTCCATGACCCAGGCTGGTATAGCCTTCTAAATGCACGCGCCGTGGCCTCCGCGATCGGCTCCGGCTGCGAACAACGGTGCGCTCGATCGTGGAGCGCTTGATCGCAGAGGCCAAGCACGTGCACAAGAGCTTCCAAAAACCGTCCATGGATGGCGCCCGAGGCCGCAGCCATCATCATCATCATCAATTTTTTTCTCCCCCGCGACTTCCCGCTATCCACATCAGTATCAGTATCGCCAGCTCCAGCTTTTTATGGCATGTTGGCGCGTTCACTGTAGTTGTTGTGGCTTTCGCGTGCTGCCACCGAGTAATGTAGTTTTAGCACGATGGGCAAGCACGTTATCAGCTACACGGTTGGGAGTTAGCTCTCGAAAGCAGCAAGCGTGCGGCGGACAGTGAAATCGACGTGGCCGAGAAATGCGTCCGATGATCGTGCTATCAAAAGGGTGCACAGAGAAACACAAGCTGCAAAAAGCGCGCTTTCCGAGGCGAGCCGTGCGAGTTTCCCGAACTGTAAAAAGAGCTGCTCTGCTATGCGATGGAAATACGGAGCAACGGCTACGCGTTGACAGTGGACATGCTGCGCGGCTTCTTTGGGATGGGCGTGCACCAGAGCACAGCACCAGGTCAGAGTCCAAATACTCCGCGAGTGACGATTGAACGTAGAATAAATGCCGCTCATTCCCTGATTGAAGTGTTTTTGCTTAAAAAAAAAATTTTTTTTCGTACGTGGCATGTATGGGCCGCACCCCAAAAATTGGCCCCCGAATCTAAAAAAAAAAGTGCGGCCCTTACATGCGTTTCTACGGTATCAATTTCTCGAATACGAATATGAACAGAACATCAAACATATTTAATTCGTATTCAAAATTTCAAATATTCACACACCCCTACCAATAATTCAAAATATCCAGGATCAATGTCATCATCATCATCATCAGTCTGACTACGCCCACTGCAGGGCAAAAGCCTCTCTCATGTCAACACGGACAAAAGGGGGAGAATCGACAACGCAGCACTTGTGTTGTCGCCAGCAAAAATGAGGAAAGAAAACGACTCAAAGCACACTGCACTAGTCTAGCCATACTTCACTAGGAAAATGTGAACTACTAAGTGACTGTGAAGAATGAAAAAATGAGAAAGAAGTGAGCAAAACCTTCACAAAGTTGTGCATGCCTGAGAACTTGTGACTGATGAGTTTCGAACTCTGCCCTCAAACCAGGAACGCTCATTGCTGTCAGGGTCCTTGGCCACCAGTGAGCTGAGGCAGCGAGGGTCGACGTCCTTGGCACCTCCAGTGATCAGCGCAACCACACTGCCAACCACAACCACCACCAGCCAGCCAAATCCACAGTACCACTGGTATGACAGCCGGTACAGGGGCAGTATATACCTGCAGTGGCAAGGTACCACAGTGTCACTGGTGCGTAAGCTTGTAAACAGGCATTACACACCTACCGTACATTAGTTAAACTAAGAAAGCCAACTGAAATGAAACCTCCTAGCTTTTCAGGTGTGCAGACTCTGAACACAGAGTTTACAAAGGAAGCCAATGCTTACATATCAGGGACTGAACAGGCCAGCTGATTCCAAAGAAACATTCAACATTCGAACAAAGCTTGATGGAGAAGGAGAACCAAAATTTCGATATGTTAAAGCAATGCAAGAACTGCTCCAAAGATGGTGCTGAGACATAGCCAGGGGAGAGGTTAAAGAACCATAATATCCCCAAAAAATTGCTTCCCACCAACCTCCAGCTCAGCCAAAGCTATTATTCATTTGCATCGTGTGCCAGAACCTATCCTTCTCCGTGTCACATTCAAAAGTTTTTACATTTCACAGCTTGTGTGTGTAATTTTCTTACTATTAATCTACCAAAATTTCCATTTCTTAGCAGTGTAACGTCTACAATCTTGTGCGTACACAATTACACCCTGGACTTTCCAACGTTTATTTCTGAGAAAAATCGGTGCATGTTTTTCGGTGTTTACTTCTTGAAAAACCCATGTTCTTCGGGTTGTTGTACGGAGCAGCTCCTAAATGTGGTGGTTATAGGCAAAAATAATTCAGTTTGCAAAGGGGAAATAGAAGCCAAGAGCGCCAAATTTTTACCACAATGTTAAAGATGCAATGTACAGTTGGTTGTACTAGTAGTAGGTTTGTTGACCTTGCTTACTGAAACGTACAGTAGAATCTTGATGATACGATCCGGTTGATATGAATTTCGGAATGATTACGAATTCACAAAATGCCCTGGCCAGAGTGTATTGCGTGCAACAAGCCGAAATTAGGATGTTACAAACAGCCCCCTGCCCCACTGCGGATGATACGAATGCCTGATCCCTTGACAGCACCCTCAAGCACAAAGTACTTGCTGACCGTACATCGTCAACCCCGGGATCATGAGTCGAACTGAGCGCAGTCAGCACTGCGCCACTCTCGCAACTGCCAGTCGCGCAGTTCGTGCTGCGAGCAGCAAGCTGTGCAGCCCTTCCAGAAGAATGGCAACGTCGCAAGTCAGAGGTGGCATACAGGCATAAGTAAATCCCATCAGCTGAAAACAGATGTGCGTTAATTCTGCACACGAATTTTGCTCGTTTTGGATGATACAAATGTTTTTCATGACCCCGTGAGATCTGTACAATCAAGATTCTACTGCAGTAACCATTAAAGATTCTACTGTTCCCTCCTTTGAGGGAAATCTGCTGCTCCATTTTTGAGTTCTATCCAACTATGTATTTTAGGTTTTTTAAATACGCATGGGACAATGCAGGCTTGTCGCATACATATAGTTCTCAAAACAAATGAGCAACGGCACGCACCACTGACCCTAAACAGCACAAGTTTGGAGTTCCAGATGAAGCTTATACAGGCTGCATATGTCCCGTTAGCAGTGAGCTAAATCCATCTGGCTACTCAGTTTTCAGAAAGGTTCCCCAATTTGCCTGAATACTAAGCAGATCGTAAGATGTTGACGAGCCTTCCATGATCTTATCCGAAATTCCCGATACTTGCTACAAACTATGTACAGTTCAGAAAAACTTGGCTGCATCTCACCTCTCGCCAGCAATAACGCCAACGTATGTCCCATTGTCGGACAGCATGCCATCGGCAAGGACAGTGACAGCTGCTGTGGTTGCATTCTCTGTAACATAGGACACTGCTGTTGTCAGGGCGCTCGTGGTGCTCGTCGACGCTGGGCACTGGTCATCAAGCAGCGGGAGGCGCTCCGGCTGCACCCCATACACGGTGGCTCCGATCCCCACCCAGAACCCCATCGCCAGGCCCGCAATAAGTCCAGAGAGAGCTGCCTGCAGACACAAGAGCAAGGCAAGTGCAACATGTCACCCACTCACTCATAATGCCCTTTGAAACTGCCCCCAAGACAGTAATGACCATTCCGCGGGTCAGTTTCGAGCAGGTATGCAATCTGCATCAGAATGACTGAAACCAGGCCACAGTAATTTAACCCAGAGTGATCAGTTAAACAAACATACTCTGGCAGGTAGCCCAGCGAAAGTTTTTGTGTGCAACCAGTTCAGGAAGTTGCGCCGTGCATTTGGGAACGGAAAATTCAATGCATTGCATTTTGCTGAACTTTGTGATCAACAACAATCAAGACTCAACCCCTCAAGAATTACTACATGCCCCCATATGTAACCGCATCTCCTCAACTGAATATGTATGAATATGTATGCTTCTTTTGAAAAGCATCTGCAGGAGCACACACATCCCGACATCATTGCTGCTCCTGTTCTTTGAACTGATCAAAGTGAAGGAGAGAGAGTGAATTTATTTTGTTCTGTATCAGGGTCACTGGTTCAAGAGGGTGGTTTAGAAACAGAGCAAGTGCAGTTGATTTCATCCCATCCCCTTATGCAAACTAAATAAATGCACAAAGTTATCTGGTGTCTCAAGCCATGCTGAAATCAGAACTTGGCCTGGCGTGAAAACGGCACGGGTTACATGGAGAAAAAAAAATTAATGTCCGCCGTTCGTACTCAGCATCATCACTGCAGCTTCCACGCAATTATTACCCCTTTTTCTGGGAACTAGGAAGATTTAACACACATATGCCTTCTGACACATATGAGAGCAGGACAGGGAACAGAAAAGTAACACTGAGCAAGAGGGTAACACTGAGTAACACTGAGCAGCCAAAGCGGTGCCGACCACAGGGATACACACCTCTTGATTGGCCTTCCGGCAAAGGAAGCCCAACGTGAAGACTCCGAGCAGCGGCCCACCCACCACGCCAAAGATCATGAAGGACGCCTGGAGCACGCCGCCCAGTTGCTCCACCAACCCCGTCAGCAGGACGCACAGAATGCCGAAGAAGAAGGCTGCAACAGCGCCAGATAGAAAGATGAGATGCAAGACCTTAGAGAGACACTACGGGCAACTCCATCCAAGTTTTGTTTGCTATAAAAATAGATACTATATAGCTCTTCCTGTCTGTTTTTATGTTTGGCAACAAAAGTGCATCCCCACCACTTGATTGAAACTCATGATGGCAAGGCTTTTGAAAAGCCCTCCTCCACAACCACTATCTAGAAGTGAACGGCGATGTAGCCAACCCTTGCAGGTCCATGAGCAAAAAAGTGCCTTGACATCACTGCACTCTGCTCATGAAAATGGCTAGTGGTGGTGTGATAGCAGCAAAACATTTTTTTAACTTTTTGTAGCTTATAAAAGCTCCATTTCCAGTGAGAGCAGAGTCTTTGTGATTAGAATGTGGTAGTTATCGATACAGACCAGCTTCGATTTGTTATCGCTGTTTCTTTAAAAGCTTCCAGTATGCCAGTTACTTGTACCACAGGACATACAACTGTCTTTTTATCATCATTGTTATCTCTCTTGCCTGTACTGTTATCTTAGGAGAAAGATGTTAGGAGGAATACATAATTCAGTAGATTTTCAAGGGAACAGCTCTCTTGCATGACCACGAAACCTGGGGCACTGTTTTGGCAGCACAAGACCCCTCAGAGAGACTGCTCGAAGTACACTACTGTTCAATCCTTTTTTACTGGGTGTGTGCGAATACTCGAAATTTCGATTACGAATTGAATATGCTCGATATTCGGTTGACATTCGTATTCGAGAAATCGATATTCGAGAATTTTAGAATATTCGCCAGAGATCTTATACCACGCCAACATTCATAAATTCAACAATGACAACAGCACAGTACGTGGGCAAATTATCTGTGGATCGAGTTTGTTGTGCCAGGAAAACCATAAAAATTTGTCCTCTTCGCTTTCTTCCCCAGTGTTATCACTTGGACCAATCGCATTCGGACGCTGCTAGGCTCGGCCTCGTGAGAAATTCCTTTCCCACAGGACACTTGATCTGAACAAGATGGCTGACCACCTAATTTGAACAGTCACAATGAGAACGCGCACTGTTTTTAATTTGATCCTTCCATAATGTGTTATACACTTAATTCCCAGACCCATGGCATCCATCCTGCGCCTTCATAACTCTCCTAGAGTGGGCTCTGCCATCTCGTATTTGTCAACTATGATATGCAGGAAAGCCCACTTGCAAAACTTTGTATGCGGCTCCCGAAGGAGCGAGTTGGGGTGCCACCACATGGCTAGCAATCATGTAACAATCCCGCTTACTGCATGGTACACTGCAACCCGTGCACCTATTAAATGCGCTTGATGGCAGGTGTGACGACAATCAGCAGGCCCCTGTCACCAGGCCAAGAAATAGCCTGGTCATGTAGTTTCGGTCTCAGAGCTTCGCTGCTAGCTCGCGACGATGGCAGCTGTTGACTCGCGCATTCGCCGGACGTCCGAGCTTAGCTCTGCGCTGCTTTCGAGGCGCCCACTGACGTGTCACTCATTTCTTTTTCTTTTTTTTTCTTTAAAGCAGTCTCGCCGTTTTCGACACTGATGCGCGTTCCCCTTGATTAATGATGATTGCGAATTTTTATGGTGCGAAGGTATCTGGGGTCAAAGAGCCCCATGGCACAAGGTGTTTCTGTCTTCTCAAGGCAGGGCCAAAGACCCATTTTCAAGCGTTTAACCTTAAAGAAGCTGAGCGCCAGACCAGGGGAAAGCTTGTACCCATTGTATTGCCACCTGGTGTTCTCAGGTGGCGCTGAAGTGTCTTCGAAGACGTTGAAGTGTCTCGCGCTGGCTGGCTGGCTGCTTGCTGTATTCTGCCGGTTAGCGACCTGTCGCCCTATTTTCCGTTACAGTATCACCGGTCGGCACCCGGCGACACTGGGGATCGAACACCACATCTCTCGCATGTGAAGCTGATGCTCAAACCACTAGGCCACCCCTGCAGTTGTCTTTCCTCGATTACGGGTGCGTTCCAATTCTCTAGACGTCCGACAAGACGTCTAGTGTGACGTCTAGGAAGCCGTCTACATGTCTACATATTGGAACGTGTCTACTTCACGCGCTGCCTTGCGGCATACAAACCGAACTAACATTTTCGAATAGTTGCACTCCTATGTTCTTAAAAATTCTTAATAAAACAAGTTAAAAACGCGCTGTTAGTAGTTTTCTAGTTCTTATTTTATTTTTTTTTCTGCAATAATGATGCGTTCATCGCTACCGCTTCAGCAGACGATCTCACCTGCATAGCAGACGATCTCACCCGCACGATTTCCTCTCGCGCGATTCACAAATATAATTGTAAGTCCACAAAGACGGCTTTATTTGCCGCCAGTTCCTATAAAAATCAACTTAACGGACTGACTGACACTTGAAAGATGGTGCATCTCCGGGCTCCAGTGCCCCCGAAGATCACGGCTCACTCAGCTCTGACTGCACCAACTGCTCCGCCATCTTTAGACAGGAAGTTAGCCTGCATCGATGTGGACTTCGGCGAAGCAGTCTTCTTGAACGGCTTCGTGAAAAATGGAATGCGTCTCAAAATGGCGGCTGTCCGGCAAGACGTCTAAGTAGACGTCTACTCTCGAGTATTGGAACGCACCCTACGTCTGTGTTCTTCCACCATACCGAAAACTGCGCACTCGTCACGAGCTTTTCAAAATTCGTATGACGGAGCCTCCTTATAATGCTTCACTGCATTTTCACATTTTCAGCATTTTTCTTTTCAAGGAAACGAGGCATTCTACAATCGACCTTTGAATAGCCCAGGCATTTTTTCCAGTCCCTTGAAATCCGAATTAATAAGGTTTTACAAGCCATCATGTTAATTTTAGTTTCCAGTCATGTGTCATTTCATGAATTTCATTTTACATGACCACACTGAAGGTTGCGCACTGTCATGCTGTCTAATCAAGTAGTATATATTTCTGTACACATCGTTTCCTTATATTGAGCTGTCTAGCTTTTACTTGAGTTGCATAGACCACATACTATTTTGAAAAAAAAAAAAAAACATTTGCCTGTTTATCTTTTCCTGAAATATCTTTTCTTACTGAACCGATAATCCATATTTGAAGCCATTTTTTCCTCATATATGTATCCAATTCGTATTCGAAAATTTCAATATTCACATACCCCTATTTTTTTTTTACTCATGTAAGTGACAGGGGGCTCAACACCAGTTTTATGCACAACTTCATTAACAAGCAGTCAATACGGGGTGCAATACCAGCACTGCACAATTAACAGTTCCCTTCATTTGTCATTTTGTTCACCGAACAAAATCTTAAAGAAAGGCATGCATATTTCAGCTTCAGAAACCAATGTTCACAATCCTTGCTCCCACTGGAAGACACTCTAAACAAAAAGAAGTAAAGGAGGAATGGCACCAGGTGTGCACACCACTTTCTGGCCATGGCAGTAGTCATATGTATATTCACAATGACTGTGCTGCTTCAGCTTCCAGTAAAAGGCACTCTCAATGTTAGTCCAACGCAACAGCACAACCCTCAATAAGAAGCAGAACGGTGCCTTCTAGCTCAAATAATTGGGTAAAAACATACAAGTACCTAGGTATTCATATCACTCAAAATTTAACATGGTCTATTCATATTGACTACGTTATTAATAACGCTAACCGCATGTTAGGGTACTTACGTCGCAATTTCTCAGCCGCTCCCTCATCTCTTAAGCTTATACTCTATAAAACACTTATAACGTCCTAAACTTGAATACGCAGCATCAATATGGAACCCTACACATGATAACCTTGTATATTCCTTGGAATTAGTCCAAAATAATTCCGTTCGCTTCATTCTTTCAAATTACAACCGTACGGCAAGCATCACATCCATGAAATCTAACGTGTCACTCCCACCATTACAATCTCGCCGTAAAATTGGTCGCCTAACACTATTTCACAAGCTATATCATCACGTTACGCTTCACGACTATTTTGGTTTGGTTTGGTTTATGGGGTTCACGACTATTTCATATCACCCCCAGAATACATTTCACGTCGCATCGATCACCGCCACAAGGTTGGCATCCCAACATGCCACACCAAATCTTCTTTTCAGTCGTATCTTCCTCGCACATCTGTGGAATGGAACCGCCTTCCCCCCGATATTGCAGCCATTGCAGATAACAAAACCTTTCACGACGCAATAGCTAACATTGTTTATTCTGAAAGAAGTTGATCATGTGTTCTATCTGTTTCCACTGTGTTATGTACATTGATTTTATGTTTTTTACGCTTTGTGAATGTTGTTTGTTTTAATCTGGAGAAAATTTATTTTGTACTACATACCTGTTTTCACTGTATTATATTCATTGTTCTTTATCCTAATTAACCCACTCCCCTCTGTAATGCCTTTGGCCCTGAGGGTACAATAAATAAATAAATAATGAAGTGACAAACTTAGCTCTCACAAATAAAACGAAATTCAGGTTTTGAAGGATTAATTTCACTTAAAACCAACTATCAAGTTAAAATGGCAGTCACATTGCCAGCCTGAAGAAGCACCCACCAAGAAGCTTGAGAATGAGCGACGCGTGCTTGTCGTAGGTCTTCTGGGAAATGCAGAACGGTCGCACAAAGTCCTCCAGCAGGACGGCCGCCAGGGAGTTCACAGCTGATGAGACCGTGCTCAGGGCTCCACTGAATATGCCAGCCACAAAGAGCCCCGGCAGGCCTTGGACACCGCCCAGGTAGAGCATGACAAAGTAAGGCAGCACCTGGTGGCAGGAAGTGGCGATGGAGGCCGCTTTGTAAGATACATTTTTCAATAAAAAGAAAAGCAACTGGCGCAATGAACCCAATAACAACCGTCGCACAGAGAAGTAAGCATTACAGGTTCATCTCAGTCAAATGCTGCAGCCAGATTTCCTAGTAGTCAATCCACTTTTACAGCAATCAAAAAACTTTGGAAGAGCAGATCAATGCTATAAATTTTTTTGCTCCACCTTAGATGTAATGATAGATGACAAATATTTCAGAAGCTGTAAAAGCTATCAACAGTTCAAGCCTCATACCGAATCTCTTAAAAACAGCTCTTATTTGGGGGGAGAGAGGCGGGGAGGGCGGGGCTACTAGGCTGTTTGATCAAGCACTCCTGTCACTCAGACCCAAGCAGCCACATGAGTAGAGCCCTTCTCAAGCCAAATAAAAAGCCTAAACGATTATGTTCTCCTCAGCACATACACGGCTACAATGTCATGGTAGGTGACTGCCAACTTGAGAGCTGGACCTAGACATCTGCATTCACTTGCCTCTGAGAATGGGCTAGCCAAACACTCATCCCAATGAAAATCACATCATGTTAAGAAAAATCGCAGAAAAACAGTTTATGCACAGGATGCAAAGGTGAAAAGATGCATTTCAACAATAACACACAAGTCTTGAACACCAGTTGATTAAGACAAAGAAAAAGCACTCAGGACTTGCAGCACAAGCTTTAAACTTCGTTCTCTCGTCAAAAACAACCAAAATTTCTATGTGCAGAAAGATTGCGTACAAGCGTGTGACCAACTTGAAGCAACCAAACAAGCAGTATATAACGACGGTTTGGTAAGTGCTTGCTAAAACATTCACTGCCAAACTAGCAATACTTGTCAACGCAAGAGCAGCCTTTCCACAAAGTTGACTAAAATAGACTAGAACAATACCGGCGATGATAGTAGCCTTGTGCATACATATTTTACAGGCTGCGCACAATACATGGCCAGGAAGCCCAGACATCTGCTCATGAGCAACTACAGAGCCGGACAGCTTTGGAAACAACGACATTTCCTCCACACTGCCGCCATCCAAGGCAGAGGATATTCACAAAGAGCAACCTCAAATGTCCAGTGTCAATAAAAAGCTTCCTGCCAAAGAGAAGTTCTATTTGTACCTTTTATCAGCCCTAAAAGCTGCAACTCATGATTCATCGCAATACCACTAAGCCTGGCAGAAGTAATGCAGCCCCAATAAACTGCCAAGATAACGCATCATCGTCCCCTGAAACAGTTCTACCTGCAACTTTTCCAAATGCCCCCTCACGCTACTTTTCTCCCTTCACCCTTCAGTGGAAATAACACAAGGCGAGATAAATGTCCACTGTTTTGTGCTTCTGCAATGGCATAACAAAAAGTTTTTTAATCCTATTCATTCAGTTTGATGCTTCAGACTGCACACTGTGGGGTCAGCCTTGCACTTGATGTGGACAAGTTGTGTCACACCAAGGGGTTTACAATGCCGAACCAAATTTTTCATGCCATCAAGCAGGCATATATCAGCACAAAAAGAATGGTGGCCTCTACAGTTGACAGCGTCACCTACCTACTCCCGCACACAAATAATCTTGCAATGAAAAACTCACTCCACTGCTGTTAACATTATAAGTATAGAGTTGCACCACGCTTCTTAGAGACATTTATTACATCGACGTTACAACCAGAAGCTGGCATTCAAGCTTCTGGACAAAACGTCGACATAATAATGTTGTTCCAAGAAGCACACGCCAACTTTCTACTTTGTGCGTGTAAGAAGTGCATCAGAAAATTTTAATACAGAATTTAGAAAACATGCAGTGCCACAGCACAATGCACAGCCAAGAAGCCTAAGCACCTACTCAAGAGATACTATAGATGTGAAAACAAGCACACAAAAAGCAGAAAAGGAGTCAGAATCATGCTTCAGCTATTATAAGAGAAAACATGAGATGTACCTGATCAGTTTTGGTTATCTTGCCAGACAGCAGGGGATCACAGTGCCTGAAGTTTGCATACATCACAATACCCGCAAAGCTTGTGATCAAGCTGAGTGCCGACACTATGGGCCAGTTCAGGAAAAGGGCACTGGAAAACAATGAGAAAGCGAAGACGCAACAATCACATTTCCTGATGCAGAGCTGCCCCTCTAGAAGTAGGAAATGCATTCAGCCACATGCTGGCTGAGTTAAGTACATGGCTTGGCCTAGGTTCTATGTAGCGCCCCCCAAGAATGGTAAAGATAGGTACAAGGGGCTTTACATCCCAAAGTTGCATGTGGACTATGGGGAATGACGTAGATTAGTTTAGGCCTCCTCTTTTAAAGAGAGCACAAAGGCATCTTTGCATTTCGCCTTGATTGAAACTGTGGCCGAAATTCGATCCCACAACATTAGGCTCGGCTGCTCAATGCCGCAAACACTCAGCCATCACAACACATCCAATGAGAATGTTGTAAGCCCTGCTGTAGGCCAAGTTCAAGCTGCGCATAATCCTGTGTGCATGGCTGTACATTCACCACAGATGAGGCTGTGAAGTCCCATGGAATAACACATCAGTACTGCTTGAAGTTATTTGCTACACTGAAAAGGAGCAGGACATGTCTACCTGTCAGTGCTTCCACCCTACTGCCACGTGTAGCACTAGCAACTACCACCTTCATAAATTTCATGCAACTAAAAGATCTTTCACTGCTGACTACTGAAACTGAAAGATTTAAAACAGATTTAACAGTGCCTGGCAGAAAATATCATCATGTATAGAAGGACGCTTTGGAGGGTTAAGCAAATAAGTGTGTTTGCACCATCATTATAATACAGAAATACATTTTGTGACAGGAGAACTAGACAGAGCAAGGTCCTAAAATAAACAGTCGAAACATACGTTTGTGCTTTCTTGAGGGTGCTGACAGTCATGAGCCTCTGAACCTGAGCCTGGTTGACTCCGTACAGGGACACATACACAAAGATGCCCCCTACAGCCAATGTCCACACAGTGTGACGTACTGTAGGGTCTGGGTTAAAGCTGTAAAAGAAAAATTGCAAAAGCACATGACTCTAAATGTGGTCTCAGTGTCATACTCCTTCCTTATCCCTAAATATAACCACTGCCAAGGGCAAACACCTTTCTGTAACCACGCAACCTTAGATATAGGTAAGAGGCAATGGTACTGAAAGCT
Source organism: Amblyomma mixtum (assembly GCF_055824585.1). Taxonomy (NCBI): domain Eukaryota; kingdom Metazoa; phylum Arthropoda; class Arachnida; order Ixodida; family Ixodidae; genus Amblyomma; species Amblyomma mixtum. The sequence continues at coordinate 26,478,017 of NC_143016.1, forward strand.
ATCTTAGTGAGACTGACTATCGAAATAAGTCAAATATGCTGCATAAGGTCAGCGCCTGAACACCAGAACATAACTATTTCCAAAGCTCCGAACTCAGAAACTTCTTAGGAAAACACAATGCATTAAAATGAATAGATATGACACCTTCAAAAAAAAAACAAAGGCCACCAATGCAATCACTTTCTCTTTTATAACACAAACATAAACAAGCAGTTTCTTTGCTCCATATCGATAGCAATCAATAAAAGTAAAAAAAAAAAAAAGACTAGACTCTGCATTTGGTTTTGGTTTATGGGGTTTAACGTCCCAAAGGGACTAAGGCTATAAGAGACGCCGTAGTGGAGGGCTCCAGAAATTTCGACCACCTGGGGTTTTTTAATGTGCACTGACATCGCACAGTACGCGGGCCTCTAGAATTTCTCCTCCAAAGAAATTCAACCGCCGCGGCCGGGATCGAACCCGCGTCTTTTGGGTCAGCAGCCGAGCACCATAACCACTGAGCCACCGCGGCATCCTGCAGTATGCTTTCAGTATCAAACAAATAACATGCAGATTTTCAGTACCTGTGCTTCTTCAAAAGTCAAGGAGAGCCCATTCAACTAAAGTATTTCTTAGGATAGAGAAAAATTTTTGGAGAAAAAGCTCTACTGCATGACCAAAGCAAAAGCAGATTCATCGCTGAAGCCCTGACCTTGACCTTGAATAAATAAACAAATAAATAAAGTAAATATTGCCCCAAATGGGATTCGAACCCACGGCGGCCCAAACAGATCAGTTTCACTGACCACTGCTCGAGAGCACTATGCTATCGCCTCAGCTGATCACGCCTCGTGTTAAACTGCAACACGCTCTCGCACTGTGCACTGCACATCATCGTCTTCATCAACTTCCATAAGCAGTGCGAACAGATCAGATCAGCTTTACCTCAACCAGTGCTTAACCGAGTCTAGTACCGTTGCCAGATGTGCCGATGACCCAGGAAAGCAAAACCATGGGCCAACCAGGCTAAACACATGCTTTCGTATGTTTACTCTGTTAAACTACGTTAAAACCCTACCATTTTTTTTTTCATGAATTATCAGACAACTATATGCAATTTCAGATGTAATTCAACATGCAATTACAGTCAAGCCCACTTATAACAATATTCAAGTGCCATGGAAATACCATTGTTATATCCAATAATTGTTATAACAGGGTTGTGCCGAAAAAAAGAAAAGACGACAAACTTCACCGCATTTATTGACAGTAAATACCTGGAGGGGTTCCATTATTCTAATGCCTGTAAAAGCTGGTTAATTTGAACTTCAGGGAACCGGAACAATGTTCACTGTCCACCGATGACCAAAGCACTGCCATCACTGCTCTACCGGGAGCTTCGCACACCTCCACGTCACAGGAATCAAGCCGGCTTTCCGGAAGCTATTCTTATGGGAAATTCAAGAAGCATGCAGAACTAAGGGTGTGTTGACAGCTGACAAGAGAAAAACCGCGCTAGCTGCATGTGCGCGCACTGCATTGAGTGATTGGGGGTACGCATGGCACGTGTAGCCAATACAGCAATGCAGCAGCTCTCCTGACGCGATGACGCCTGCCTCTTTTGCTTTCGTGGTGCTGCTGCGCCAGCTTAGTCCATTGGTTGGCCCCCCACGTGCGCGCTTTTGTGTTGTAAGCATGGTTTTGCTGGTGTCGTTGTAGCATTTCCTTCTTTTTTTTTTCTATAATGGTTGACACTCAATTACCAGATTTAATTGTTATAACCAATACTGTGCCTTTGCAGCATTGCTATAAGCAGTTTATTTTACCATAGAACACATGGCAAAGATGATGGTGCCATGACTGACCATTGTTATATCCAATATATTGTTATAACCAGTATTGTTATAAGTGGGCTTGACTGTAGTATGAGAAAATGTAGTTGTGCATTTCTCTCGACGGCTCCTCCCCCCCTACCTTCAATTGTAACAAAGTAAATGTTGAACAAATGTTAGGTTGTTCATAGCAAACGTAGCTAAGCCACTCACTTTAAAAATTCTACTCTCCCTCCTGCCAATGCTTCGTTCCAGACATTGTAGACACCACCCATCCTGTATGTTCCAACACCAACAACAGCAAACATGGCCAGAAACATGAGTATCGACTGGAAAAGATCTGTCCACAGAACAGCCTTCATCCCACCCTGAAAAGAAAGAATGGAAAGGGTTAAAAAAGAGAAGAAGCAACTTAAGCCACCTTCCATGAGGCACACAGGTGTACCAACGTGCTGACAAAATCTTCCAAAATCTTTACGCAATCCTCAAACACTGCACCATGCAAATAACTAGTGCTCTACACAGATATTCCTCGGGTGTTCCTCAGAGTTCTATACTGGGCCCTTTATTTGTTTTAGGTATTAATGACATCACTGCTACACCAGGAACTTCAAATATCATAGACATGTGTGCTTTCTTTTCATCATATAACTTACATCTCTAGTAACAATAACACATGAATGGCTTGATAATCTGTCAGGATGGCTCTATTCCAACCAACTTAAGTATTAATAAAACCAAATATATGACCTTTTCAGTTGTCAATAAATCAATAAAAGTAGCACACTCTTGTTCCAGTCTTGTTTCTTAGAGCATGTTTCAGTGAATAAATATTAAGGTGTTTTATTCCGAGAAAATCTTCACTGGACATACCATGTAGATTTCGTAATGAGCAAAACTTCCCAATACATCGGTATTCTAAATAAATTTTGTCCCCTTCTACCAATACCCCTGAGAAAAGGCAACTGTTTTACAACTGTCCAGTCACGTGCGCAGCACTGTTTGCTGGTGTGGGGTATGGGCTCCAAAACAAGCAGGAAAAGGAGTTCTCTTGCAAAAGAAAGGCCTATATTTCATTTAAAGCTACTAGCCTATACTACCTACTAGCAGCAAGAGTACCTTAACGACTTCTTGTGCCTACACTCACAAATTTATTTGTACCCCAGTCGGATGCGTCAGGTGAAGTGCACTTCTGGCGAGCGTCACTCTGCATGTTATTGGCAAAGAGTTGCATGGGAACTTCCAAAGGCACTCACTGCAGAAGCCACTCACCTCTAGAGTTAGGCAGGCTCAGTTCACTCAATTATTATGCCTGTGCCTGGGGAATTAAGTTACACATGCCTAAAAATAAGGATATTACACAGTTGCAAAATGCACTCCCAAAATTGACTGCTAAAAGGCGCTTTTGCAAGGCATGCTTAAGGGCCGTAGTTTCCTGTGATTCTGTGAAAAATTGCAGATTTAGGCATTTTTCAGGGAACTGAGTGTCCTTTTTTGATGCTACATTGCTTTCACAAGTATCAGTAGAAATGACAGCATTATGGAAAAATACCCTTACCTGACCGAATATAACTTGAGGGGGGAGTTTGAGAACTCAGGAGAAACTTTTAAATATATTACTATATAATAATAATGCAAACACCCCGCTCGCTAAGATATGGAAGCAGTGTATACGTCGGCATTATTTAAAAGGCAATGCTTCAGAAACATGCGCCACAATCAAGCGAAACCAAGCCTCTGATATTTTAATTCGCAGAGCCTCCACATAGCAGCAGCCATCACACCGCTACTCAGTCCTGAGCCAGTTTGTCCTTTTTTGCTTTCCCTACTCCACTCAATTGTTTCAGGAATTTCTCCTTCTCAGAGACCCACACTGTCTTTTCTATAACCATAGCCACCATCTCCTTTCCACTTGCTAGCGGCAATCAAGCCTCATAGTGAATCTCACTTTAGCTACCTCGAAAAAAAAAATCCCACTACATTCATATCTTGGTTCCGAAACGCAGAACTTTGCGGAATCTTTGTTCTCGATTCGCAGAATTTCAAATTTTCTGCCACAGAAAGTTAGGAGCCTTAGGCATGCTGACCATAAAGAACAATCCATCATTTTACTTGTTCCTGTATAGAAAGTGTCTTGACCAGTAGTATCCAGTTTTATAAGTAAACTCATGGTAGTGCTCTCATTTACAGAAAAGAAACACCTTCTAGAAGCTCTTTAGGTAGTTATAAAAAACTCATCTAGCTCAAAAACTTTAGAAAACGGTTAAATATTTTGAGCATCCATCCATTCAACCATCTGTCATAGACATCAACTCCAAATGACATTTTCTTTCCCCATCCAGCACTGCACTGCTAAAGTAGCACTTCACAAAGCAGAGTGCACTTCTTCAAAGCAACACTAAATTTGTTCACTACAATGGGGCATGAGTGCAGCATAGCACAGCAATGAGAAAAATCATAATAACAGCCTAGCACTTCCTGAACAACTCACAGTATTGAAGTCTTTGAAATAAGAACTACCTGTGTCACACAATGCTCTGAGACCAAGAACACTGATTCGGTAACACAACCGCAGCAGAGATAATGCTAGGGCATGTCCAGTATGTGCCCTTATCAATTCTTTAACACACCAGATAACACCCGCTCAGGAGCTATGCTAAGAATGCAATCTGAAGAAAAAGAAATAAAAGAAGGCATATCATGCAACAGATGCACATAGACATATTGCAAATTGCGTCAAACCATGTCTTTCGCTTGCTTGAAATCATAAAATCTGAGACAGATGTCCTCACAATGTTCAGTCTGCACGACCGTAAATGCATACTCACAATAGTGCAATAAAATGTGCAGACCAGTCCCACCGAGATAATGGAAAGCCATTTGGATATGCCAGTGACAGCACTCAGGGCCACAGCTGGGGCATAAAGCACAACAGCCATGTACAGCACCTGTGGAAGGAGAACGCACGTTTCCACAGAAGGATGTCAAGGACTGAACCCAAGTTCACGCACTTCCCATCTCTCTTTTCCAGCATTTTGGCTGCATCTCACTGCAGCCTCATGAAAGCTAACTTCAAAGCAACAAAAAAAAACAGGAGACGAGAACTGTGCGCATTTTTAACTACCTTCATGTGAAGGTGAGCAGCGACTCAACTCACTCAGCAAACTTTCTTGCAGTGCTGTTATTTATTCCCAAAATTTTGCTGTGATGTGCATTGTTCCGATTCTTTTGTGGATGCCTATTTTTGATTAATATTTGTGATTTCTGTTTATTTAAGTGCATTATTACAAAACCAATGCCTTGTACTGGCTCCCCCCCCCCCTTCCATATAATACCCTCGAATGAGGGCCTTTTTGGGGTATTTTGAATAAATAAATAAATAAAAGGACTTTTGACCTTTTATTTATCAATGCCTCTATCTTGTTTCATATATCTAGTAACACCCCTGAGCGACAAAAAAACCTGCAAAATATGCAGGTGTCTATGTTTTACTTAAGCACTGTCAGTAATTGTCCACCCCAATTACTGACAGTCAAATTTAAGAAAGAATCTTCTCAAACACATATCCACGCCGAATGTAAAGAGAATGACATATAAATAACTGAATATAAGGTCCCCACGTATCACAGATTAAGACAATGTCCGAAGCAAATCTGAAAAACCTGTGATAACAGATCTTGGTCTCAGCCATACAATTAAAAGACAAGTTACCTGGGCACACTCCTATGATGCATGTGAAATTACTATACTAAAACTTTTCACACAGGTATGAATAAATGCATTGCCTGCTGTTGTAAAAAGCTCAAACTAATCGATGGATGTATGCAATGTCAGGCATCTTACCATTTGAATAATGAACGTAGCAGACATAGCAAGACGGGTTGCTCTTCCAAACCTTCTTTCGAGGTACTGCAAGAAGAAATAAAAACCAATGCAGTGCAGGCAAGAACAGCAACAGGCTATGAAAATGCAGACAATGCCCTTCGTACTTATCCATTCACTGACTACAGATGAACACCTGCTACTCATCTTCCACTTTAGCGCTTAGCAAATGCAACACAGTAAAAAGCAACAGTTAAATATTATGTCATTATCACACGAAAGCATTAGTGGAAACTCAGGCACACAAGTGTCCAGCTATGACAGTAAGTTAAAAAAGGATCCAAAGCTAAGTACAAAATAATTTCCACATGGTGCCAACATGTCCTAGATGCATGCATTTGACAAGGTCAACACACGGGCACAAATCAGTCAGGCACTGCTTGTGTTACCTTTTTCTTTCACAAGCTATAACATTTTATGCGACAGTACAGAAGCCTCGTTGGAGCAAGAACACTGCGCACAGCGTACATGTCACAACGTGTCAGAGCGTGAAATAAAAAATAAAATTTGCTGAGAGTGGGAGTCGAACCTGTGGCAATGCAAACAGGTCAGCTTTGTTGGCCGCTACATTAGACCACTATGTCATTGCCTCAGCCTACTATCCTGCATGTTTAACTGCCAGACTACGTATTCTGCCTTGGATGTCGTGATCTTCATCAACTTTCACCCATTTCCAAATACAATGCAAAAAAAAAAAATTCGGCAGAGACATTTAAGAGCTTATGAGTGAGAATGCAAACGCACTAAAGTGCTAAGTCATGCTACAGTGCAGAATGACAATGAGTCATGACTTTCGTAAGTTATGCTTCATCATTCATGACTACACATGCTCACTTACATGCGTTGTGACCTCCTACACCAGCGTTCTGACATCATCCAAATTTCGTGCCATGGACAGCAATGGACGCCGGCTTTTGTGCTAATAGGATACATAATGCTTTCTAATTAAAAGGGCACCATTAAGTGCCATCTAACGTGCATAAAGCGAATGAAAGAGAGGGAGATATAAACCACCGCAACAGGGCCGCATGAAACAGGGAACGCTCGAGCCATTAAGTGCAGTGCACGTTGTCACATTCGGATGCATCAATTACACCGACTGTACCCATGAATTTTCTGTTATAACATCCCCTGTACTGGGGACTACAACTATGATAAATTTGGAGTGAGCCTCCATAAATGCCAATTCATGACAATTCTGATGAATACACAAAAAGGCACGTGCCTCGAAACAAGCTTGACAAATTCTCTCATTGGTGATAAAGCAGGAGCAACCCTAACCAAACTCGAATTTAGAAAGTGCAATTGTAGAACCAAGGCAGCTCTACAACGATTCTACAACTCTGGTGACGGCAGCAGTTGTTTTGGTAATGTTTCACAAGGTATGCATAGTACAGGACAGTATGCGATGCACTTCCAAACACTGTGCTCCACAAAGGGCTGAGTCACAAAGCTCGTGTATAAGCTGCCATTTCATTAAAGGGACACTGAGGAGAAATTGAAGTTGGCTTGTATCGGCAGAGTACCAGCTCCTGATTACAAAAACGCCACTCATACTGACAACAAAGCTCTTGTAACGTAGAAAAGAGCAAGAACCAAAATACAGGTATCGCCGCCACAGGCCAGACTCGCAAGTACACGCGGGATGAGGTCATAGGACAAAGCAGTGTTGCTAGAACCAATGGTTCTAGCAACTCTAGGACCCGAGAAGCCACAAATCACTGAGGCGCAGCCAATGCATGTGCAAATCTCCTTGACGTCGCCAGATGGCGCCACGTGCCCGGCAGCTACGCGCGCGCCTGAAGCATCGGGACCAATCAGCGCCTGCTGACCGGCGTTAGGGGGGCTCCCGGTATTCCGCTAGCGGTAACAAGGTACACGGTATGCTAAAGGTGTTTATTTGCGAGAACTTCATTGACGACTTCGAGAACGAGATCCATCGTAACGCTGGCAAAACGCCAGTGCAAACGTAAGCGAAGCGACTGTAGCGACGGCCGCAATAGCAGATAGATGCCTTCAACGTGCGGCCGGCGGTAGCTTTCGTTTCGGCTGCTGCTAGACAGCGCTGGCCGCTAGAAATCACGGAGTCTGCGTTACGTCATGTTTCACGTCACCTAGTCCTGTGTCGTCATAGGAGAATGCCAAGTTTGAATCAGAGCGGCGGGAAAAACTTTTTCAACTTCGAATCCAAATTTCTTAGAAATAAATGCATCTTTCGCTGCCGGCCAAGTGGCAACAAAGCCATGACATGCTGAACTATCGGATTTTGCTATAAAAAAAAAATATTACTAGTGCTCTCCTCTGTGTCCCTTTAGACTTTTCTGGTATCTGTCGGGTACTGCCTGACACATTTCAACTTCCATTTCGCATGCCATTTCTTCAGACAGCAAAGATGAGAATGGTAGATTAGCCTTTAGATTAGCTTTTTCTTTTTTCTCCCAAAGGATGGGAGCATCATACCAGTGCAGAAATATATTGTGATCACATGGTTTTGGAAGTCCTGGAACAGCCCAAAACATTACGGCACGGCTTCCAATCTGCCAATCACATTTTCAGAAAGTTGTCAAATGATTTCATTGAAAAGACAACTTCAGCAATGAGAAAAAAAAACTGCGCCTCGTTCAACAGAAAACCAAAAGCCAGCAGAAAATTCAGACAGTGACACTCGGGAGTAGTACGATAGTGCAACCTGCAGCAATGCAGACATACTGGAGAGTGCTTCGAGAAATACCACACTCTGAAGAAGTTCTGCTGAAGATACAGCAAAGCAGAAAAAATGCTTCAATAAATGTTTATAACCAAGTGAAGGCATGGCACTCCCTTTCCTTAGAGGGGCTACAAGGTCCAAAATAACACTGACCAGAGCAGTAGTCAGTGGAGAAACTACCTCTGACCAGAAAGCACTAAGTAATGGGGGTGACATACACAACATAATGTTGTGCAAACGATCTGCATAAAACTGTGCTTCCTTCTATACAATGTTTGTGGAAGACGTGAGTGAAGATTGATTGAGAGGAGAATCAATAGCACAATCAGCCAAGATCATGAGTCCTTTGAGAAGAAACACCACCAACCTCATAGACACTGACGACTTGAAGCTTGTAGAACACTGGCAGGAAGACATATGCAGCGATGGGTGTGCCAAAGATGTAAGCAATGTTGATGATGACGAACTGCGTGCCATAGAAGTAATTCTCAGAGGGCACGCCCAGCAGCGTGACGGCAGACATGAAGCTCGCCATAAGCGAGAATGCCACTGGCACCACTGACATGTTTCTGTTGGCCACTAAGTATTCACGTGCTGTCCGCTGCCGGTCTCCCGTGAAGCGATAGTAGATGCCAATGAGGGACGACACCAGAAGCATCACTGTGAACACTGCATAGTCTGCCGCACCAAATGTGGCTCTCTGCACTTCGTCCGCCATGCTGACAGCTTCTGGTAGGTTTGATAATGAAGGGTGTCACCACTGCCTCAGCTCCGGCTTGTAGTGGCTGCCAGACCCCCTGCAATAAATGCCGGAGGGGCTAAGTGAGGTCAATTGTGTCTGGCAGCCTCAGTGACAACCTTCAGAATAGCACTGAAGAGAGAAGGCACCATATGCCAGGTCATAAAGTAGAAATCAACAAAAGGTCACCACAGAGAGTCCATTCAACAAAACATAGCAAACACTGCTCCACAAGGAAGAGTAAGAAAAGTGACAACACAGTATAACCAGCAGATGTTTTATGAATATCATGTTTGATCCAGCGTTTTCATTCAATTATCAACAATTTTCTTTGCCCCTAGATGACATGTTGCCAGGCAGGCACATTCATAGAAGAATCCAAGGTAATTCAACAGTGGAATAACTTTAATCTTATTCTGAAATGATTAAAGCACTCATCTTTCACTGAGTGCACTAAAAGTGAGCCCAATTTGATTACTGAAAAGTCAAACGATATGTCAACATTCTATGAAATATGCCTACAGAGAAACTAATACTTTGACATGCTGTCTAACAAGCTACTCATTTCAAATTCCCCGACTTTTCCACGTTTTCCCTGCTTATTTCAGCCAAAATTCCCTGTCAACTGAAGATGCAGAAAGACACAGTGGCCGATGATAACAGACAGTATAAGTGATCTATTCACAGCAAAAATATTATTTACTGAAACTGCAAAAGCTGCAGTGACAACAAATTGGCTTTTCCCAATTGAGAGAGCTGATTTCCTCCTGAGGGAAGTCCAGCTTCAAACTGTGACTTACGAAGCAATCACTGCTTCTTCTATTCCAGCTCTTTATTTTGGGTGACTTCCCAGCAACCCAGCAAATATGAGTGTATTCGTGTGACTACACTCATCACTTGGGAACAAGAGAGGCATGAGGAGGGAAGAGTGAAGAACGCACCGTCACGGCAGCAGCAAGAAGGCGGGGAGAGGGTCTTAAGGAAAGAAGTACATAAGCAGTAGCTGTTGTCACAGAGATGGCGAGGATGCATAGAAAACGGGCCTGGTCAGGTGGCTGCATTATCTTGAGACACCCAGGATATTAGGGTGACTAGGCTAACAAACTGAAAAGAAAAGCAGCAAATGCTCCATGACGAAAATTATGATAGCAACAAGGACTGTGCTTGGCCTTGCACGGCCATGTTGGCCTCTCTGCGGACAGGAGGCAGGTCACCGCTGCATCGCTCGTAGCATGTACACCTAGCCAAGACTTTAACTGGCTCGAGTGCTGCATCCTTAAATCCATCTTTAAATGGCTTCTCTCAGCTAAATAGCTCGCATATTCATGCTATAATTTGACGTGCGAGATAGCACTTGGCAGTCCTTTTCTGTTCAGTTAACGTCTGAGTGGAGTACTTTCCTGATTAGATCAAAATCATTAGAAATCATCATTATCTCCAGCTGCAACAGCCAAAAGAAGCAAGATACACAGCAATGGTTCTGGAGGCACAATCGTGCTTACTCTGAGGAAACAACTTGTCTACCAAGGAAGGAGTGATAGTTTACCCAGAGGAGGAAGCGAGATCACAAATGGCAGCTGCCAATGGAAATAGGCAGAAAAAGTAGGCCAAGCAACTGCAGTGAGTCATGAAGCAACGCTAACCATAATCAACTCATGCACACAAGCAAAAAATTAAATAAAGGACAATCACCGTTGCAGACACTGCAGAGGGGATTGCAAGCCTTTCATGGTGATGATGAATAGTTACCAGTGAAGAAGGGATGACAGAAGAGACAACCATGGAGTTGATAAGAGGGAAATTTTGCCTACTGACAAATTTGTCAATATGAGTCACCTTCAGAGAACTGCTGCTGCAGGCAATTCTGCAAGCAGTGCCCATCACCGTCAACACATTTTGCAATTTCAACAAAAGGTTTTCAGGCACCCTTAACAAAAATAACAAAACAAAAAGAAAAAAAAAACCAGGGGTCATGCACTTTTAATGTGACAACCGGAAAGAAAAGGCAGCTTTTTAGGTTATATGAAAGAGAGAGAGAAAACGAACAAATTTTTCCCCACCTTCCCCATCCTGTATAAAAGTAGCATCCCTCTCTACTAAGCTGTTTTAAGATATAACCAGCTACACACCAATTACAGAGGGCAAAGGCACCTTTGACATGACATTAGCAAACTGCATTCAATCTCAATCAAGGTGGCTTTAGATTATGCAGAAGCTAATGACATCCCACATATTCACGCAAAGAAATGCGAAATGACCTCAGAGCAAAGAAGACGTTCAATAGACATCCCATACAATAATAAAAAATGCCTAAAAGTGATCTCTCAGAAAAAAACTGCAATAGCCTCAAAGGAAGATAATAACAATAATGGTGCACTTTAAAACCTATAACAGGCAACTTAGGTAATTGAGCATTCTTTACAGGCATTCAAGAATGGATGGTGATGTCCAATATTAGTATCTGTAAGCAATACACGGTAACATTCCCTCTTTCCTTCTATAGTGACATTCGGCAAAATCATGCCGCTGTCATGAGTATCGATGCCCACGCATGCAACTCCGACCCCCCATAACAGCCCCCCCACAATCACCAGTCGTCGTCAGCGTCAATATTTTTACATGCCATCCCATGACCACCTCTCCACCCCATGCAATCAGCAGAGAGCCATTACGAGCCCCGCAGTCCTTTTCAGAAATTTATCATGCATCCCATGGCAATATAGGAACAGCCACATTATTCATTTATTTATTTACTTATTTTTATACCCTCCAGAATTATGGCATTACTGAGTAAAGTGAGGAAACAAATAAAAAATAAATTTAAAAGTGGCAAAGCTACACAGCTATAAGCTGTATTAGAAAACGAAAAAAAAAAAAGTGATGTGTGAGACAGAATACCAAATTCTAAAATTACAAGGAAATAATGCACATGACGTAAGCAAGAAAAGCTACAAAAATTAGCCACACGAATTCTATTTATTCCCCTTATGCCCATTCCTTTGAGTACCTGCATTCTTTCTTTGTTCATGCAGCAGTCAACTGGAAGCCTGCCAGTGCTACACTACACAGAAGCAAAGCAAAAAAAAAAGGAATAGTAAATTAATGTGGTATAATGATGTTCCGGGTATAATACTCCCCATGGTAAGGGTACTTGATGTGTATGATAGGCAAATAAAAAAATTATCTTACATGTCTTTGTACAACTGCATGTAACAAGGGCTGAAGACCCCAGCATGTGCACAAAGAGCAACGTGGCAAATCATGCTTGTACTGTCACGTACAACGTACAGCATTAAAATGCAACAGCCGTGACAAGGCCACTGCAATTTGTCCTCTGGATGCACCTCAGCAATCCAACAAAGGCAGTAAAATCACATATTGCATTTTCTTAAATTGCATATTACATTTTGTCAACAATGCATTTCCCCGAGACACAGCTCTTAGCACACGCCAGTGAGGTAGTGAATGCTTTCCATTTCAAGAAACACACTGATGACTTCATTAGACAGGCTTCTACTACCCAACAAAAGACGAGCTGGCCTTCTTGAAAATTCAGAATCGCACTTGCCTACACGCATGCTCTGACCTGCCCTCCTTTTCGAGTGTTCTAGTTTAACTTTTTTGCCTAGCTGTTAATTGTGTTAAGCGCTATGAAGATTGTCCAGCCATTTAACCCTAGCTTCAGTTGTAAGACACAGCTCGTCTTCCCCGTACTTTTTCTTGTTTCTATCCATTTGTGAAGGAAGCCACAAACAACTTTTTCCACACCTAATTTACATAGCATAGCTCTGTACACAGCAGCTAGTCACGAATTAGACAAGATGGAGCTACCTATCCCTATGAATGCGCACAGTGGAAGCCATTTTTTAACCAGCACGACCATCTCACAGAGCACCCTCATTAGATCAGCTCACCATGATTGGGCTGTCAAATAGAGAGAGACAACAAAAAAAAAACATTCCGCATAACAGTCCGTTTTGTAAAGAGAATATGTATTTTATGACACCACATAGAGTTGTCAATACAGGTGTAAAAAGAATGTCAAAATCAGTACCGCTGGCAAGGTATGCAGGGATGATTGCCCTACTGGTGAGCAGCTCTGGACTCTTGGCAAGGATATAATAAAACCCAGCTGCACTCTCACCCCCTCCCCCACTTCTCCTCTTTCGTGCAGCTGTTGCACTGTTCGACGGCATGCTTTGCTGCGGTTATTAAGGAAGGATGTGGCTTTCAGCAACAATTTTTTAATTCCTTGATGCATTTACATGAAATTTTATAAGCATATTAAAGGTAAGTTTATGACCCCTGTCACAAATTTCTGCTGCTGTCTCTCCAGAAAATCATTTTCTAATATATTTTTCCCCTGAATTTTGTGAAAAGGCTACAGTCATCTCTAGAGTGCAAAGAAAATTTCATACAAGATATTTAAAATTTACAAATGTGAAAAAAAAAAAATGTCTTGACCTGCATTATGGTCCTAGGATTACAACAAAAGGTGTCAAACAGATGAAAAAGTTGTGAAGAAAACTGCTAAAGAAGGCAAGTACACAGGTGGAAAACTGCAACAATGCAGAGCCAGCGCAGTTCATAAAATAACTTTTTTGAGTACATCCGGATTGATTTCAGCAATGAAACTTTGGGACAGCATAAAAACTGAGGCATACAAGTGGATACAACAACTATCAAAAGTCAAAATTTTTTTTTGTCATTTTTGGGGATTTCAAAGCCACATGTTCATTAAAACTTGATGTATATGTGACACACGTAACACCATGAGACTGCCGTCAACTATAAAGGTCATCGAAACAATACACTGTGTACTGCGCGAAATTATCAGGTGTGTGCAAAAACATGAACCTATCAAGAGCAGCTAACAAAATTCAATTTTTTCTAAATTATCATGTAGACACAGTTTTTAACTCTAGAGCAAGTGACCTGTTGAACGAAAACATTTACGCACCTGTTAACTCGGTACAACAGGCCCACAACAAAATTTTAATACCTGCTGACTAGAGAAGTTATAGGCTTACTGCAAGATCTTCAGTGCACACCAGCCCACAAACATGTACAGCAAGCATGTTTCTACTAAGTGGTTTACAGGCACACAACATCCTTCAATTTCATCACTTAATAAAAATGTTACATTCCAAGAATGAAAACTCAGAACAATTGAACTCATTAAACATTGAACTCATTGTACGTACTTCCCATGAACCACGGGTAGCTTCAGCAGATCACAGCGCTTCATTTCCCTCTAGTAATCTCAGTATGAAACCCAGTGACTAAGCTTGCCTATCAAGAATGCTTATTTCCAACCACATATCACCGCTGAGAACAGCAAGCACCTCACAAAACTTACGAGCTTTGTTCACTCCAGAAAGCCAGTTATTTCTCGGTATTTACTCATTGTACAAATTTTGCTACAGACAATGCAAAACCAAGAAACCACTGCAATTAAGATAAAGCTTGCATAAAAAATATTCATGAAGTGGCAATCTGAAAGCTTGGTTGCGCTGTCATGTGGCATCATATATGCCAGCTAAAAAGGCAACACCATATTAGTTAATACAAGAGGTCACGTAATACTTTTCACTGTAAGCAGAAATTCCTATATAAAATTTTCTTGCATTTCTTCTTTGTGCTTTAAAATGCTAACACTGCAAACGTTGATGGCAGACTTGTCGAATCAATAAATAAATAAATAAATGCAAGTATTTTTTTATTTCATGAAATTGTGTGCAACTTCCCCTTTTAATTCTGTAGATTCACCAAGTTCCCAAGTTTTCAGTAGTTAAAGTTTATCCTTCTAACTTGTATGCATGCACTGAACAAATCATATCAATGCTCCACAGCCCTTTGTATGAACTTTAAAAACAGTTACATTTATACAGCCACTCATGTTTTCCTCTGTTGTGCTGCTGTTTTGTTGTCTGCTGCTTTATTTGTCAAATCTCACTTGACAATAAAAGTATCTCCCAAAACAGTGACTAGGACATCTCCCACATTTCGTTTAGTGAAACCACTACACTAAACCAATACACTGACACTGAATGCCTGTGTACAGTGCCATGGGAGAGTGGCAGCTGAGTGTGCCTCCACGTTTTGGCAGCATTGGCAAGTCATTCACAAAGCCCTTTTTTTTTTCTGTGGCACTCGGGCAGACTCATTAAATAATGGCATAAAGTGTTCACACTAAAATCCCTTCAAGGGATTTCAGTTCACACCAGTCCCCTGTGTCTACTGGTGACAGCAACAAGATAGTTGAAAAAGTTTTACGAGTGCTTGGTTAAGACTAGACACGCTCTCACAGCTTATAACAGGATACTAGAGCAAAAGCCATACAAGGAAGCGAGCATGCTTGAACCTGTAGCCTTCCTCCTAAGGTAGTTCCTCATAGACAAGCAGCATACCAATAAATCTGACAAACAGGAAAGAAAGCCGGGGCAATGTCATGCTATGCGTGTCAACAGGTGCAGGTCTCTCCCTTACGAGGACACAGCAGAGAGAGAGAGAGAAAGAAAAATTATGCAGGGCACTCAAGACTACCTACATGCTTTGAATGCGAAGGCATGCATTGTTTTTATTTCCTTTTTATATATTTTTATTTTTCTTCCTCCCTTTCTAATGACACACCTAGTCATTAGCATACGGTCTTAAGGCAACGCGTACACTAGATTCATCTTTGTTCGCCAAGAAGGGATTTGTAGCCAATGGGTTGCGTGCTCTCCTCGCAATCAGAAAGTCCTCGGTGCCATTCCCTGCACCTTCGGAAGAAATGTTCATTTTCTTTGCCGGGTCACTGGTTTTGGGATGCCACTTTTTCTGGACATAGTGTTTCGTTGCTGACGGGCCATATAATGCTTTCACATTGATCAACTTTATTTGTAAGTCTGTGTGCATTGCGCCTCCAAGTGGGGACAAAGTTTCTCTCTCCTTCAGGCATCTTCAGTACAAATATCTTAATTCAGGTCGTTTGCACACTTACACACCTGCTCATGCAGTGTTTTGAACTGCATTTACACTTTGCACTGCTCATTTTTTAAAGGAATACACTCTGGCTTGCAAAGTAAGTAGCAGCATATCATGTTTAGCCTGCTTGACATATCTGCTTGGAAACCTTAGACGGATTTCATTTCAACTTGTGCCACCTGCCACCTCATTTAGAAATCGGCTTCTTACTGCTATGTTCTTACGGATGCTCCAGTTATACTTTTGTTTAAGCGTGGCATGGGGTACCAATGAGAAACTGAGGATATCTTTCGAGTCAACGCTACCAATCCTCCATTTCCCAGGGAAAACCACAACTGTCTACAAATTGAGTAACCTCCTAAAATCTGAACCAGTTAAATGCAGACACTTCAGAATAAGGCAAGGGGGGAAGGGGGTGCGCCATCATAAGGTGGCTTTATTGAAGCCCTCTACTTCCATTAACTGACATCCTCAGCTCACCATTTCCCAGTCTCTTAAGTTTCTCTCGCATGAGGCATCCACTTTGCTTGCATTAACGCATAAATAATAGCTCACGTGTAAACATATCACATTAAATTAAAAAAGGAGCATTCTTCTCACTTTGCACAATACTTTGGATCATTTGCTCCATTTTATTCCTGCACACTACAGTTTCAGCATAGGTTTTGTAAATCCTTATTCTTAATGAGGCTCTTCAAAGTAAAAGCTAAGTATTGAAGAAAAAAAAGGCATGCAAAAGGAAAACTGTGGTTCCCTCCACTACGGCGTCTCTCATAGCCTTAGTCGCTTTGGGACGTTAAACCTCATAAACCAACCAACCTTTAAAACAGGTAAAATAACACTATACTTTAAAAAGTGAATTATGAAAAAATTACTCTTGCCCATTCCCCCTTCATTTTAGGAAGCTCCAGAGGCATATAATTGCCCAGGAACAAAAAAGAAACCTGCCACATATATGGCTATCTTTATTTTTATAACATATTTTTGCTCTTTAAGGTCAAATACAAATAATTGCACAAGTACAGTACTAATACCAGATGAGCATGAGCAACACAAACAAGATAGCTATGAAAGTCTGTATGTTGCACTTCTCTTAAATTTCAACCATTTCACCCCAAACCAAAAGGACTTTTCCTGCTTCCCCGTTATGTTTTACTGCGTTTCGTTTCCTTTATCGTGAAAGAGCTGCGTCGGAAAGCTTTTAAAAACGAGCACAGTTCTGAACGCGGCTGGCGCACTCATACGGACTTGTCCAGGAGTGGAGCACTGAACTTCGGAAATCCTGTTCCTTCGACCAGTGTCGGGCTCGTACTCAGAAAAAAAAAGAAGAGAAAAGATGCAAGCGGGGGGCGGACCTTAACGCTTTTTTTTTTTTGTCTCTATTGTTCGTGAGTAAGCAATAGACGGCACGCGCTACAGTAATCAAGTCAGTATCTACTAGCGGCACTGGTTCCGTTTCGAAGACCCTGTGCTCGCCGACGTGACCTCAGGCGAGTGGAGAGAGGGAAACCCAAAACGACGGCCGCGCGAGCTTTGACAAGGCGTTTATGGTTTGAAAAAAAAAAAAAAAAAGGAAGAATGGCAGGAAAGAAGGATGAACCCAGACTGCGAGCCGGAAAGTCTCCACGGTCACAGGAGAATAGCGCACAGTGTAGCGGCACCTTACATAGCGTGCTTATCACGCTATCCGGCGATCATGTACGGCCGGACCTTGATCTACAAACGAGCTTGGGTTTCTCCGCCTCCCGATTGTCTCGTACAATATCATCCTCCACAGACGAGACACAGCAAACAACGTCCGCGGCACAGGCAAATATTGAAAGTCATCCGAACAGTTTTTTCAATGCATATCCTGAACACCTGCACACACACACAAGCAAACGGAGCGCGAAGTAAAAAAAGAAAATCGAAACCGGTGAAAGTGCGGAGGAAAGCGCACGCAGCACGAAATGCGCCGCGCTTAGGAACCACGAGGCGCCCAATGTTGCGGAACAGCTCCCTGTCCCAAAAAAAGAAGAGGCACAATAAAGGCCAAGGCGCGCTGATTGCTTCCGCATAGCTCGAACACAAGAAATCACCTTGGTGCCACCGCTGAAGACTGGAGGCAATCTGACAGGAGGTCCCTCAGCGCTGGCGGTGACCAGTGGAAGGTTGAGAACCGCGGTGCGACGCCAGGGATGATCATAAAGTTGAGGCGGCTTTATCACGTGGCTCGCATAAGTCCATCACGCCGATCTTCCAGAACAGCCGAAACCTCGGCGTGGACTACGACACCGGCAACCTCCGGCCTCGCGCTCTCTCACGACGACTCCGGCGCGAACGTAAAAATAACCGCCGAGAACGCAAGGCGCGCCGCCACGGTACGCCGCGGGGCGAAAGGTGTCGCCACGCTCACGATTGTATCTCCCCTGTGGGCCGTCGTCTGCTAGCACGCCTCGGCGCACAACCCGAAACGAAGCGCGCGACTTCAAGCACCAACACGCCTTGCGTTGAATGCAAGGACAATCAAGGCGTCAACCATGGAGCGCAGCATTCAGAAGGCGAGACCGGTCATTAGTTTCAAATACCACGAAGTAGAAGCTATACAACCGCCGCAGCTACCAATGGCGCCAGCACAGCGCTCGTTAAACTTGTTCACCGCGCCTTTGTCCGCGGTTCATCTTCCTTTGTAGGAAAGGGCAACCTTCCGGCAACAATTAGCGACAAGGGGTGGTTATGTGGCGTGGAAGCACGTGACGAGGAAAAAAGCAGTCGATGCCGCACTCCGAAGCAGACGGAAGGAAATGCCCAATGCGCAAGCATGTGCTTGCGCAGAAAACATCTTTTGTCAAAGGTTCTCATACAGCCGTGTCCAAACACACGAACTTCGGAGATAAACAAAGGCCTGCATGTGATGAAAATAGAGAATTATCTACATTTAATTCCACAGCGGCCACATGCTGCATATCCAACCGACAGCCCCCTCCCGCCATCGACAAAGGCACGGTCGCTCGAGATAGAATCAGTTAAATAATACGTTGAAAACGAGTCAAATAAATATAAAAAGCACCATAAATACATAAACATAATTTCTGGCAAACGAGAGCGGAACAGCAAACTTTTGTAAAGCTTTTAAGCTCTACGCTTTTTAAAATCGCAACGCTTTTCCTACCGACGCGCCATGCAAAGAACAGCGGACAACTTACGCACGCGTCCGACGGGAATCCGCTAGCGCCACCACAGGGCAACTCTCAGCCGCAGCAGCTGTTCGGCTCACGCAGGTGCAGGCCAGATCCATTCAAACTTCGGAGCCGGCGGAGGCCTCATTCCCAGCTGCAACGAAGCTCCGAGAAGGCGGCGTTTAAACCATGGACGGCAAGAATTACGTGGTCGTAAGTGCTCATTTGTGGCTCCCCAAGAGGCACTGCGCGACGTCCGGCGGATGAGGCGCTACACGAGAAGCCATGCGGGTCGACCCTTGAATGAGGCGTCTGCTCAGTCAAAGAGCACGCCGCACCGGCAGCGAGTCCTCCTGTTAGTGAGCCGGGC
This sequence comes from Amblyomma mixtum, assembly GCF_055824585.1. Classification (NCBI taxonomy): domain Eukaryota; kingdom Metazoa; phylum Arthropoda; class Arachnida; order Ixodida; family Ixodidae; genus Amblyomma; species Amblyomma mixtum. Next base: position 26,497,653 of record NC_143016.1, read on the forward strand.
CGTACTGTGGCCTCCGCACTACGACGGATGCACACGAGATTGACAGCAAGACAGGCGAGCCGGCGGGCCACTGCTGCTTTTTTGTCTCGCTGCTCTCGGCGACATGCTTGCGCGCGTGCGCCGCTGCCGGCTCCGGAAAAGACCGCGCACACGTGGTTGGCTGAACGAGTGTCGTTCATACGCACTTCGCACAGCGCGGTTTTCCACTGACGTAGATACTGCCGCGACAGCTGTGATCGCCACTGTTTGACGGCCGCTTTCCGGTGCGCCTACTTATGCAGTGATCTGGCAGGAATGTCCGTTTGTACTTCGTGCGTGCTTTGACAGCGTGACGACGCATGCGAGCCGTGGAAAGGAGTGAGCGAAAGATGTGAAATTCAAGGCTGAGGTTATTGCACTGCCATATATGACAGCACGGATGCATTTAACCTTTTGTTCTGTTTAGTATTGTGGGTAGATTCCTAATCGGTTTTCCTTATTTCTTTTCGCCTCTTTTGTCCTGCCGCGGTGGCACAGTGGTTACGGCACTCGGCTGCTGGCCCGAAAGACGCGGGTTCGATCCCGGCTGCGGCGGCTGAATTTCGATGGAGGCGAAATTCTAGAGGCCCGTGTACTGTGCGATGTCAGTGCAGGTGGTCGAAATTTCCGGAGCCCTTCACAACGGCGTCCCTCATAGCCTCAGTCGCTTTGGGACGTTAAACCCCAATAAACCATAAACCATTTTCGCCTCTTTTGCAAGCGAAGACACGAAATAAAAAAAGCTACCCAGCACAGCACCTTTCTGGTGACTACAGCAAGCATGAAGCCACCGGACAGCAATGCTAAGGAGCAATGGCTCTAGTATACTGCTCCAAAATGTTTGCACCAGCATTAAAACGGCCACTATGTCTGTGTAGCAGGACCACGACAGAAACTTGTCTGTTTGATCAACCTATTGCCACCAGCCCTGTGGAGGCTGCATGTAGTTCATCATCATGATGCCTCTGATGACGCATGCAAGCATCTATAGCATAATTCTTACTTTGATTACATGTGCAATGTATTTTGTGCACTTCCAGATACCAGACAACTTTACTGGCTATAGCACTGACCTCTTCTGTATACCAAAGCACTATAAGGATGCAGTCGACTGCGTATTTCTGCCGTGTGGACTTGTACAAGACCGGTAAGTACATTTGTTGATCAACTAAACTACTCATTCTCCCAGTTCCCATCTTTGCGTTCTGCTGAATGATTCCCTACCCGCAGACTATGCAGACAAGCCCTAGCATTGGCATTAGAGAAAGCAGAAGCACCTATACTCAGTTTCATACATCAGGTGCAATGCTGTCAAAGCTTGTTTGCGCTGCCTACATCGGCGATTAAAAACTAGTGTGTTCCTAGTGGTGAGCGGAAAATGATAACTGCTTTGCTTGCAGGCTTATTATGTTATGCACTTGTTATGAGCTTGTTTAAATGCACTTTAACTGCTGTCGACATGCTGTCGCTTTCTCGTGCCTTAGACCACTCGGCCACCAAAAAATTTTTAGAGGTAGAGGTCAGCAGAGAGAAGCTCAAGAGTGGGATCCCATTGGCAAATCTTGCCATCAGTAATAACACTCATGGCACACCTCTTAGTCACTTGCTAACTGTTTTAAGGACACCAGCAACAGATCCTGGTTGTGTAAACCACTTTGGATGTGCTGTGTGTGGCCTGTGCAGGATCGAGAGAATGGCCCAGGAGATTGTGTTTCACTACCATAACAAGCCATTCCGGGCACTGTGCGTGCTCAAAGGAGGCTATCGCTTCTTTGCTGACATGCTCGACAGAGTGCGACACTACTACCACTTCAACCAGAACTCTACGCCCTTCTCCACAGACTTCATCAGAGTCAAAAGCTATGTGGTATGAGAGACTTTCATCATCTGTGTTCCAAGCAAAGTTCACTAGGAGAGAATAGTTAAGCTCAAGCATTATAGACATTATTTTGGTGCACAACAAACCTCAATTACTTCATAATAGTAGCTAAGTTGAGTGCCTGCGGGGCAGCTAGTTCAGCTGTAAACCAAGTGCAATTGATATAGTATTATAACCTGTAGGCATCCCTTGTGGACGTGCTTTTCAAAAGTTAAATGTCAGTGGCATTTATCCAACAGGCTTTCCTGTAGTGGTAAAGACCAGCGAAATAGTTGATCTTTAAATTCTGCTTCTTAACGCCTTAGTCTGGCATCAGCTTTTGGAATTCCCTAGAAATGCTATCAGCAGAGCAGCAGCTGCTACAATGCACAAGAAGCAGTAATTAGTAACTTCAAATTATATTGCGCTTAGATGAATGCACTGCCTGCAGGTCTTTTCACAATTTAATAGATATGCTGTAATTCATATGGCTGCTATGTGAAGCCTCCTTCATTATCACTTCTGCTTGTATCTTCTTTTGATTTAGAATGACAAGTCAACTGGTGACGTTACTGTCATGGGATTGGACAGCATGGAGGCACTCAAGGGACAGGTAAGGACCCTCCATTGCACCTTTCGTACCTGGATCCTAATTGGGCATTACCTATGGATAAAAATGTCTGTGCTATTATAAAAGCCACCCTGATTTATTGTCAACACAGCTTGCACTTTTATCTTCACCCGTGTGACATTGCTATCGTGCTTCAAAACCAAGGTGTTAAGTGCAGCTGCTAGGTCAAAAAATTTTGCTGCCAGGCCAACTGAGCGGTGACTGTCGTTTTGTCTGCCAGTTAATACAAGTTAAGCATTTGCCAGAGGGAAAAGTCTGCTATCGAGAAGTTTCATGAGCAGAGGATGAATATAAAATTAAGCCAAGTAATACATGAAATTGTTTACCAGCTTTGTACAGCCACTTTTAAAACACTGACTTCAACCCATTTGGAATGATCTGTGTCACCACAGCCATTTACGTACTCATAGAAAGTTGTAGGAAAAATAAGTGCATATACCACCAACCTCTCCCAATCAGCTGTGTAATGGCATGCAACTTAACGCAGAACATTCTGATCGTTGAAGACATCATTGAAACTGGGAAAACAATGGCTGCCCTCGTGGAATACCTGAAGGCTTTCCAACCAATGGAGATCAAAGTTGCCAGGTGAGAGCACCTTCAAACCTTTCAGCGAGGACAGTTAGGAGTATAACTCACATTTTTTAATAGGGCGTAATATTTGCAGAGAAGTGAGAGAGAATGGTCGCAGTAAGAAACACTATTAGTGGTCATTTACAGTATTGCTGGTGTCAGTACACCTCTGAAAACTAGGTCAACATGAAAAACAAGGTCGCCATAACAGTCTCCACAGGCAAAAAAATACAGTGACAAGGAGTCATGTTTTCAACTTTCTGTGGATGCCCTCAATAATGTATCCAGTGAGCAGTATTGAAATATAAAGCTCTGCCACTCTCTGTGCAAATATTGGGAGGTCAGCGCCTGCAATCTTAACATACAGTGATACTAGGCACGTGTGCAGCATGACCATCAGAATATAAGGGGCATTAACTTCTGTATGCCTCTGGCAAACTTAAGTTATATTTTCTTATGTTTTCAGCTTGTTTGTCAAAAGGAGCCCTAGAAGCTCGGGCTACAAGCCAGATTGTAAGTTGACAACTTTCACAGGTGACTTCTGCATGCCTGCATAAAACACATTGTATTAAGCAGCTGGCACTCTGAAATACCCTTTTACTAAAGCTCATTCAGCACAAATACATTTCGAGAAGGAAAAGGAGAATGAGGAAACTGTTTGCTATCATGAAGTCCTACTCAAAGCAATAAGGAAGAGCGGAACATTATTTTGCAGCTATACTAGTTGGCATGAGCCTTTCTTTGCTAGAAGCAGAGATTGCAAAACCGCATTACCCTCATTTACACAACTGCTTTTCAATGTTTCAGTTCCAAGTCAGTTCTACAACACCAGTGTTTTGTCACCTCACCTGCCCTGTAGAATTGTACATCTGTGTTTCTGCTCGCTGTTCATGTTTACACTTCATTTTTCTGCCGCAGATTGTGGGTTCGAGATACCTGACAAATTTGTTGTTGGCTATGCCTTGGATTACAACGACCACTTTCGTGATTTAAGCGTAAGTGTCTACGAAATTATTCCTAAAATAATTATTTCATGCTGTGCCAAGAGCATAATTTCGATTTTTGCTGAAATATATATATGCTGATTTTCGTGTGTCAAAAAAAGAAATCTATTCAAGATGTTTACATCAGCTTGCATGCAGACACAATACAAGAATTAAGTCTGGGTAGCTATGTTTTTGCTCATTTGGTTATGCATGCATCTTCAAATGAAGAGCACTTCCTGCTTCATGCCTAGCAGGTAAAGCTTCTATTTCAAATGCTGTTAGACAAAATTCAAACTATGTGCCTAGTGATTTTTTTTTTACAGCTTTTGCTATGGACTAGGTCTGTTGTGGTGACCATTGAAAGTGTGCAATGACAAGAATTTCATTGAAGCTTTTTTGGTACATATAAATATCACTATTTTTCTTCAACTTCCAGCATGTCTGCATCATTAGCAGCGAAGGAAAGAAGAAATACGCAGCATCACGGTCTTGAAGCAAGCTGCTGACCATCATCGTTGTCACCTTTATTAATTAGCTAGCGCACACTCAATAATCTCTTGCACTATTTGCATACTAGGTTCGCATTTAAAAAGCCTGAAAACTGAAAATTCACGTAATGGTATAATGGGCATACAAGGTGTTTTTTTATACAGTCATACCCAAGACTGATGTACTTGTTGCACACCAATGCACTGTATCTGTTGTTTCTTATGAGAAGACTACTTAGTACGTATTCCAGTAGCCTTTGGTCAGGCTGCTGGAATGGGTGGCCAGACATTCCACGATACACACTCAGTGAGATCGGTTATGGCTATGCGAGGAGTAATAACTCGCTCTAATTCGATTTCTTAATAAGGCGGTTATTAACAAGGTTGTAAATGTTTGTACTGGAGCATGTTACTTACATAATTATGTCGTTGGCGCTTTTAGAGTGCCGTTGCTTGTTTCGCGCTGGAAACAGTCCTGCGATACGTTTTTACATCCTGTATGAAATACAATTATTTTGTTAATAAAGACTTTTTCACAGTTGAACATGTGCTGACATGCTTTGCATGATATTAAAATGCTGAAATTATCGTAAATTTAACCTGCACTATAGCGGATACAGTAAGGTGGTGTCACTTGAAGGACACGCTGTTACTTGGGCATGGCACTTCGTGCATATGTTTCCGCCTGCACAAAGCGGGAATTTCCGACAACAGCAGGCGCACGAGGCTCCCAGTCAGCAGTATTGCAAATTTTAACCGTTATTTAATCGGTCTGCCAGCGCTTAGGTCCGCAGTGAAAACTCTGCCGTAGAAGTGGTTATATACACTGTAAAGTCAGGAATGCTAAAGCTGACGCCCAGCGTTTAGCGGACGAGATAAGGCAATGCGAGTCGCCGCAGTACAACTTACATGTGTGCGCAGGGAACGTGGAGCCGTGTCATTGCCCCGTATGCAGGCACCAGATTGCACGAAATTGCGAAGCCGGCAGCATTCGTATGACCGGTTGATGCTCGGGGCACAAATGTCCATTTTGAACGAAATGAAAACTTCCAGAATCCCGCCAGCGTTCACAAATGCACAAATAAGCACTCCATACGCGCCACTGGAGTGCAACATGATAGTGATAGCTGGTGATAAAGACAAATAATTTTCAATGAACAGCCTTTCGTAGTCTAATCACAAGCTTTAAAACTAAATATTGATGACGTAATATTTTTTATTAATAATATGGGCATAATTTGCGATTAACTTGTATAAAATTCGCGCTGGCGCATGGGTGCATTAAAACATGATTAAAACCGAAACCGCCGAGGCATGCTAGGGCATTGGCTAGGGCCATGGCTCTGCTGCTGCTGTTGCTAAGCGACCTATTCCGCGTTTTTCGAGCACTCCGTAAACAAATGGGTGCAAAACTTCGCTGCAGTAAAGTGCGCAAGAGCCTTAAAGCATCCCGTCAGTAGGTCTCGAACCCTCATGAGATTGAAGACTTACCTTCAGAAGGAACCGAAGCATATCCTTTTTCGCTGTTGGTGTATTTGTTGTTACATATCGCCGCACTCTCATGCTGCAATTCCAAATGTGGGCACGAAGATTAACGAATATAATTAATCTAGCGAGTGATCTGCTGCGGGCTCGCTTTGCGTGAGCATTCTAGCGAAGAAAAGAAAGTCACCGGCCGTCGGGTGTTCGTGCGTGTCGTGTGGTTAGTCCAGTTGTCCGGGGTTAGGGGGAACCTAGTACTTAACATATTTTTATTGTGCTTCGAAATTAGCGATTAGTGCAGCTTTTTGTGCTGTGTACACATGCTTTAGTGCCTTAATCAAAATCTTTCATACACATGCTGAAATTTCTACTGGAGTCACCTGGGCCTCAACCGATGAGGTTCTGTCCTGTAGTGATGACCATCAAATACTTTCCTGGAACCTCATCTCCAAGGATACCACAAAACTCACTGACCTTCCCGAAGACCTCTACCCCACATCAATACATACGCTACCGCGAATAGCGGGCAGTGGACTGACAGCACGAAAAAACACTGGCAGTGCTGATGTCATTCTTGTTACTGCCAGTGATGGTAAGGTCCACATCACACTGTGTGTGCTACTGCTTCGGTGCAAACTTGTGGTTTTATTGTGAATTCCGTACATTCTAGCCATGGAAATTCTGTCAAATATTGCATGTAGTGCAGAGCTTAAGGTTGAGCATAAAATTTTCATTGCAAAAACAAAATTAGGAATTTAAGGTATATGGCTCTATATATGTGTGGCTTATTTTATGCTGCTTTCCTAAAGTATGCCTAAGAGATTGCATAATTAACGAACCCTGTAAAAACAATCATTATTACCAAGACGGCAAGCTAAGTGCAAAAGTATTTTAGCTTTATGTGGCTATTCAAACACAGTCTTGTCTGTCATCATGCTCCTTCCCATGGACGTGTACCAGGTTCTTTGCTTTATTCTTAGAATGTGTATAGAATGCTCATATAGAGCTCATGTGACTGATCTTTCAACGTGACGCATTGCAGTTATTTTAATCTACCACGGTTGGAGAGTAAAATACTTTAAAATTATGTGTACTTATTACTCGTGAAAGTTTTCAGTAGCTGCAATTATGCTAAAGCTTGCAGCATTTTCATTGTCACATAATGATATTGTGTTTCTTTCTCCTGGCTTCAAAGTGAGCCTTTTACTGCATGATTACTAAACAACCTCATCATAAAATCTAACTGACAAGCGTACTGTATTCTGCAGGCAAACTGTACCTTCTCTCAAAAACTGGCAGGATTGAAAAAACAGTTGATGCACACAGGGGGGCAGTGCTTGCGGGACAGTGGAGCCCTGATGCAACTGCTCTTGTAACAGGTAAGCATAACTGATGACATTAATTAAATGTTACTTAATTAAGTGTATATTCAAAGAACTTACTTATACCACAGCTCCATCTACACAGTGCTTGCTGAAGCGACTCTCTGGTTCAGGAATCGATACTGCATGGTCCAATTCACTAAATAGATTGCTGACCAGAGGCGGATTTATGGTGGAGTTCCCCTTTCCTCCCCCTTCCCTCTCAAGAGAGAAATTTTGCATAGGAAAACCTTGGTCAACCCCCCCCCCCCCCCCCCCCTTTTTTTTTCTATGTAACAATAGGGCCAGGAAATGCACTGTTTAAATTGAACCCACCCCCATGCCCCCCATCTGCCCTCTCCAAGAATGAACCATAAACCCACCTCTATTTCCTACCCCAGCCCAAGATGTAAAGGTCAAGATGTAAAAGGCATTGACAGTGTGGCACTAGCTAGTTTTCCAGAAAATGGAGAAGTAGATATTAAATTGCTCTCCGTTTATGCAGCAAGTTTTGTCTAGTAAAACTGATAAAATGCAAGGGATTATTTTTTTTATTCTTTGACCTTCAGCTGGGGAAGATGGAATTTTGAAGATATGGTCAAGGAATGGAATGTTGCGATCCACATTGGCAACACACCGTAAGTATTGCAGGGTGGGTCTTCAAAAGTGCTGCTGTTTCAGCATGTACACTTAAGGCCAGTGGCATGTATCTGAAGTAGACAGCACAGTGAGAAGTACACTTTGTGCTGTCATTCACTTTTAACACTGATGAAGAAATGGGGTGAATCAAGTTACTTTTGACTGCCTGCTTTAAACATTGTTGGAGTAAACTTTGCTGACTCAAAGAAATGTAGCTACCTCCCAGCTTTGGTTAATGAAATCATTGATAAAGAACCTCTAGTGCATGTATTTCCATGTGTATTGCAGCTCAACCCATATACTGTGTGGCATGGGGACCCAATTCTAACCAAGTCCTGTACTGCATTGGTGCACATTTGGTAATCAAGCCCCTTCAGCCCAACTCCAAGCCAGTTCAGTGGAAAGGCCATGATGGTCTCATCTTGGCACTGGCCTGGAACACAAATAATAACCTCATCTTGTCAGGCTCTGAAGATTGCAAATACAAGGTAGGAAGCTGCCAGCTTTTGGCAACAAAAAGGCAGCAGTGGATTTCTCTAAACAAGGAAGAACATTAGCAGAGACACCATATAATTCAAAAGTATCTTCTGGCGGGCTAATTGGTTTGAATAATTCATAGTTAAAACTGCGCGAACAAAAACAAGGACACGAGGAAGAAAACAGCAACACACACAAGCGCTTGTGTGTGCTGTTTTCTTCCTCGTGTCCTTGTTTTTGTTCGCGCAGTTTTAATTATGAATGATTCACACCATATAACATGCTTACATACTGTGTACAGAGCTACAAAGCTCAATTTCTAACTAAAGGGCAGCATTCATTCTGTCAAAAAGGCCACAGGTAGCCGTAACTTATTGTGTTATGGCTATGTGCTATTCAAATTTTATTTATTTTTCACATCTTACAAAAAACAGAGCAACAAACTCGTAAGTTGCAACTAAAGACTGCCAGTAAAGTCCTTACCAGATTAACTGTTTCATTCCACCAGTTTCTTTTTGTTTGTTATGAAGCACATGTAAACATCTTTCCTTTATTTTAGCATACCAGATTAACTGTTTCATTCCACCAGTTTCTTTTTGTTTGTTATCAAGCACATGTAAACATCTTTCCTTTATTTAGCATGCAAGCCTTTTGTATGGGTCTGTATGGACTTGCAGCGGAACTGCATTGTGGCATTTTTAAATATATAATCCACTCCATTCATTACAAGTCAGTACTTGTCCCCAGTCTGAAGAATATGATGATGCAAATCATTGCCTTGAATTTATTTGCGGTAATATGAGTTCACTTAGACTACATAACTCTTTAGTGGTTCTTAAACAGCTAATATAAATTCATGTCTCTCTCTCTCTCTCTCTTTTTGTGGCATAGCTGAGATAGGCAGTAATCTTGATGCTGTGCTGTATTCTTTGGGGTTCTGTTTATTTTTCATATTACATTTCAGCTGTGGGACATATTTGGACACATACTATATTCAAGTCAAGTGAATGACTATCCCATAACATCTGTTGCATGGACCCCTGATGGAGAGCTTTTTGCTGTTGGATCATTCAATTCTTTGCGCCTCTGTGACAAGACCGGGGTGAGTGTCTAGGAATGACTAGACGCTAAGCATAGTGACGATTGCAAGGAGAAAAAAAGCACTCATTTTCTGAATGCTTAAACAAGGTGGCTTTTGTTGGTGTGTACTGAACTAGTCTGACATGTCACATACATCTACCTTCTTCTCCAAGCTAAGTTGATTATCATTTTATTATGCCATCCCTTTCTTTTATTTTACCAAGTGGTCGTATTCCTTGGACAAGCCTCAGACACAGAGCATCTATTCCCTGGAGTGGTCAAGTGATGGGACCCAAGTGGCGGGTGCTTGCGGTAATGGGCAGGTCATTTTTGCCCACATTATCGATCGGTAAGCTTCTATTTAATGAAAAGAAAGGGCCAAATTTGTATGAACCGCTTATCTTTTGTCTAGTGCTTTTTGTACTCTCGTAGAGGAAAACAGGCAAAGCTCAAGACTTCCTTTTAACTGAAATGTAAGGCAACTACAGTAATAAAGTACTGGCTTTGTGCATGAGGACTTTTTTGTTCTTTGCTTCCAAATTAAGATAATTGTTATGCTATGTCAGTTTTATGAAAGCACCATGCTGTATTTTTTAAGTTGCTGTTATGTAGATACGTGTTCACTTGTTTAGAAAAGTTATTCTGACCTAGAAGCTGTCCAGGCTATCATGACCTAGCTAGTAAAAGAACATTGTCTTCCAAGTTTGTAGTCGAATTTTGGCGCACTAATCCACCTCACTTCTATTAATCCTCTTACTCCTTGCCTCCGACGATTTCCAAGCACACAACCCTATAATATTTATTACAGGTATAATTTCTAATAAAAACAAAATACATAATAAGAATAACGAGAACAAAAAGCCTTTGCAATATAAAGCTGTTGTAAACACCAACTTGAAGTGAGTCCAGATAAATAGGTTACCTTTGCAAAATGTCAGAAATGTCAATTCTGCCGCAACCAGTCTTTGTTATGAGGAAAAAAAAATATGGCAGAAATTTTGAGTACTCGTAATGGCTCACCATAAGTTTTCTGCATTGTCATTGACAACAGTTTTGTGATTAGAGAGTTCACTGGTGGCAGTGTTGCGAGTAAAAAATATCACTCTGACTGTGGTAAAATGAGGTTATTTCTTTGTAGGTTCATTTAGAGTAGTGTTTAAGTAATAGAATGCAAAGAACATTGAACCATGCTAACAGCTAAAAATCATGCATACAGCCATGCCGCCATCACAAGCGATGAACACAGATATGCTCAAGATGAACTGCTGGGCTAGTTGGTTGTACATGCTTCAATCCTGCTCTGACAATACCACGAGGGAGATAGTTGAAGCTTACAAAATTGTGAAGCTTGAAGAAATTTGGATCAGCACACCATCTGTGCTGTTAAGTGATAAGGAGCACTGTTTCGTAGGCATAGTGGCCAAATAATGCTTGTTTCAATAATCTTCATGCAATTGGTATCTCAATAATGCAATTAAAGATACGAATTACATGCAGTCCTAATTATTCAACTGAATGATAGAAATGCTTGTAGTCATGTTTGAACTGGATGCTGGTATCAGAGATTTATCGTTACTTGTGTGTTTGTGTTTTTTGTTTTTTTTCAGGAGGCTTGAGTGGAAAAATTTTGAGATCTCTATGGTGGGTAGAAAAATGGTGGCGGTGAAAAATGTTATGACGGACATCAAAGAAGCATTGGATTTTCAAGATAGCATCATCAAGATCTCCATGATGTTTGGCCATCTGATCGTGGTTACGTCAAACCAGTGCTACATATACAGGTTACCCAATGCATATTGTTAATCTGTTGTGCTTGCATATAAGTGTATACACTCATTGTTTTTATTGGCATAGTTTTATGGTCATCAAGTTGTCTTATGATGTTGAATGCTACACACTACACTGTTTTTATCTGCATATAACCTGAGTACTTAATTTATACTAAGTTCATTTAGTTTCAGTGAATAAGTAGCTTTTTTTAGCACCTTGCTTTCTATGCTTACATTTTATTTCATTTTGATCTTGCATGACAGTCCGTCCTATTTTTTTAGCTAGAAAGAAGCTTCTTGTGTGCATGCCCTAAAGTGCAAAGTGATGTGTATCTCTGAGTACTTGCAGTCTCCATGACAAATTTTTTACAGCATGAAAAACTGGAACACTCCTCATATGTTTGACTTGAGAGAAGGCAGCATCTGTCTCATCGTGCAGGCTGAGAGGTGAGTACTAAAGCAATGTCTACAAACTGTGAAGTGATTTGAGCACTGGGTTTAAGCACCATAATGGTGTTACCACAAAACAGTCATGAATTATGAGAAAAGAGTTATATACCAAAGTGTTTGTAAGATGAACAGCACAAAGCTAGACATTAAAATGGCTAAGGCTGGAAATATCTCGTACACTGGCAGAATAGTTGTCATCATCATCTATGCATCATCACCCATAATAATATACACCCTAGATATTTCCATCCTTTATATGTTTTTGTCTAATAGTCTGTGTCAAGGGCTGTGCAATGCTCATTTTGTGAGTCACATTGCACCTGCCTTGTAATATATAAATAAGGGTTCGACTGTTTGATTTAAAGGAATATATATATATATATATATATATATATATATATATATATATATATATATATATATATATATATATATATATATATATATATATATAAACAAGGGAAGGGGAATGAGGGGCTCGTTATAAATATGAAAGAAGCCAACAGCCACAGAAACCAAGGGGCACAGGGGATTTTTTTTTTTTTTTTTAAATAATTTATTTATTTTGTGGTGTTGATCAATTTAGAATATTACTGAACATGTCATCGCTTAAAGCTAATTGATTAGAAAAGCAGAAGAAAAAACAACCACTGCCGCCGGTGGGATCCGAACCCACGACCTCCGAATTACGCGTCCGGTGCTCTACCTCTGAGCTACGGCGACGGCTGTCAAATCTTCTGCTTTCGGGGGTATTTATGTTTTACAAGTAACCTAACCTTGAGAGTGTTCATCAGCGCCACCCACGTTCATAAGCGGCGGACGTAGAACGTCCTGAGTAACCGCAGGTAGTGACGTAGAACGTCATCGAACGGAGAGGGTGGAAGCTGCGTGAGAACCCTCTTATGCTTCCTATGGAGTCAAGGCTGCCAGAACCGAGGCCCTCGCTAAGCAATTAAGCAAACAAGGGAAGGGGAATGAGGGGCTCGTTATAAATATGAAAGAAGCCAACAGCCACAGAAACCAAGGGGCACAGGGGATTTTTTTTTTTTTTTTTTTTAAATAATTTATTTATTTTGTGGTGTTGATCAATTTAGAATATTACTGAACATGTCATCGCTTAAAGCTAATTGATTAGAAAAGCAGAAGAAAAAACAACCACTGCCGCCGGTGGGATCCGAACCCACGACCTCCGAATTACGCGTCCGGTGCTCTACCTCTGAGCTACGGCGACGGCTGTCAAATCTTCTGCTTTCGGGCGTATTTATGTTTTACAAGTAACCTAACCTTGAGAGTGTTCATCAGCGCCACCCACGTTCATAAGCGGCGGACGTAGAACGTCCTGAGTAACCGCAGGTAGTGACGTAGAACGTCATCGAACGGAGAGGGTGGAAGCTGCGTGAGAACCCTCTTATGCTTCCTATGGAGTCAAGGCTGCCAGAACCGAGGCCCTCGCTAAGCAATTAAGCAAACAAGGGAAGGGGAATGAGGGGCTCGTTATAAATATGAAAGAAGCCAACAGCCACAGAAACCAAGGGGCACAGGGGATTTTTTTTTTTTTTTTTTTTAAATAATTTATTTATTTTGTGGTGTTGCCTGCGGTTACTCAGGACGTTCTACGTCCGCCGCTTATGAACGTGGGTGGCGCTGATGAACACTCTCAAGGTTAGGTTACTTGTAAAACATAAATACCCCCGAAAGCAGAAGATTTGACAGCCGTCGCCGTAGCTCAGAGGTAGAGCACCGGACGCGTAATTCGGAGGTCGTGGGTTCGGATCCCACCGGCGGCAGTGGTTGTTTTTTCTTCTGCTTTTCTAATCAATTAGCTTTAAGCGATGACATGTTCAGTAATATTCTAAATTGATCAACACCACAAAATAAATAAATTATTTAAAAAAAAAAAAAAAAATCCCCTGTGCCCCTTGGTTTCTGTGGCTGTTGGCTTCTTTCATATTTATAACGAGCCCCTCATTCCCCTTCCCTTGTTTGCTTAATTGCTTAGCGAGGGCCTCGGTTCTGGCAGCCTTGACTCCATAGGAAGCATAAGAGGGTTCTCACGCAGCTTCCACCCTCTCCGTTCGATGACGTTCTACGTCACTACCTGCGGTTACTCAGGACGTTCTACGTCCGCCGCTTATGAACGTGGGTGGCGCTGATGAACACTCTCAAGGTTAGGTTACTTGTAAAACATAAATACCCCCGAAAGCAGAAGATTTGACAGCCGTCGCCGTAGCTCAGAGGTAGAGCACCGGACGCGTAATTCGGAGGTCGTGGGTTCGGATCCCACCGGCGGCAGTGGTTGTTTTTTCTTCTGCTTTTCTAATCAATTAGCTTTAAGCGATGACATGTTCAGTAATATTCTAAATTGATCAACACCACAAAATAAATAAATTATTTAAAAAAAAAAAAAAATCCCCTGTGCCCCTTGGTTTCTGTGGCTGTTGGCTTCTTTCATATTTATAACGAGCCCCTCATTCCCCTTCCCTTGTTTGCTTAATTGCTTAGCGAGGGCCTCGGTTCTGGCAGCCTTGACTCCATAGGAAGCATAAGAGGGTTCTCACGCAGCTTCCACCCTCTCCGTTCGATGACGTTCTACGTCACTACCTGCGGTTACTCAGGACGTTCTACGTCCGCCGCTTATGAACGTGGGTGGCGCTGATGAACACTCTCAAGGTTAGGTTACTTGTAAAACATAAATACCCCCGAAAGCAGAAGATTTGACAGCCGTCGCCGTAGCTCAGAGGTAGAGCACCGGACGCGTAATTCGGAGGTCGTGGGTTCGGATCCCACCGGCGGCAGTGGTTGTTTTTTCTTCTGCTTTTCTAATCAATTAGCTTTAAGCGATGACATGTTCAGTAATATTCTAAATTGATCAACACCACAAAATAAATAAATTATTTAAAAAAAAAAAAAAAAATCCCCTGTGCCCCTTGGTTTCTGTGGCTGTTGGCTTCTTTCATATTTATAACGAGCCCCTCACTCCCCTTCCCTTGTTTGCTTAATTGCTTAGCGAGGGCCTCGGTTCTGGCAGCCTTGACTCCATAGGAAGCATAAGAGGGTTCTCACGCAGCTTCCACCCTCTCCGTTCGATGACGTTCTACGTCACTACCTGCGGTTACTCAGGACGTTCTACGTCCGCCGCTTATGAACGTGGGTGGCGCTGATGAACACTCTCAAGGTTAGGTTACTTGTAAAACATAAATACCCCCGAAAGCAGAAGATTTGACAGCCGTCGCCGTAGCTCAGAGGTAGAGCACCGGACGCGTAATTCGGAGGTCGTGGGTTCGGATCCCACCGGCGGCAGTGGTTGTTTTTTCTTCTGCTTTTCTAATCAATTAGCTTTAAGCGATGACATGTTCAGTAATATTCTAAATTGATCAACACCACAAAATAAATAAATTATTTAAAAAAAAAAAAAATCCCCTGTGCCTTTTGGTTTCTGTGGCTGTTGGCTTCTTTCATATTTATAACGAGCCCCTCATTCCCCTTCCCTTGTTTGCTTAATTGCTTAGCGAGGGCCTCGGTTCTGGCAGCCTTGACTCCATAGGAAGCATAAGAGGGTTCTCACGCAGCTTCCACCCTCTCCGTTCGATGACGTTCTACGTCACTACCTGCGGTTACTCAGGACGTTCTACGTCCGCCGCTTATGAACGTGGGTGGCGCTGATGAACACTCTCAAGGTTAGGTTACTTGTAAAACATAAATACCCCCGAAAGCAGAAGATTTGACAGCCGTCGCCGTAGCTCAGAGGTAGAGCACCGGACGCGTAATTCGGAGGTCGTGGGTTCGGATCCCACCGGCGGCAGTGGTTGTTTTTTCTTCTGCTTTTCTAATCAATTAGCTTTAAGCGATGACATGTTCAGTAATATTCTAAATTGATCAACACCACAAAATAAATAAATTATTTAAAAAAAAAAAAAAATCCCCTGTGCCCCTTGGTTTCTGTGGCTGTTGGCTTCTTTCATATTTATAACGAGCCCCTCATTCCCCTTCCCTTGTTTGCTTAATTGCTTAGCGAGGGCCTCGGTTCTGGCAGCCTTGACTCCATAGGAAGCATAAGAGGGTTCTCACGCAGCTTCCACCCTCTCCGTTCGATGACGTTCTACGTCACTACCTGCGGTTACTCAGGACGTTCTACGTCCGCCGCTTATGAACGTGGGTGGCGCTGATGAACACTCTCAAGGTTAGGTTACTTGTAAAACATAAATACCCCCGAAAGCAGAAGATTTGACAGCCGTCGCCGTAGCTCAGAGGTAGAGCACCGGACGCGTAATAGACCGATTTCACAAGCAGTTGCGCTACGCCACCGCCGCCGCGATGCACTCTGGGAGTTGTGGTACTCCGGCCGGCGGCCGCGTCAGCGCGGTGCGTGGCGCAGCGCGAGAAGCAGCCCTGTTTGCGTCGCCACACGGTGTTTCTCTGCGTGAATGCTGTATTTGCGGGACAAGTGCGTTCACCTGAGGAGTGTCGTGAGCTCCGACAACTGTGCGAAGCAGAGCGTCCCGGATTTTACGTTTTCTAGAAGAGAAAAAGTAGCCAAGACATTGCATAGAAGCTGTTCACGAGAGACAGCTGAAGAAGTGCTGTTCAGTACATTTAGCCGTACTGTCCCTGTTGATCAGCGGACAATGACAAATAGCAAATTTTCAAGTTCTGAACTGTATTAAATGCCCTTTACGCGGCTCTCAGCTTTAAGGCATTCCCTTAAATTGTTAAAAAGAAGGCAATCGGATTTGCCTTCGTGCTGCGTCGTCAAGCCTTCTTTGCAGCGATTTCTGCCCGGTGCAAGGTTGTAAGGCAACAAGTGTGCTAAGATTTATTGTTATATTCAGGAATCCACAATGTTAGCTTGATGCACGTATTCACTCCTGATGTCTCGAGCTCCCATACTAGCGATAATGCTTTCTCTATTTCACGGAATGAGAAAGCGGGCTATAAAACTGTCGAAATGTGGAATAATTTCCAACGTTTTGTTGCTCACTGGTCGTTGAGTATACATGATAGTCCAGTAACAGCCACATGCCATTTATGCCGGGATATCACCCACATTTTGTCCGTTGTTTTGGATAAAAAAGGCCATCTAGTGTTTACCAATCAGTCAACCTGTTCAGACTCGTACTACGAAAATAGCGAAAGTGAGTCGTACGGGAGATGCCCTGGCAGAAGATTATATTAACCTAAATAAAAAAGAAATTAGTGTATCAATAATCAAAATAAAACTATACGTCACGAAATTAAAATCCACTAAACCCTAATTAGGCGTACTCAAAAGCTCCCCGATTGGCTTCTCCTTTTCTCATTTTGTACTGAACACAAGCATTTGTCACATCTCCATTTAGAAAAACGGCATAGCTCGCTCGAATCGCTCACCTTTCCTGCTGGTGACCCGCCGAGCACGTCGTGAATACATGTATGTGTTTACGTGAATAAGAAAAAAAAACAATCGCATGGCCGGTTTTGATCAAGGGCTATGATGAAAAAATAAAGGCAACAAACGCTGGGTGACACGTCTGTAGCGAATGCCTAGATGAATACAGCGAATACTGAAACAGCAAAATGAGGTGGCAAGATATGTAAATACTGTCTGAAGACGTTAATTAAATCACGTGCATCGCTATGCGTTCAAATGTTCTGCTGACAAAATTAACGAAAGCGGCCGTCAAGCGCGTTTTCGTCGCCACCTGCAGCATTTTCCAAAGCAAGGTTCGAGGAACAAACGCAGCGTCGCCACCGCGGCCACTCCACCTCATGCGGCAACTGACCACCCTCTCTGCGCTGCTCCTACCGCGATTAGCATTGCACTCCTCGAAACTCCGCCGTGGAGCCTCTGTTTCCTTTATAGAGCTCAACACAATAAACGAAACGGCGGAAAGCTACTGCGGCCGGGTATAATGCCAGTCAAGGCGCAAAGTAATGTAGGCTGTCGTGCAGGCGACGCCACGAAGGACTACAGCCAAGATGGCGGCTGGCTACTTCCGGTAAACGCGCGCATGCGCAGTAGGCTTTGTGAAATCGGTCTATTCGGAGGTCGTGGGTTCGGATCCCACCGGCGGCAGTGGTTGTTTTTTCTTCTGCTTTTCTAATCAATTAGCTTTAAGCGATGACATGTTCAGTAATATTCTAAATTGATCAACACCACAAAATAAATAAATTATTTAAAAAAAAAAAAAAAAAAAATCCCCTGTGCCCCTTGGTTTCTGTGGCTGTTGGCTTCTTTCATATTTATAACGAGCCCCTCATTCCCCTTCCCTTGTTTGCTTAATTGCTTAGCGAGGGCCTCGGTTCTGGCAGCCTTGACTCCATAGGAAGCATAAGAGGGTTCTCACGCAGCTTCCACCCTCTCCGTTCGATGACGTTCTACGTCACTACCTGCGGTTACTCAGGACGTTCTACGTCCGCCGCTTATGAACGTGGGTGGCGCTGATGAACACTCTCAAGGTTAGGTTACTTGTAAAACATAAATACCCCCGAAAGCAGAAGATTTGACAGCCGTCGCCGTAGCTCAGAGGTAGAGCACCGGACGCGTAATTCGGAGGTCGTGGGTTCGGATCCCACCGGCGGCAGTGTTTGTTTTTTCTTCTGCTTTTCTAATCAATTAGCTTTAAGCGATGACATGTTCAGTAATATTCTAAATTGATCAACACCACAAAATAAATAAATTATAAAAAAAAAAAAAAAAATCCCCTGTGCCCCTTGGTTTCTGTGGCTGTTGGCTTCTTTCATATATATATATATATATATATATATATATATATATATATATATATATATATATATATATATATATATATATAGCACAAAAAATAAACATACTTCGTTGCCAGAGGTAAAATGCGAAATTCAGAAATGCTTCATTTAGGTAAACATTTATTCCTAGTCGGTGTTTCGGACAGAGCCTGTCCTTTTTCAAGACTCCTTGAAAAAGAACAGGCTATATATATATATATATATATATGGGGTTCTCACACAGCTTCCACCCTCGTCGTTCGATGACGTTCCGGCGATAACTCAGGACGTACTACGTCCGCCGCTTACGACCGTGGGTGGTGCTGATGAACACTCTCAAGGTTAGGTTACTTGTAAACATAAATACCCCCGAAAGCAGAAGATTTGACAGCCGTCGCCGTAGCTCAGAGGTAGAGCACTGGACGCGTAATTCGGAGGTCGTGGGTTCGATTCCTACCAGTGGCATGTGGTTGTTTTTTCTTCTGCTTTTCTAATCAATTAACTTTAAGCGATAACATATTCAGTAATATTCTAAATTGATCAGTGCCACAAAATAAAATAAATAAATTCAAAAATCCCCTGTACCCCTTGGTTTCTGTGGCTGTTGGCTTCTCTCATATTTATAACGAGCTCCTCATTACCCTGTCTTGCTTGCTATATATATATATATATATATATATTGTTAATATATATATATTAAGAAGAAGAAGAGGGCAGTGGCACGGGACGGAGCGCGACTGGGCATTCGTTGGCGTGTTCTAGGTTCTGCTGAACGGGATAGCATACATAGTAACATAACAGACGTCCCACTCAGATTTGGAACCAATTTAGGCCTGCTTGGTTTGAGTGCTCCGTATTTATATATATATATATATATATATATATATATATATATATATATATATATGTGTGTGTGTGTGTGTGTGTGTGTGTGTGTGTGTGTGTGTGTGTGTGTGTGTGTGTGTGTGTGTGTGTGTGTAGAAGAAGGGGTCACAACTTTGCAATTATCTTCATTTGATACCGACAGTTATACCCTGAGGAAGGACGGTCCTCCGTTCGAAACTGTCGGTATTAAATGAAGATAATTGCAAAGTTGTGACCCCTTCTTCTACAAGACTTCCTGGCCCATTGAACGACAAGACCTGCTGCAACTACTATATATATATATATAAAGTCAGCTGAATTCAGTTTTCGAAATTCGAGTTTAAGCAAAAAAAAGAAAATGCTAGTATCCTTCCTGACATACACACCGCAGCTTGTCAGCTGTTGAGTAGAAGTTAAACTCAGTCAAACTTAAAGTGTGAAAGCCAAGGGAGTGGTAAGATAGTGTACCGTTAGATTAAGTAGCGCAGTTCTGTGCTTTGTGGTATTGGTTTGCTGCCTTAGCTGCCTCTCAAGACTTGGAGTCTCCACATTGTCGCCATACGTTGTCTGCTAGCGTAGCACTCTTCAGTCATCTCTAGATAGGGCAGTTATTTGGTTAAGCAGGTTTCTCCACTACATGTAAGGTCACTTGAAACCACGCATAAGCATCACAAAAAAGTGTTGTGTTCTTGTTATCACAGGGGTTAAGCAGCAGTTCCATTGCTGTCGTCAACACAGACCACAGTATGCTCTGCCCTCTCTCTCAACCCAGCGTAACCAACCTGCGATAACACGGCAGTCTACCTTTTACAAATCAACTTCCACTTGAATTTTTGGAACAGTTCCTCTATTTAACTTTTATACTTTTTTTGGGGGGAAAAGGGGGAGGGCAAGGTATTTCCTTCTGTACTGACAAGACCAGATGAAATCTATTATGACTTTTTGGCCATATAGAAATACCTCGTTATATCACACACACAAAAAACGGTAATTCATTCTTAGGAAATAATATTTCCAGAAAAAAAAACTGCACTCTGTAATAAACACTGAAAAAAAGTACTAAGCCGAATTTCCAAACAACGAAAACCAAAAAGTACAACCCCTATATATAACGTAATTGTGCTTTGCCTTTTCGGTATTCAGGACTGTGATGCTACCCAGAGTGCTTGGGTCTTTTTACTTTCTGTAATCATGAGTACCAGGTCTACCATGAAGGATGCTTCTTCTTGTGAAAACATTCCACAGGTACTTCGTGCTCGTCGAGAGTGGAGGCCTCTACACGTACACATACGATGGCAAACTTGTTTGTGCACCCAAGTGGGTTGGCATGCGGCCAGACATGCTGAACCACTTCACTGTGGCTCTCAGTAATGCCCTGCTGGCAGTGCGGGACAAAGCCGACGAGAAAGGTATCTTCGGTTTTGCTTTGCAGCCATTAGAAGTTAGCATTTTATGTTATATTGTGTGCATGTGTATTTCGCCCTATAGAAAACCTTTATAGGGATACTGGCTTAAAGTTGAAATTGGCCTATATCAGTTAATTAGCATGTTCTATTGGCAAGGAGATTGCTTTCACTGATAGTGGAGGTTTTATAAGCATGAAAATATAAAAAGATGAAATATATTGCTGCCACGGGCCATTTTCTCAAGCAAACTATAATGGCTCAACCCAACTTTTTTTCAACTCCGGTCTCTGAGGCTAGTTTACCCAACCATCCACTTGAGCCCATATCATTTTCGATGTCATCATCATTAGTGTCAAAGTTCAGATCGAGTGAGAGGAAAAATATTCCAGTTTGCTACTGAAAATCTGAATCTACTGAATCTTTTGCTACTGAGAAAACACCAACAGAGCCACATTAAAGCAAGCAGTTTCATTTTATCGCGAACGAAACTCAGATGGAGCTTTCGTCAGTGTCATGTTTAGTGCTTTGTAAAACAAACTGACGTCACCAGTTATAAAGTGTACTTGTGTTGCTGTGCTTTGTCTTTTTGCATCTTAATTGCTTTTCTTTTTTTAAGCTAGTTTCTTGCTCTCAGACTTTTCTGTGTAGACGAAAACCAGCAGATATTTTCGGTTCGCTTGTTTTTTGCATCACTCAGTCAGAAAAGACCAGCTGAAACTTCCATAAACCCACTTAGAGCTGATTGGAATGCATTGGCTCCAGTTATTGTTTTAATCGAGGTCATTTTTGAGCGGAGACTGGCAGTGCATTCTGTATGATTCTTGAAAAAATTGTGTCATATGCGATTTTAGATATTGGCACATGTACAGAGCTATCTAGAGTATAAAATGGACAGCAGTGTTATTAAACTTGGCTAACAATTGAAATATTGCGTTTATTCAGAAAGAGCCAGTATGATAAGGTTAACTTAGGTGACATTGCATTAGTATTAACTTCTGTCCAGAACCAGGTAATGATAGTGCTAGACACCATGCAGGTCACCGCAGCTTTGGTGATATCCTGTAGTACTACAAATTTAACAGAATTTTGCAACATATTTAGCTGCTTTCTGAGCAATGTTTGCAATGTTTTTAGAAGAGCATGAAAACTTATGCCTTCTTTCTCCCTTGGAAGAAAAAATTCTGTCATAAAGAGGGCAGTTGACAAATAATGGAGCTAACATTGTTCATGATATCTTAAGAAAAAAAAACTGTGGAAGTCATCAGAAATAGCAAAGAGTAAACAAAGGTCTTCCTAAAAGCAAGATAGGGAAGCTGTATGTTGAAGTTCAGCTTCTGGGACATACTAGCTGTCTTGCATCTGCAATTTAGTTATTCAAATCCCATGATTTGATTGGTTCAGTTACGAAAAAAACTTTCACCTAGCCTCCTGGGGCATTCTGCTAATCCCGACCAGGTTTTTATTGCGAAAGCAATACTGCGTTAGGTTTCGAGCCTTCAGCGTCGTCCCGGCGGATCCACGTTTGACCTTTAGCTTGACCTCTGTTGTGACGTCACGCCAAACGGAGAGAAAACTGGGGCCCAACTCAGCTCGTCGCACGACAAGCTGAGTTGGGCCCAGCGGATCCACGACGCACCGCGCAGCAGCTGCGCGCCACTTCCGCGTGGAGGCACTCGCTGTGATGACGTCACGCCAGACGGAGACAAAACTGGGGCCCCAGCTCGGCTCGTCGCTGCTGTCCCAGTGGATCCACATCGCTTCTCTCGTGCTCCCTGTCTCTTTTTGCTTTAAGGGAAGAGCACGTACTGCATGGGTGTTTCAACCAGGCCATGTCGACCGACACATACAAGGCAAAGCTGCAGCGATTTGCCGCATTTAGGAAACAAAGACGTGCTCAATAAACATAAGCTTTACTAAGAGCACCACCAAGAGGCACCACCAGCCAAACCAGGCTTAACCAAGCTAAGCCTCTGCCAATTTTTCTATCTGCTCGCATCATGATAGCATTGGTCACTACAGCAATCATGTTGTGTCTTGGTATCTTAATTATCAAAAATTTCAGCTCGTATACATGCTCACTAGATGCATGTTAAAGTTTCATAAAAGGTATTTTATGGAACTTTAATATGTTTGAAGACAAGTCCAGGTAAAGGTGAGCCCTCTCATCAAAACTTTGGTTGAGAGGCTGAGGCTTGCTTCCCCTCATTTTGCCAAGTTGACATTGAGAACATCTTTCCTCTGTTAATCTGTGTTTTGTACGGAAAATCTTTTATTTAATAATATTCTTGCTGACATGTGTACAAGTGCACAGTGCTATGAGAATATAATACGAAACAGCTTCCCCAAATGAATTAGCCAGAGCCTATTATGACTAGCTCATGAAATGGCTTCATTCAAAATGGTATATGGCTTTCAGTGGTGTACCTGTTTGACACACAGACTGGCAAACCAGCAGGAGATGGAAAACCATATACCCACAAGGTCTGTCCTAAAGGCAACTCATAGTACGCACACAGAATTCCTTGGTTGGTTTCTCACACCGGCACTGCATACCAATATCATTTTCCTAGCCTTTGCTTGTTTTCAAATTACTTTAACCTTTGTCGGTCATCTGTCAGGTATTGCCCGGCAGTGAAAAAGTGCGTGCTCGGTCAGCGATATGACATTTTGCCTGCCATTTCACTAGTGAAAAGGGCGCACCATCTGATGGGAATTGTTGTAGCCTTTAGACTATCTATTTCTTTTTTCTTCCGGGGAATGGCAGCATCATACTAGTGCAGAAAATTTTGACTGAATGTTTTGGAGGCTCTAAAACGGCACAAAAACATCACATCATGGCTTCCATTCCCCGAGTCATATTCTATCGAAAGTTGTGAAATCGTTTTGTAGCAAGTGAAGACGATTTCAGTGATGAAGAGAACTTTATGCCTCCTTCGACAGTGCACTTAATGTCAAGGCAAAAGGAAGACAGTATTTTATTGAAATAAATGTGAGAAGGAGCCTCGCCTTCACCCAGGAGAGTGCTTCGAGAAATAAGCACACTGTGAAGAAATTCTGCTGAAGACATAGCAAAGCAGAAAAGATGCTGTAAATAAATGTTTATTGCCAAATCATGATGCAGCACCCCGTTCCCTATTGAGAGGCTAGTAGGCCCGCTGACTGGAGCGGTAGTCAGTGGGGGAGCAGTAGCCAGAAAGGGTTAACCTTGCACGAGCTTTTTATGATCAAAATATCTATGCACATTACCATGGAGTTGCATGCAGCTTGAAATTTTCTCGTAGGAAATCTTTCTTTATTGTCCTTACTCCACCAATGCTTGTCTCTTATGCTATTGTTAAGAGAGAGTTGTGTATGCATAAAATATGCACTCAGGAGGGATGATGAAGACGAATAGAGCTGAATTGATAGTTCACACTCTTCCCATCTTCATTGTCCTTCCTGTGTTCCACTTTTGTGTGTGCGCAATTCTTTCTTAACAGTAGCCTTGCACCAACTCACCCAGCGAGGAGTTCTTCTAAACAACCGCCTCTTATGCTATTCAACGTAGATTGAAGTGACTCAAGTGGGCATTGATCAGTGTGGGCCATCCATTCATCGTAGACTGGCCATCATTGATAAAAACAAAGACCTCTATCTCATCAGTCTACGGGATGGAAAAACACTACAAAGCATCAAGCTCGGTAAGAAGACTTGCAATTGGTTGCACTTTTATCAGTGTGCAATGTGTGGTTCCTTGGGACAACCCTCAGCAGCCTGAGAGGGCAAAAATATACTGGAATGCATGCCTGTGTGATGAATGTGTCATTGATGAAGTTTTAGGAAAATGTCAGCTGTGCAGTTCAGTTACACATGACTTATGGGCAGCCTTTAAAGGGACCAACCACTGAACAAAATGTGTCATGAGATTGTGGCGGAAATGAAAAGATTGTGCTTCAGATTGTAAGAATTGAGCACTGCAATATCGAAGAAACACGGATTTATAATTTTAATATGGCATTGAAATCGCTATTTTGCAAAGAAATCTGCCATTATTGGCGTATCCCACCACATGACCACATCTCTGTAAAATATCGCTTGTTTTTTTTAAGTGCACGGTGTTTTTTTCTTTCAGGATTGTTTGCCATGTTTTATTATAGCTTATACTTTCTCAAGTGTGCCCTTCGATTAAAAGCAATGCTTCCTTCGCATCGCTGGCCATGTGCTTCTAGCTTTTCTCACTAGACGGCACCACAGTGTTTTGCATTTCTTGGAGTGGTAACCATGGTCCACTAAAACTTTGATTGATGAGGATTACATCATTGTGCCGCAGCAGTTTTGGGTTGTATAAACTGAAATGGACGATAAAATATCTGGCAGGTAAAATTTATACCAGTTTTTGGTACAGCAGTTTTGCCAACATGCAATTGCCATCGCGCTTACTGATCATGGTTTTCCAGCATCAAGATACGTAAAAATAGGTGCATGCACTGAATAAAAATTCTAGGGGAAAAACCTTCTACAACATTTCCAACAAAACTCTTGTGGAATCCAGCACCTTAGATAGCAAGTTATCCATTGTTCCAAAACAAATTCAGTGCTTCAGGGTGCTTAAAATTCAGTGTTCGGTTCCTTTAAGCATATGTAATGGAGGTCAAACATCAGTGATCAGTTCATAGAGTTTCTTACTATTACCTAGAGGGAAAGCTGGCAGCCCGTCTATGGGAGTTTGCATGGCGACCCCTCGAGACCACTTCAGCCACCATGGGCGCTCAAAGCATCATGGGGCGGTGAGCTACTTGTTGCGGAACTGCAACTTTTGGCCAGAAAATAATAGAAAAATAAAGCTGTTTGATAACTACAAACGTCCTAACATTCAATATCTTGTCTAAAGATTGCAACAAACGAGCAGAAAAGCATTTAAGTGCAAAGTTTGCCCAAAATAAGAGACGATTCGCTCTCCTATTGGCCAAGTATTGAACATTATAAAAACTAATATTTTGTGCTCAAATGGCGCACTTTGAAATGCAAATATGTTTTCCAAAAAAATTTAGTTGCTTAAATACTTCAAAAGGTTTTTTAATGGCATTTTAGAAAAGTGAAACCGTTTATTGGCGTTGTGTGTCGTTGCGGTTTCACTACTATGATTTTTGCACACCGCGTTCGCGCGAAAGTCGTCTGCGCACACACAAACAGCGTTTTCGGAATGAAACGTCTTAGTAGTGTCACTATGTATTCCCGAAAAACTACGATTGTCCCGCAACAAGTAGCTCACCGCCCCATGATGCTTTGGGCGTCCATGGTGGCTGAAGTGCAGCGCCGCCAGCTTTCCCTCTAGGTAATAGTAAGAAACTCTATGGATCAGTTAGCTTCTTTTTCAACCTGTCATTTAATATGGCTTGGCCAGTGTATAACCTTGTGTACATTCACCACTTGCTGTGGGAAATAAACTGTCTTGCTTCTTTTTATTGGAAATTGTAAGTAATGCACACTGTTCTGTTGTTGATAACTGAGTGAAATTAAATGAACCTATGCATTAGTGTTGTTTGCTCACATTCACAGTGTCTTTAAAGAGCATTTCTTATATCAAGAGTTTTATCGAGTCGATTATTTTGTAGTCAAATGGAAAGTCTGGTAAACAATTTTACGCTTTCATATGAGCTGTATTTTCATAAAACACTTTTAGAATATGGCAAAAGCTCATTTGGCAGCCGTGTGCCACAGCCAACGTGCTTAAATGAGATGCGGTATTACTATAAAATGTCAAGCATCCTCCCATGTTCGAATAAGCACCCGTCCCCTGTTTCTGCTAAGGTTTTGAATTTTCCAAGATACCAAGCAAGCACCCATGTGATTATGTCTCATGTCCGGGAGAAGTTCAAGAACATCGCAAAGACACATCAAGCACCCATGATTCGGTATCTTTGCGACGGTGGCAGGGTGTCATAGGGAAGACTGGCAAAGGCTCAGTGTATTGGGAGATATAATTCTGGTGCGCTATAGGCACGACACAAAGGCCTGGACGATGCGCGGTATTTTTTTTTTTTGGTGACTGTGACATTGTTGTCAGTGTAACAGGTACAGTCGGGGACAAAAGTCTCCGGACCACGTGTTCCTCTAACGAAGCCGATAGCTCTGCTATTAGTTGGCAGCTGGAGACCACACTTGTGGAAGTAAAAGTTAATTTTTTGTTCTTTCATCTCCACAAGTGCGGTAGTAAAGCTGCCTGATAGTAAAGCTATAACCTTCGTTTGAGGAACACGTGGTCCGGAGACTTTTGTTCCTGACTGTACACTGTGTGACTTTACATTTACACATGTGACTTTACACTGTGTGACTTTGTATTTTAGCTGTAACATGGAAAGTCCACTTACTAAGAACCTCGAATAAAACGAACGCAATCTGCATGACCGTCAAGTTCGTTGTAAGTAGGCTCGACTGTAAAGCACTTGTCCGGTCACTCACACGCTTAAATGGCAGTTTAGAGGCTATGGCATTCGGCTGTCGAACCCAAGAACATGGGATCGGATCTCGGCCTTGGCAACTGCCTTTCACTAGAGATGAAATGAAAAAATGCCCGTGGGCTTTGTGATGTCAGCGTGCATTAAAAAGCCCCAGGTGACCCAAAATTAATCTGTAGTCCTCTATTACAACATCTTTCGTAGCCCATGTACAGCTTTGATACGTTAAACCCCACGTACCATATCATACTGTACCATACCATGCCTTGTCTGAACATACAAGATAAATCATGCCTGGGATCTCGCACTACTGCATGATGTGCCTTGCTGCTTTCTTTTTGTGACTCCTGTGAACTCTGTATAAAGTCACATTGGTGGTCAAGTGTATTTATTACCCTTTAATTTTAATGAAACTGCAGGTAGTGTTCATAAAAATTATGTACTGAAATGGGAACTTTCTGCTAGTATCACATGTCTGTACCCGAGCTGTATAAGAGATCTGAAGTACTGTGTAGTTTGAGACATATTACTGCCTCATGTTGAAGGAGCAGGTACCCTGTCCAAGACTTTTACACATAATATAATGCACAGATGAATCCGGTTAAAGACATATAAGACTTCTTTTAACTGAAAATGGTGCATTTTAACAAGCGTTTCCATGGCATGCCTAATAGAATCATAATTACTGTGCAGGTGTCATGATGGGGTCCTTATGCTGGAATGACACATCAAGCATCTTAGCATCTCTGCAGGAAAGCAAGTTGATGATATGGAATCACCCAGATGTTGCCTGGATTGATCGTAGCCTCCTGCCTGGCACAGTCACAGAGAAGGAGATGACGTGAGCTGTGCACGATACATATCCTGGGTTCCTACATATATGAGGGCATATGTATGCGTAGTATACATGCCATGCATACCTTTTGAATGCAAGGAAGCACTACAAGGAAGGAAGGAATTTGCAAGGAAGCAGACTGAATGGCATAAAACACCAGTAAATGCAGCGGTAATGAATGTAAACAAATGCTTCATTTTGATGCTTTTTATGTGCCTATTTCAGTGACCTGGGCTACAATCCACATATTGTGAGCTTCCTTGGATCAACAGTATTGATTCGAAGGACTGATGGATCTCTGGTGTCCTTTGCTGTTCCTCCTTATGCATCAATTCTCCACGGCTACGTCACATCTTCACGGTGGGACGACGCTCTTCGCCTGTGTAGATTTGTTAAGGTAACCAAATTTGAACCTCTTTTACTCTGTCAACCTTAAAGCAATCGGTTTCATCGGAATTAGCATAGTAATTGTAATTTTCACACATTGCATTATTTTTTACCGTTGTGTCACGTAGATATACAAGTTTGGTGAGCATTTTGCACAGCGGCAAATTAAACTGAAAAAAGGGGGCAAAGAATTTGTAAAATCACTGCAAGCTGTCTTTTTTACCCTGCAGCTTCCTACCTTGTGGGGCTGTCTGGCTGCAATGGCTCTGGGTGCAAGAGAACTGAACACAGCAGAAGCTGCTTATGCTGCCATTGATGAGGTATTTATTAGCCTTTTGAGCTGGCTTTACACTGTTCTATTCTCTCAATCCCTCCCTTTTACAGAGAAATGCAATTTTGGTATAAAAACCATGTCACATATACAGTAAAACCTCATTGACACGTTCCCGGTTGGTATGCTCAGAATCCTGGGCATTAAAATGTCCTGTAGAGTTACACTGTTTTTCTTCTGGTTTAATACGTTTCCAGATAGCACGATTTGCCGGCTGATGCATTAAAGATTTCCACAAATCTTAGTTGTATAATGTGTTTAGCGACCAACCATACATATGCAAACATAGTGGGCTGAATATGGGGTCACGCGACATGAGCTGGAATAGAGCACCAGCCGCCTGCCATAGTGGTTTTTCTGCAGTTTTTTGGTGCAAGTTGGTGAAGCACTCCCAATAAAAAAAACTAGTGCACTAATCTACGAGTGGGCCATTCCTGCGGGGACACAGCATGAAGAAGAGAAACGCACTGGCCTCTTCGCAGAGACCTAAGCACAAAGCACACAGCGGGGGGTAAGGAAGCATTTGTGAACTGCAACAACACGCTTACATACGAGCAACTTGTCTCGTCTCAACTTGCCTTTCGTTTTTTATGGGACTACTTTCTAATGTGGAGATGTAACCAGCATTGTTGCTGTTCTGCACTGTCAGCTTGTTTCTGTGTTTGTTTCTGTTTTATACTAAAGCACTGAAAACTGGCAGGTGGACAAATGGTCTGATTGGTTTCGAATACTGAATATCACAGCACAGTCAATAGAGTCAAAGGAAAGGTGAAAGATGGAACAGGGATGAAGCGAGCACAACAGCCATGCTGTTCATGCTGTGATCTTAAAAATAGCGCGCACATTAGGCATGCACTGCTGACATATGGAAGCACTGTATTGCACCGTTTGCCACACAGAGTACCTCTGCATATCAAGAAGGCATGGGTGGCTGTTGTGAAAAAGTTTTACTACCTCGTAGCACTGAATCATTGTGAAGTGTGCAAGTTTAAACATCAAGATGCTATGCATACCTGTAAATGAGCATCTGATGGAAGGAGGCTTTTTATTTTTATGGCTGCATTTGCCTGAAAGCAAAGACTGTTTCTGGTTGCTCTGTTGTGCAGGTGGACAAGGTGCTCTACCTCCAGTACATCAAATCACAGCAGTCCAGTGAAGTACGGGCAGCAGAGCTTGCTCTTCTTTGTGGCAACCAAAAAGAGGCTGAGAATATCCTTCTGCAAAACAAGCTCTGGTTTCGTGCTATCATGATGAACATCAGTCTTCACGAGTGGGAAAGGTGAATGATGCCTTTCAGCTATCTGCACTATTTTTGATAGGCTGTGCATCCCATCTGAAACCTTTTAGGTGTAAAGAAATAAAATCGATGCCTGAGATAATGGCCAACTTGCCAGTTTTTGCAGTGTCGTTTTACCAAAGAGCCTGGTATAAAGCTTAACTCAGCATTGTGCCTATTATTCTTTTTATCATATTTTTCGAACTGCCTGCTTGGTGTTTACTTTTTCCAAGCAATTTTTTTGTCTTTCGTGTATCTTTTTCTTTTTGTCGAATTGTGCAAAGGTGGTCTGCCTCGGTGCTTTGACCAGTGAGTGCCTGGCATCTTACAGAAGTGGCTTCTCTTTTTGCTCTATAAATTGCATTCTCTTTACGCACGCAGGGCCTTAAACCTTGCAGTGAAGTACAACACCCACATAGACACGGTGCTTGGCCATCGAATGTTGTCACTGGAGAGGCTCGGGAAGCAGGAAACTAGTGCTCTCTTCCTCAAGCACAACAAGGAGGTTGCTTTTATCTTTCACTTGTTTTTACTCGTATTCACCTCTTTAGAGGTGTTATGTAGAAGTCTTATTTAAACACTGCGCATCAACAATCTCAGCCAGAGGCTTTTCTGAGGGTGGGCTCAGTGTTTACAAATGCATGCTTGCAGTTATTAAAATACAACGCAGGCAACTTTTTGAGGCGGGACTAGGGCAGTAGGGGCTTCAAGGTGCACTAAAGAGGATTCTGAGCTAGTATTTTTACTGTGGGAACTCGATCTGCGTGCTCCGAACATTCGAAATTAAATCAAATTTAACGTCTCAGCTCCCACCTTTTTTTTTAGCTCACCTCCGAAAAGAGGAGTCAGCCAACGCATGGAGTGCCTTTCAGCCATCCACGTGGCAGCCTGCTGCTCTGCCATCGGCGGAATGATACATACTGATCGACAAAAGCAAAGAGCCTCACGTATTTTGATTTCCGTGGGCCTAATTTGTGGTCGCGTAGTCTGCGACTGAGCCTATTTATTCACAGAAACCTAGAAGGCAAAATGAAAGCGAAGCTGCCACGCAACTGGCTGAAAAAACGTCGTTGACTGCACATCTGTTGAAGCATTTCGTGCTTTTATTCGTGCTCTTATTCATTGATTCACTTAATCTTAACTCTGTATCATTAATGTGTGCGTGTGTGTGCCTGATTTTGCTGTATTTTATGGCTGTTCCATGTGTTGTTTGAATGTCTCATCACCTGACTATAGCACTTATAGTGCTTGATTTCGTTGTACGCCCCCCCTGCAATAATGTCTTCGGGTGCTGCAGGTATCTGTGAATAAATAAATAAATAAAGGAACTTCATGCATTGGCTGACTCCTCCTCTTTTTGGAGGTAAATTAAAAAAAAAAGCCGGGACTATAAAATCGATTTAATAGGGAAATCAGCTGCACAGGACAAAAATTCGAATTTTCTAAGTATGCTCGGAGAGTGTAGATCGAGTTCCCGCGGTAAAAAGACGATTTCAGATGTCTGTTTAGCGCACCCTGTTTAGCGCACTGTTTGTTGCCCTCTGATCTTTGCAGTATTATGATGTAGTATTTCCGCTGTTTCCACATAGCAGATTTCTATTTTATGTGCCATTGAGGCTTGGAGTTTTAGCAGACCTTGCCAAGGATAGGTCGAGGCAAAGTGTATCTGAGGAAAATTTTGCTGAAGGTTGCAACATCCTGAGATTTATTAGAAAAGAATAATAGCTAGATGCAAGCTAATCAGGCATGCAATTAGCATGTGTTGACATTCATCAGAAATGGTCTTCAATAAGACAGGCTCTTTTAATACCTTACTGAAAGAAGCCAGATTGGGAAAAACCAATTTCCCTTCATTTCATGCACCCTCTATGCTAGGTGCACCCAATAAAATGAAGGATGTGCTAATTTTTACTATACCTAAGCATGTGTTTAGCTTTGTTTGCTGTGCTTGCCCTGGAAAACAAGTAAAACAAGGTATCATTACAGAGTGCTGTAAAGGAGTACTGTACAAAGGAACCTGTTTTCCTAGCACACTTTTCTTCAGTTTTGTTCATTTTTGCAGGTCAAAGTGGATTGGACAAAGATCAATGCTGCAATGGCTGAAGAGTATGAGAATGAGAAATACAAATAAATCGGTGCTGAACACAGTCTTTTTAACCCTTAATTACCGTGTGAATGAAGGCTTAATTTTGAGACAGTGCTTAGCATGCACATGCCATTTCTGGACTGAGAGATTTCCTGCAGAACCATAGTTTCACGCATGTTAAATGAACACTGCAGGGTAATATTAAGTCCAGCGAGATTGAGAAAATTAGTGTCTCAAGATTGCAATATGTGGTTTTAATGTAGAAATAACCGATAACGTCCAGGTCAACCAGAAACAGGCACACTGAATCGTTAAAACCTTACTTTGCCAGAACTAACATATTCAAATTCTCTTTTTTTCCCCGCACTATTAACGAGTGGAATCAGTTGCCACCATCATCAACAGTTGACATTGATGCCATTGAACAGGCCGTTCATTGATTTTTTTTTTTTTAACTTGCCTTGTACTTTTTGTTTTGTGCTTTTTTGTATTGTGTTTATTGTGCCCCTCCTGCCAGGGCCCTTCACTGGGCCTGCAGTATGTCCTAAATAAATAAATAAATAAGCATTAGAATTACAAAAAACAAATGACTGTGGCGATGCCTTTCGAGAATTCCGGCAATTGCGGGTGGTGAAGTGAATCCCCCTTTTTACAAGGTGCGCCTCTTGTCCTCCAGCTCTACTGGTTGAAAGTAAAACCGCCAGCTCCTTCTGCACATGCCAGGTAATGTTACCGAGAGGCGCATGCAATGTCAGGTGGCGGCAGCTGTCAAGCACACATTTGCCACTTCGCAAGTGCAGCCAGCTCCTTTTTAAACCAGATCACACCTGCATTTCCCATGTGCGTTTGTTTTCAACCAGTAGCAGACGAATTTTCACCACTACCAAGCGAGCGACATATTTGTGAAAAAGACTAATTCTTTTCTGGCCACGACTGGATCATTGTCTTCACGCGCAGCGCTATTTTGACCACCTAAATAGAAAAACTCGCAACTGTTGAGATGCAAGCATATGATTTGCTTCACTGATTCCGCATGCCACCCAGTCAGAAATTTCAGCAGCTTAAGCCAAACACAAGATATCAGGGACCGCGGCAGTCGCATTTCAATTAAGGCAGAATACCAGAGGCTCGCGTATTGCGCGATGTCAGTGCACGTTAAAGAACCCCAGATGGTCGAAATTTCCGGAGCCCTTCACTACGGCGTCCCTCATAGCCTGAGTTGCTTTGGAACGTTAAACACCATAAAACAAACCAAAACCAAATGATGTCAGGGTGGGCCATGGCTGGCCACTACCATGTCGGCCAGTGGTTGAAAAAAGCCAAACAACCGACCACTGATAAATGATTAGGCAGTAGTTGACTGCTGACGCATTGGCAAGTAAACAAAGCCCAACACTGGGCTATCGTTGGCCACCATACCACGTCGGTCAGAGACAATTACTTGTGCAAATGAGTTGGGCACAGCCAGTTGTCGAAACACTATGTTATCTTCATGGTGCTAGAGCCGGCTGCTCACCCTTTGTAAGAGAAATTTGCTGTTGCTGCGTATAATTATGGCCATATGATATTCTAACAAAACAGAGTGGTAGCAGATAATATTAAGTCGTGAATCAGAGTTAGTTACAGACTAGCAGCTGATATTTTTCAGCTTCTTCTGAGAAATACATGAACATTCGTTACCTTCAGGCAGTGTATGTATCTTATGCTAATACATTATTAGTTTGGCCACCGCGGTGGCTCAGTGGTTGTATTGCTGACCCAAAAGACGCGGGTTCGATCCCAGCTGCGGCGGTCGAATTTCGATGGAGGCGAAATTCTAGAGGCCTGTGTACTGTGTGATGCCAGTGAACGTTAAAGAATCCCAGGTGGTCGAAATTTCCGGAGCCCGTCACTACGGCGTCTCTCATAGCCTGAGTTGCTTTGGAACGTTAAACCCCATAAACCAACCAACGTTCTTAGTTTGTCCGGGTACTCTAAATGACAAATATTTTTCCAACAATCAGGATGAGAGGTTTATCTTGAGCTGCAACAACGCCGCATACCTCACCCCCCCCCCCCCTAGCATGAAAGTCTACGGCAGGAAGTGGGAGACTGGATTGTAAAGCTTTATTTCCAACAGTTTGAGGCCCCTCGCCTAAACGACGGTAAGAAGATCATGGCTCCTTGCGGCGTCTTCGGCCAGTTGGACGACCTTTGTTTGAGTCTCCGGATCAGAACTGAGTAGGAGAGTCTCCCATTGGTCGAGTGACTTTAATTTTTTTTTCTCTCCAGGGGGGCAAGTTGTCGTTCCCAAAGAATATGGATGAGATCCGTTTTGTCGTTGCATAGCTTGCACTCATTTGAATATTGTCCCGGATGATAGAGATGACACATAATTGGGTTCGGGAATGTATGAGTTTTGAGACGGCACTGAGAGGTGGCCTGACTCAGAAAAAAAGGGGGGGGGGGAGGGCACGTACCACAACCATGGCATCACTGAGATTCTTCGCTCATGCTTTCTTGCGAGCATGTCCGAGAGTTGTCTTTTTTTTCCTCTCGTTTGGCAGCAGTGGGAATAGACGCAGGGCTTAAATTAAGTCATTGTTGTCTGAGGTCTCAGACCCCCCCCCCACTAGTAGTCACAGGGAATCTCAGATCCACCATGCTGGAATGCATCAACTGCATGAATGCGAAGCAGGGAACCATTTTTGTACTTATTGTCAGTGCATGGTGATCGGAACATCTCTTCTTTTGGCTTAGAAAATTGCACTGTGGTTTTAGTAAAAATAATTAACGTGTTTTCTGAAACCTGAGATGGAGAAAAATAAATAGTTGGCAGCACTACACAACGTTCGGCAGAAAAAGGGAAACCCATGTCTTTGCATAACGTACCAATCGGTCGAGAGCTGGCCTCCCAGTTCCAATTCTGTACTGGCTGCATAGCAATGAGAACAGTGGCAGAGCTTGGCGATCACCTGGTTCAGGCCTGTGCCATAAACGGAGCAGACAGCGATCTTTAAAAATGATACCTCCTCTTTGTATAAAAACGTGTAAAACAGGCCACCAGCTGCTTACTCTTGATCCCTTTTTATTTTTCTTTCCACCTGACCTCGAACCACTAGAGAACCCCTTCGATGGAGCCAGACTTTAAAAGGATGGAGACACCAGATTTTTAGTTTGTTTGTTTCAAATGTTGCGTATTCCACCAGGACACGTGATACACGCTCCGTGATTCATATATGCGCTGTAAGTAATTTATTATTTCATTATTTATACTGAGCGATTTCGGTTTCGTTTCTGAGCGTCGGGCTTGAAGTCACAACCAGAGAAGGTTGGGTTTGGTTAATGGGGTTTAATGTCTCAAAGCGACTCGGGCTATGACGGGCACCGTATAGTGAAGAGCTCCAGATAATTTCGACCACCTGAGGTTCTTAAACGTGCTCTGACATCGCATAGTACACGGACCCCTAGCATTTCGCCTCCATTGAAATGCGACCGCCACGGCCGGGATCGAACCAGCCTACTTGGGGCCAGCAGCAAAGCACCATAACCATCTTGAAAGAATGTCGTACGCCAAAAAAAGGACGAAACAGAAAGGAATAACACAGAACAGGAAAGATGCGCCTCTTTCCTGTTCTGTGTTATTCCTTCCTGTTTCGTCCTTTTTTTGGCGTACGACATTCTTTCAAGACGATGTACCAACTAACCCGTCAAAAAGTTCTACTACTCCATAACCACTGAGCCACCGCGGCGGCTCAACCAGGGAAGAGCAGTAACCTTGGTCACGTGGGCTCCAAAAGTTGTGACCACGAGTACTGCGTCGACTGCTCACGCACACATGCTGTGCATACTAGCACCTTTCAAAATGCTGGCAAGCTTGATTGGTACTGCGATATGGTGAGAAAAGCCAAGCGAGAGCATGACGACACCAACCAAGTGGCTCGCTGGGTCCAATCTCGGTCGACATACTGTGCGTATGCCAACGCGGTTTCTGCGTTGTGTTTCACTTTGCCAAACTACGCCGAGGCTGATGTTCGGCGGGCGTCTGTTTTTTCTTTTTTTTTTCACAACTGAGAGAGAGAGACTCGATATCCCAATAAAATCAAATGTAGGTTGTTATTGGGACTGATCACAGCCCAGCCTCAGCCAGGTTGGTCCTCGAGCTGAGCACTGTGTCAGCAATTAGGCATATCTACCCGTGCAGGAGAGTGAATGCGGCAGAAGGCTCCTTGGCAAGCCTGTAACCCGCCAGCCGCCACAGTATTGTGAAGGTGGAAACTAAACGCCCTAACCGAGAGGTGTTCAGGCTCAAAAGGAGCTGCGCAGAGAAGATGTCATAGCTTGTAAGGTGTCTTCCTAATAGGCGTGCGGAGGGGTTCAAGCCGTTTCCAGAAGACGTGAAATGGAAGGCAGTGGCAGACTTTGTCTCCTTCAGCACGCCTTGGGTCGAAAGGTCGGATGTCATTGTCGGATTTTCTCGACAACCGGATTACCTCGCTCGTGTGGCCGTGACGCATGGAGTAAGGAAAACTCAGAAGATAGGATAGGATAGGAAAACATTTAATGTCCAACAGACAGAGGGCAGCCAGAGGGCTACCCGCCTAGACGACGGCCGAAAGGTCTTGACTCTCGGCGGCGGCTTCGACCAGTCGGACGAGTTGTAGCTGAGTCACCGGGTCGGAGCTCAGTAATAAGGTCTCCGATTGGTCTTTCGTGTTTATACCTCGTCCCTACCGGGGGGCATGAGGACATTCCCATAGTATGTGGTCCAAGGTGGCCCTAAGTTCGCAGTTGCGCATTTGTCTGAAAATTGCCCTGGGTATACATAAGACTCCAGAGGGCCGGGTTTGGAAAGATGTAAGTTTGTAACCGGC
Source organism: Amblyomma mixtum (assembly GCF_055824585.1). Taxonomy (NCBI): domain Eukaryota; kingdom Metazoa; phylum Arthropoda; class Arachnida; order Ixodida; family Ixodidae; genus Amblyomma; species Amblyomma mixtum. The sequence continues at coordinate 26,534,663 of NC_143016.1, forward strand.
GCCAGTTGATGGCTTCTGGACAAGGATGTATCCGCTGGAGGAAGTCTAGCTTGTTGCAAACGATAGCGCTGTGTAATTTCTCTGTCACCATGCGATCCCTGTCTGTAAAGACCACCTCGCTCGGGTCCGCCCGGAAGGAAAAGCCTCAGGCGAACTCGTGGGCCGTCTCATTACCAGGCAGGGATGCATGTGCTGGTGTCCAGACTAGTGTGATTTTCCGGTCTATTACATGACGGCTTAGAGTTGTATTCGTAAGAGGGGAGACCCGGCCCCTGCTGAAATTTAGTATGGCAACTTTGGAGTCACTGATGATGTACCTCGCTTTTGTGCCTACACAAGCCAGTGATGGCAGCTTCCTCTGCAGCCTCTGGGTTACCCGAGAGTATGGAGGCACTTATTTTGAGGAGTTGTTTATTACTGACGACCGCGACGGTCATCGTGTTCTTACCATACTCAGCAGCGTCCACATAGACCACGTTGTCTTTGTAGGAGCGGAAGCGTTTCTCTAGCGCCTCTGCCCGTTGGCCCGGCACACTGAGTCATGAATAGGATGCATATTCCTCGGTAATGGGGGTACAACTATATTGTCCCGAGCTTCTCCGAGCATGTCAACTTTGGCGGTTGTTCTGTTATCTCGGCTCATATGGAGTTTGTCTAGAATGGCCCTGCCGGTTGTGGTCCCGGCTAAGCGTTCGATTTGGGACGTTCTCACTGCTTCCGTAATTTCTTCCAGGGAATGCATGCCTAGCTCTAGGAGGCGGTACGGATGGGCAATCCTAGAACTTGATCGTGCACCACCTGATAATCTTTTCCTTTTATGAAACTTGAAGATCAAGGAAGGGGGCAGCATACGAGATACGGCTAACTACGAACGCCTGTACCAGCCGATTCTGCTCTAACTCAGAAGAAGCCCTCGCTGTCCGAGCCGCGCGCAAAAAAGTGCGCCGGAAGTCACGCGCTTTCGCGCCGCGACGGCAGCCAAGTAGGGGAGCGGGGGCATACCTGCCAACCTGAAGGCTTTCAAATTCATAAAACCTTCGCTACCAGCACACATTTTTTTTTTTTAAATTGTCGCGATGCGTCGCTTCTTTCGACGCGGCAGCGCTGGAGCTTCACACGTGGCGTCGCACGTGACGAAACGCAGAAAAGGCGAGCAGCACGTGACGAGCGCGTAATTTCGGCGCGCTGGAAGAGTGGAAATACCACGCGGATACAATCGAGGGAAGCGCGCATATTGGTTTCATAGCCTTGCCGGAGCGGCATTTAAGACGCCTTAATAAGTAAACAAGCGAACAAAAAAATGTCCGCGACAACGCAGTCGTCATTCTCTACGGCGTGTAGCTCGGCTGGCTGTCTGAAAAGCGCAGCGGATAGCCGCCGCAGATCCGGGCTGGCGGCGAAGCTCCGAAAACGAAACTACGCAGCCAAACTGTCTATCGGCCTATCGCCGGAGGCCTGCCGATCGTCAAAGCACCTGCAGTGGCGCGCATGTCTGAGCTGCGCCGGAAGCAAGTTAACATGCAGTTGAGACCTGGGGAATAATATCTGGGCGACCTGTTTGTCGAACAGGTCATACCGTTACATGGCGGCATCACTTCAGGAGCCCGTGGTATTTTAATAGAATTTAAAACGTTCTTCGCAAATAAAATTTATGTTATGTAAAATTTGAGGCACGATTCGTAAAATTGTTATACGAGTCCAAAATCGTACATATTACGGAAAATTCGGAAGAGTTGGCAGGTATGCAGGGGCAGCCGGCTTCAAACAATGTGACGTAACCGCCTCTCCTGAGTTCTTTCCTTCCTCCATGCCGCGACGCGATGCAACCGCCGCCGTGTTGTTGCGAGCCATGGTTGCCTGCATACGGGCAAATGTGTGAATAGAGCGGGCTTGGACTTACCTTTGTTGAAGGGAGAGCCGATGCCGAGAGTTGCAAGTGAGGGCCCATAGACAGGTTAAAAAAAATCATTTTTGGTGACGACCTAAATCAAGTGGAAAACAGAAGAAAAAGAAGCAATGGAAAAAAAGCGTTCAAGAGAAACGACAGCGCACTGCAGTGACCCAGCACATGCCCAAAGTGTTCCACACCGGCCGCAGAGGTGAATGTTCGCCTGTTGTGGACTTCAGCAGGGAAGGGCTTCAAAGACACGAATATTACAGGAAGTGCGACTCACGGCCAGACGGGAGGAAGAATTCTCCAAGTGGCTGACGGGCAACAATAAGAGGGGCCAGCCTGCTCAGGTTACTGCATGAAAATTGCCTACACGACTTTCTATATAGTATATAGCATGCAGCCAGCCCAAATGATCCCTTACGGCAAGCATTTGCATAAAAAAAAAGAACTATGCTTACGAGACTAGCGGCGGGGTGAGGGAAATGAATGAATGAAGGAAAAACTTTTACTGCTTAATAGAGGTCTTAGCGTGGGGCCAGCAGCAACACTTTTTAGCAATGACGATCGTTGACTATCGGTAACATAATTTACACTAGCGATCGTCGTTTTCGCTTTCGTGCGCGTGTAGTGCTCTTGAAGCACGCGCACTCCAGTGCCTGGTCAGCAGCAGCGTCGGAGGTTCGACACAGCATGCGTGGCTCGCGTCGGGCCGCCTCGTACCCATGGTAGCCACCGCCGAGCCCGCCTATGAACCTGGACGACAGGAACAGGCTGACCGAGTTTAGCCGCAACTTCAGCGAGTCGTCTATGTACGCCTCCTATGTGACGGCCTGGAACAGAGTGGTAAGCCTGACTCTCTTCTGACCCCGCGGTTGGGTGCGCTGAGAGGAACCTCCCGTTATGGATACCATTGTTGGGAGCCGCGATGAACGTGACAATTAGCCTGGCCACGTAAACAAAGGAGGCCTTTTGCACACAAGTGCACCTTGACAGCGCCAGTCTAGAGCCGATCTCATCCGCAGCCCTTCTCAGTTGAGCAGCTACCTGACTGCTAACGCTCGAATTCGTTAGGTAATTGCAGGGGCCTATCCTGCGCCGGATTCCCATTCTTGGGGAGCGTTAAGAAAATTGTGGAATGGGTACTGCGAAGCCAGCCGTGCAGTTGCAAGCGCAGAGTGAAAGAGAGGAGTATGTGCGAGCCGTCTGAGAAAAATATTCGAAGCTTCAGGGTGTTAGGAGTGAGTTATAGGTGCGTTTAATTGTTTTGGATGTTAAGGAGGACGATGGGTGTTCTGTGAGATCAGCAATGGGTCTCCCTAACTGCTTTGGTCGGTAGTGTTTTCTAGCCGTAGCTGTGGACACTCGATACCCCATATGCACGAGGGGTTCACAGGCTAGTGATCACAAGGGTGATCAAAGGTGATCGAGCGTGGTAGCTTGTCGTCAACGAGAAGCGCTGACAACGCCACGTGATGCAGACAAACCGAGGGCTACCGTCTTGACTTCACAGTTGTTCCCGTTGACATTGCACCTGGAGGTTATAATTAGCTCGGAGACACTTCAAAACTATAGCAGCACTCAGTGACTGGCTGGACGAGCCGCTATGCCTATGATTCTGGTGCACGCGGCGCAGGTTTTGTGCTACGAGGGAAGCGAATCTACCCCGCAAGGCAAGGGCTGGGGTATGGACCGGCTAACAGCGATTCGCAACTTCTTCCGCCGCTGGTTCTGCCGCAACAAGGATGTCGCCGCAGCCGCCGGTCAGAACGCAGACCATGCGCTGTCCCCGGCCGGTGGCGCCGCCAACCCCGTGAGCTCCTTCATTTTCCCGAACCTGTTTGAAGCGCCGCGCTCTTTTTGTCTTCGTATCATCGCCTCATGGTTGAGTTTCGTCGTCGAACATGGCATAGTCGCTCACCTGAATAGGTAGTCCGCCTGTTTGCTTTGCGCCATTGGCACCTGTAAAATGCTATTCGACCTTCAGAGAGGCTCCTAGATCTCTATTTGGAAGTCCCCACTAAATCACGTTTATGTGCTGTATTGAACAAATTTTGCTTAAAGTATGAATATTTAAGAACTTGCGCAACTGCCCTTTCTAGTGCAACACCGGCGCTTAAGCCGATAAACACGGTAATTATGCCATGATTAGAAATGTACATCCCCATGGGGCTTCTCCTTACGCCAACCTGGTCGCAAAGCGCTTTTACACCGCCGAACGAGTGATTGCCAGGATGTTCTGTAACAGGCGACTGCTACCTGCATGAGTAACGCTGTGCTTTATTTTCTGCTTTTTTTTTTCATTTCTTAAGTTACTGATAATCAAATTATTCTTCTTCAAGGCAATCGCGGCCAACAAACATGACGAACAGCTTGGAGATCACAAGGATCCCAACGACGACTACCAGAACCAGGTTTCGAGACCGGCGCAGCTGAAGAGCCCATTCACGCACAGTCTCAAGTGTGGACAGTTCTAGGTTCAGCTGGCGTTGCTTTTACAGCTGCCTCGGATTTGCTGCGCGTTCTTCCGCGAGTTGTGCGAAGGGAACCATGTCAAAAATGCCGCCCACTGAGACTACTTTCAGCAGCAGGCTATAGATGGCGCCTCATGCTTAATAAAAAAATCTTTGTTTCAGTTTTTACAACGTCTTTTAGTGATTTCTTTTTCGGATGCGCGCGTAAAAGCAAAATATTTTATTATACAAATTGCGGCAAATTTATTTTTAGCCCACATGCGAAACTAAACCATCGCCCTCCAAGCGGTATGCGGTTTCATGCAGAACGCGGCAAGCGCGGTTTGTTTTGCTGCGAGTATTTCTTCTGCCTGATGTTCTAAAGTGGTTAGACACTGCGTGTCCTTGTGTCAGGTGCGCATAATATGTAGGTGAACTTGGTTAAGTACGTCGGTGAACTGAAGTGGTGTGCGTCATGGATCAGTTGGACGATCTCGCCGAAAGGTTCGCGCAACAGCACATCAAAGTCAACCGTAGTTGGTTGCAGGCTTGCATCCGCTACGTTGAAGCTGAAAGAGCCTCGTCTACGCAAGCATCGGCATTTGGCGGTGACCTGTACAAGCACCTGTACTATCAACTTTTGCTGACAAATCTCTGGGAACTGGGTATGACATGCCTGCCCGAGAGCGCAGTCTCCGCGCACAAATTGGTGCTGAAGGGTTCATACTTTCTCCAAGTAGAGAGCGTGCACGACGTGAGCCAGCCGGCATACTCTCAGCTTCTCAAGATCACAAATACAGAAAACGAAAACACCGGCGTTCGGGCGGACCCGGACGAGAAACCGTTCGCGTGGCAGGCACGCCCGAAGAGAATGCTCAAGCTCGACGTGACCGACGGCACTCGGCACATGCAGGCAATCGAGTTTGAACCGGTACGATGCATGAGCGTCGACATGCGACCTGGCATCAAGATCTTAGTCACTGGCCCCGTTGAGTGCCGGCGCGGCTTGATGTTTCTTCGGGCGGACAACGTCCGCATTCTCGGCGGTGCGGTCGAACCCCTCTTGCAAGACAACTGTCAAGAGGCCCTGCTCTGCCGAGTGTTGGGTCGCGATCCTTCCCACTTTTCCGACTTGGCACCGCCCCGACGGACTGTCACTCCCGCCTTAAGTGTGGACGAGGTCGCAAATCACCATAGTAGTGACAATCAAACCTCTGATCAGCCTGAGCGAGCTCGTGCACGTAATCTGTCATCATGGGGTGGACGCGATTTCCACCACGATGACAGCAGAGCGACCACGATACCCATGGCCAACAGCAACTCGACAACAGTTCGAATGTCCAGTTCTGCAGTCGATGTAGATAATGCATGGGATAGAGCTGGTAGTGCAGATATGGACCCTGATGATGTCTTGATGAGCCAGATTGATCTGGGAAAACTAGGGCCAGAAATTGAAATGCAGGACTGCATTGATGACGAAGTTGATGAAGACCTTCTTCGGGAACAACTTGACTTCCAAGCACAGGCGGCAGATGCTGGAGCATTGCAGGATGTTTCAGATTCTGATAAACTCGTTACTGAACCAAACATTGAGCCGCAGCCTAGTACTTCTACTCGTGACGGTAGGCCAAGTCATGAAAACCGCAGTGAGCAGCCCCAGGAACGACCTGTTGACGAAGGGCCAGCAGCATCTCTGCCATACACACGTCTGAGCTCTGTGCTCAAGGACGGCAAACAGCCGGACACGTCGGAGGTGGTGATTATTAAGGGCTACATTGCCATGCCTACGAGCAAGTTGAAGGTTAGCCCTGAAGAACAGTGGCAGCTTTCTGCCATCATCACTGATGACACGGCTTCTCTGGAAGTAGACATTGACAATGCTCTGTTGTCAAATTGGATGGGCTTAACTGCACCAGAGGCCAAGAAAAAACGCAAACTTTCGTCCAAATTTAAGGAGTTCTTTGCAGAAAAAGTGGGTGAATGTCAGGAGAAAATGAGGTCGCTAAATGGCCTGCTGACTGTTAGTTTTTCTGGCAATAAGGAGAAGCTCCCGGTGCTTCTTGACTACAATGAATGGAAACAGGACTGAGTGTTGTGCTGCACTTGCCACCTTGAGCTGTGAAAGTGTGTGTGGTTATGTTCACTGCGGACTGCTATGAACAAGCTTTGCCTTCTCAACACTCACACTCATAAGGTGTCACAGCTACTCGTGTTACACATGCCTATGTGTACCTCTCTTTGCTCGAGACAATGTGTACTGATGCTTCAAGACTTACTCCCGAGCATTGTCACATGTCATCTGTTTATCGCCTGTTTGTGCATGTGTCCTTGTTTTTGTAACTTACGACACTGTGATGGCTTGCATTATAATGACCGAGAAAAACTTACATCAACAATGACTCATTGTATGCCTTTCTGTTTTTGTAGGAAGTTGATTTTTTGAGCCAATTATACCAGTACTGGTAGGAATTAGTGGTAAGACTACCACTGGCTTTTTTCCTGGCTACCAACTACAAGAAAATGTGGGATTCTCATCCACAGTCTCAACCACACAATTCATATTTTCTGTGATTTTGTGTATAGCAAATGCTTGCATGATCTCTGTTTTCGCATAGTAGCAGTAAGCATTTGGTGGTAAAGTGATACATTTCATAAGTTACTAGATCTCATGATTCTTTTATTCTTATTTATGCACAACAGTAAGGTATTACCTATTTGCTTTTCATGCCTCATGAAAAATACTTGAGCTGATTTTAATACTTGTAAGGCGTATGGTACTATGGAGTGAGGCAGTTTTCTTCGGTCTTTGCTGATGAATGCTCAGGTGCATTTGACCTTTAGGGAGTGAGGGAGCCTCACTGAAAAAAACAAGCATGACTTAATGTTGCTACTCTGCTCCGATGCATATTTTCGTTTCATTGATTCATGCTTCCCGCGTACAGACGCGTTGCTCAAGAAACGGAGAGGTTCGCAGTACGGCACATAGGTGGCAGTACGTGCGCGTGTGCGCATCACGGAAGAAAGCGCTGTAACGTCTACCAAATAGCGACTGAGACCACCTGACTCTCGCTAGAGAAAGTGTGTCTGTGTGCGTGTGCATGGGCGTTTCGTTTCTCGACTTCACAAGGAGACAAGCGAGAGATAAAGAAGAAATCGTTGTCTGGAGTTTGAAACCATCCGGCTTGGATGCTATACGAACGACGCGCTTTGGATAGAATTTGAAACCTATGACAAAACAAGAAGCGTGATTTTTCGCATTAAGCATTACATACAAGCAAGAACCGGAGACTGTCAGGTTCCTTGCGCAGAACACAAGCTATAAAAGTTCGTCAGTCACTGTGATTTGAATTATAACTTTTAACCAACAAAGCTGCATTCTATTGATTCTATTCGTCTATAAATTAGTCCGCCGGCATGTGCGTTATGGAAGACTTCAACCCTTCAATACGCGCACCAAGCGCCCACCACGCGGCCGAATATACGCGTGCACACCAACCGATTCTCAGCCTTGCCAACACGCGCCCGTGTCTTCCGCGGCCCGCAAGGGCTTCAGGGCCTAGAGAGCGGACCTTGAAGGGACAATGTCTTAAAAGACAAGAATGCTTGTTAAGAATATGTAACTCCGTTTTTCTTGGCTGTGAAGCTGGTACGGGACGTTATAAAAAAAGGCGCACACCGGCAATTTCGTCGCTAGTACCCGTTTTGGTTGCCTTCGCCGCTCAGCTCACCAGCTCGAAAGCCACAACATTTCTCCGCATGGCAGCAGTGTCTTGTGGAGAATGTGTATATGCCATACCGAAGGCTTTGACGATGGCCGCGTTCTGGCCAACGGAAATATTTTTTCTTCCGTTTTCCGTTGCCTGGGCCTGTGGAGTCAGCGGGATCTCGATATCGCCAAGCACACCTAGGGCACTGCCAAATGGTTTCAAGCATGCGACCATGCTGCGATAACAAAAACTAAACTGTACATGGAAACTGAAAAGCAGCTCGCTCGCAGTGTAAGTTAGGTTAGGTTATTTTAGGTCAGGTTAGGATGGGCCTTGTGGAACGTGAGATTGGATGTTGGAGAACTCCTTCAAGGCGCAGCGGGCTTTGCGCATCGCACAGCGTGGTATCGTTCAGTGGTCCGCGCACCCAAATTGGCGAAGAAGGGAACACCAGAGTCAAATCACACGCCGAAGCTGACGAATCGCCCCGACAAATGCTCCATGCAGGCCCCACTTGAGGCGGAATATGTTTTCCGCATGTTTTGTGCGGTACTCGACAGAGCAGGTTATGCGTGGTGATTTCAGTTTGCCACGTCGAATGCGGTCCGAAAGACTTGGGCACCGCAGCAGGTCGTCATAGTCAAAAACGGCCGGTGAGGATCATTGGAAGTTCTTTATATCCCGTTGAAGTAAAATATTACTTTGCAAAAACGAGATATCAAACACATGTGTTGCCAAGGAAGCTTCCAAGGGGAATGGATATTTCTTCGATATATTCATTATTTCGCAAACCGTTTCGTTATAGCGAGGTTTTATTGCATATTTGCAGATGGCGTTGAAAATGTCGCGATGCAGTTAACATACGATTGTCGCGGTGAGATGAATGGCATCGAAGCGCCTCTGGGCGGACTCCGCGATGGATGGAAACTTTCCGCCAGGCAGACGAGACCTAATGTGAAAGTAGTATCGCATAACCACATGGCGGTACACTCGTTTACACCTCTCTCTCTCTTTCCCCGATTAGTGATGCCCGAATCACACCTTGCACATCGATGCATCACACATACACTCGCATCAAACCGCTCAAGTACAATGAACCATCTCAGAAATCAAATTAATATGGTTGAATTACCCATTCATTAATTAACATAGTCGTAATTAACTATCCACGCATCAGTGCATGCCCTCAAGACGCCACACCAAGTCAAAGACCACAGCGCGTTCACCAGGTCCACCTATATCTCTCTTAACTCGACGGGTGTTTGTGGCCTACAGGTTGCGCGCCCTTCTCGCAATCCAAGGGTCGCGGGTTTCAATCCCACCTCATTCGCCCCAATTTACTATTCACCGCAATTAGTTTAATTTGCATATAAAAAAGTCCTTAAGACGTTTACGACCAATCCGACCACGCTAGCACCAATTTATGTCTTGATAAGAGTCTATAAAAATTCGTTAAAAAAATGACGTGGGCCGAAATGTCACTTTTATAACGAATGGTCGGCGCTTGAAGAATTTCCGCCACAAGTCACGGTTGCCCTAAAGCGCACCAGTAGGACAGTTATTCAGCATGGCGAAGGGCGTCCCATCTTCAGGGAAAAATTTCGACGCCTTTGAAGCTCAGGTGACCATGAGATGCAGTAAACTGAGAAATCTGCAGTAAACTGAGAAATCTGAAATCATTTTAGCAGCTGCGGCGAGTGCACTTTCGTGTATATGTGAAAATAAAAAATAAACGCAATTAATTACTAAAGTAATTTTAATGTAACGTCGATACTGAATTACATTATCATTTACTGCTTACAAAAAGTATCGACATTACATTACATAAAAATTACTGTAATGTAATGTTGATAATTTTTGTGATCAGTAAATGATAATGCAATTCAATCACATTTTCGCAAATTTCATAAATTAATTGGTGATAATTGGATTACCTTTGAAAAGTAATATTGCCATGTATGGTTCATTGCCAAATTTGTTCCTGCTCATGCTAGAGTAGCACCTCTCGGGTTCACGATCAGCTCTTTTGTTATTTTTCTAACTACAGCTGAACGCCCAAGGCATAATTTCAAGTCATTTTCATGCTATTTCTTTTTCCTTTTTTCTCTGGTTCTTTTTTTCCTCTTCTTTTTCGCTACAGCCGCAGGGTCCAAGCTATGAGAGAGACAGAGATAGAGAAAAACTTAAGGCGCGAAGAACAGATGCATCGTTGGCGTGGTCCCACGCGAATATTTGCTTTTTAGTTTTAGCAAGAGAAAAGATGTACTTAGAGGAGGGCCTCACAGGATCACCCAATCAAAGTAACGAAATTCCTCCGCTTCCAGCGCACGTCATCAAAGTAGTTCATAAATTTACTTGGCATGCAACCTTCGCCTTCTTTAGTTGCGGAAGCACATAGACCTGATCGCAGGCTGGTTCCGTCCGCTTTCCCCGTAAAAAGTTATCCTAAAGCCAGCGCCATCTGCGCACAGCTCGGAAGGTCTCATTGTTTCTTCTGACCGGGCGAGCCACCGGATCAGTTTTCTTCACTTCGCGCAGATAACACGTAAAAATGTCCAAGCATTTCTCCATAAACGATGCGTAGCGTTAAGAAGACTGGCCAACGCATGTCTTCGCATCAGAGGCTCTTACGTCGTTTAAGGGTCCATTGTTCCTGCGGTCAGCTGGCCGGAATGTAGCAACGCGAAGGAAGATGAGTCTTGTGCGGTGGCGGGAGCGTGCACTTCCGGGAACGGCGGCTGCGTCCAAGGGCAGATCACTCCGGGCCACGAAGGTCCTTCAACCGCCCCCTCATCACAGGAAGCACTCTGCGAGGGGCACCGAGAGTGACGTGGGCGAGCCATCCTTGGGCACGGGAGACGACGACGGGTCAGGTGGAAGAACAAAACGCGCCCGCGGATTGTTTGACTCGGCAGGTCGTCAGAACGAACCGAATGGCGGCAGGCAGCCGGTGGGCGCCTCAGTAGAATCCACTGAAGAGGGCGCTGTCTTCTGGGCCGGCCTTCTCCGTTGCTACCAACGTTGCAGCTGGGAGTACAAGGTTTCTGAACGGATGAATGAGGCCCACATAGTGAAGCCCTCGGCTCGTCTCCTTCCTGGAAGTCAGAATGTGTGGAATTCATGCACTGAATTCTTAAGGTGGGGCGAGGGTCACCGGTGATGGAAAGAGCACGTCAGAACTCAAACTTTCCACAGCGTTCGGCTGCTCAGCAAAACTTTGCTGTTTCGATCCAGGCCTTGGAGGTCGTGTTTCGATGAGGCGCGAAGTGAGACAATTTCCTGTATTTCTGAGATTTCGGTGAACATGGACCCCAAGTAACAGAAACTGGTGAATCCACGAAACCTTACACTATATGCGGCTTGCCTCAGAACCCACGCTGTCCGCGGCTTTGGCTGAATAAAATTTAATTGCTATCTAAACTGTCACTTTTTTTTTCGAAAATTCACACAGTGTGTGCAGACTGTATTCACGAACCTCTCGCGAACCTCTTTAATAAAGGGGACAGAGGTTAGATTACAATGAACACATGATGACAAGAACGGGCAGAGCAAGTAGGTGCGCGCTGTCCAGTGGAGCTTTAGCGGCAGGGAGCAGATTATGTTCCCGTTTCCTTGCTAAGCAGCGCGGCACAGATTTACGGCAAGTAAGTCGACATAGATTCACAGCAATATTGCTTTGGTCTGCGCAGGCTGGCTCAGTCGTGCTTTACGGCCTTGCCGCAAAGTCCCAGAAAGTGCTTCTGGTCCACGCATACCGCTCGCGTCACAGCCGTTAAACAGCGCAATAAATGTTTTCTGAAGAGTTGCACGGCTGTAATTCATGGAGATCCAGTTTGTTTGCAACGCTCAAAAAAGGTTCAGGAAATTTTCAGATCAATCGGCAGAAATCTATAAAGGAAGTGAATAAGAACCCAATGAGAGAGTGAGAGAGAGAGATACTATAAAAGTAAAAATAAAAACGACAAAACAAAATCCTGCCTTTCACAGCCGCACATTCAGTCACCGATAACAACAAGCGCTTAAACCGGGCAAATAGCACATCACAGAGCATAATTACCGCTCAGATAAATCCGCGAACCTTTTAAGGCGGAGTTCTTGTGTGTGAAATAGTGAAAAATCACAATGTCTAAATTTGATGACAGGCAACGCAGCGGGCTATCACCATCCGCTCTGTGTGCACCAAACGTCCTGCTACGCCTGGTTTTAAGTTGTTTGCATCTTCACACAGTCGTTGACGTCAGACCTCATTTTGCGCGTCATCGCCGTGGTCTTCGCACCGGTCGATTACGGCGAAGTTCGCTTCCAGCTTCGAGTCAGGACGACCTTGATGTGTCCCCGCATTTCGAAAGCGACAGGTTAGAAAGCAGCGGCCTCGTCTGAAGAAAGCGAGCGTCAACAGAAAAGCGAACCAGCTCCGAAAACGATCCTCCCACGAAACGACGAGGAAGCCCGACCGGCCGTATACTCTTTCGTCGCTTTGATTGCTTCCGCACCGCAGAGCAGAATTAGACCTGCCACACGAGGCGCTGTCGGACCGGGCAGCAAGAAAGTTGAGAGAGAGAGAGAGAAGGAAGAAATTAAAATAGAAAGACAGCTATAGGGATAACATGGGAAAGCAAACAGCAAAAGCGGGCTTCAAGGTGGGGACGACAAATGAGGGCCGAGATCACGCTGGCAGAAAACAAAGGGATGCCAGATAATGAGTCTCCTCTCGTTGGAGTCCCCAAGGAGCCGCCTTTCTGCAGTGCTACCTGTCCCTGCGGCCCACGGAAACACATTACAGGGCGCTGTGCTGCTGGCCCTTGTGTGTGTGTATGAGCACGCAGATATATATATATATATATATATATATATATATATATGGGGTTCTTTGGACAGCGGGAAATGTGAGTGAGGGTAAGGGGAAGGGGAAGAGAAAAAGCAAATGCGAAGGGAAGAATAAAGAGAGAAATGGCGGAAGGAGGAATAGGTGAATGGAGTTAGGAAACGGTGGAAAGCGGCCTTGATTGGAAAGCAAGATTATACAGTCGAGTGGCGGAGGTCCATGAGAAAAAAAATGAACGAAGCAACACACTAAAAATAGCGTCCTGTACCAGCCCTTTTGTTTTCCACCGATTAATGACGTGTCTTAGCGAATTAAGAGCCACGACGCACACAGCGCAGTTTTTTTTCCTTTCGAGATTCTCTTAGATTGGCCGGAATAGAGTTTTGATAACAAGGGTACATTCTACAGATCCTCTTTGCATGATGTGGACTGAATACGTGTCCTCGGCTCACGTCTACTGAGGCTCTGTACAGTCTTTTTTCACTGTGAATTAAAATTTCGGTTCATAACTGAAAGTTGTTTTGCACTTAGGGTTGGCGGACGGAGGCGGTATAACAAATGGTCATTAATTCTTTTTTGTGTATGTCCGTATGAAATAAAATTGTGTCCGAGCACCATTTCTCAATCAGCATATGAGCTGCTGTTTAGTGTTATTAATTCCTTCAATACCCGCATGCCGAATATTACGGGAGGCACATCTTGTATAGTAAGTACTGCAAAATGAAAGCAAGAGTCTGATTGCCGAAAAAATAAGCAAGGGTGGACATAGAGTAGCTGCTGTGATTGAAAAGAAGCGCGTGGCGTGAAGTAAAAAAAAAAAAAAGGCGTGCAGTTCCCCAAGTGACGAACAGAGACGCAATTTACAGGGTCAGTGTACGCACCAGTGCACGGCTAGAAAGGTATCAGAAAGTATCAGTTTGATTTCTAACGAGCAGAAACAGACAACCCGAAAGTTCTTGCAAGTTAGAATATGGGATCATCTTTTGGAACTCCTTGGTAGAGTACAACATGAACTGGTGGGCGAGTTGGTCTGACATATTTTCTAGTGAAGCAGCGCAACGGCACAAGGCCAACGGAAGAAGAGGAGCTGTGTTTGTCCTCTTCTTCCGTTGGCCTTGTGCCGTTGCGCTGCTTCACTAGAAAATATCCTTGGTAGAGGCACCGGAGCGTTGTGATCTAATGTCACTGTCCAGAACATCGTAATGGAATTTCATTTGTGTTCTGAGCCGTTCCTAATCGGCTGAGGAATTACGAACTGTCTACAATTTGCCCATTACGCTTTATTCTATTCACTATTCATTTTTTTTCACAAGGCCTCATTTCACTTTACTTTTTAAGACTGCGAGCATAGGCTGGAAAGGAATTCTCGCCCTTGCGCGGACGGTCTAAGTCGAGAATGCATATATATCAGCTTTATTAATATTAGAACTGAAAGATTCTGTCAAGCTGCCCAAAGGCGGTGTTGAATAATCAAAGTGAAGTCGCCAGAGTGGCAAGTTATGGTCACATATTTTTAATACGGAATAGAATGAAGGCCCCATCAATCCCCTCGGGGTACTTTCATTTCAGTTTGAATTTTCCTAGGACTCGATACCCTGATCAATATGAAGGCTTAGTCTGGATTCATCACCTCTAGCAGGACACTTCGTGCCTAAATCGCTCGTGTTAACGGAAGAAATGCTCCTGGCATATTATTTGCATTTAAAAGTATGAGTGCTGGACTGCATTTTTTTTTTATTGCTTCGCGTTGACACAGCACAGTCAAGGCCTTAACACATCAGGCACGCACACAAAATTGTCACCTTCACTATTGGACAGGTTGAAGGACTCGAAGAACGTGCGTATAGTATAGCGCGTACACAGGCAGCCAAGGTAAACTAATGCGTTACACAAATCGCGACCTTTAACACTGCGCGTGAGGGCCGTGTATCACAGCCTTGGAATGAACTGTCAGCCGCACGGTAGGCGCGTCATTCACGCACCACGGCCTCCCCTCAGGCGTCGAAGCAAGATTCATTAGTCACGGCCGAGCGTCCAAGCGCCCGAATGCGCGCTCAAACATGGCCGCGAACACGTTCGCGCATTCACTCAGGGAAAGGTCGCATCGCTGCCGCGTATGACCGCACAGTTGTGCTGTCACGACATGTGTACGTGCGTGTGTGCGCATGCGCCAAGAAGGCCCAGAGAAGGTGTATGTACTAAAGGCGCAAAGCCAGTGACCCACTTTTTCCTCCAGAGGGCGATGCGGTGGCATCATGGCCCTCGCGTTCGTCCTCCGCGAAGGAGATGCACGTATGCGACGGTCCAACGAACTCTGCGGCACGCACTTTCTTTATACACGTACAGATGAACGCACGAGTTGTAGTGTGTACAACGCCGGGTGCTCTGCCACCGTGCTGTTTGATCTGGGAGGGGTGTCCGCGGAGACAAGCGAGCGTGGCCTTCGCGACAGCTCCACGACAGATGCGCCGGAAAAAGTAGGCCACCATAAGTTGACGATGTATCGTGGCGGCTGCAGGAGACAACGCCAACGTCACTGTCAAGACGGCTGGACTGCTCCATACAGCTGTCCGTCAGCAGCGGTTGGTGCTACTGCGACGGAGACCGGCGAAGATATGCTGGGTCGTTGCACTGCGGATATTATGATGAGGCGTGTACGTCTTTGGCGAGGTAACGAATAGGTATCGTTGGAGTGCCCAAATTGTTTATCAGAAGCGCCATTTCGCGGAAGACAGCCAGACTTCTCTTTCTCTTTCCTGGAACGAAATAACAGTACCTGTTTTGTGGCATCGACAACGACAGCATCCAGTGCTGTCGGTGAAAGATAGAATGGCATGAAAAGTGAAAGCGAGAAATTTTTTTGTACAGCTAGATGTGTGCGCATCTCTGAATTAACTCTGAAACATTCTAAGTCATATCGTCTGTGTGGCAAGTAATGCTATCCCTCTGTGTGTATCGTCTTCCATAGAGCGTCCGTACTGAAAAAAAAAATTGTATGATGCAATGACCTCATAAAGGCTTCGTCATAGAAACAGTACACAATTTGTACGACATCTGTATGATGACTGTATGATTTTGCAGAAATGCGTGACATTTGTATGATAATTGAATGATATTTGTATGACAAACTGTACGAGTTTATTGCATCATTCAACTCTTTCAAGCAGGGGTTAACTCGTTCTCTCAATGTACAGGACTGTATTACGAACGTGTCTGCACAGTGGTTTGCGAGAATGGATGGTGACATTGGCCTTCAGGTTCCACCTTCCTATTTCCATAATGCGTTTCTTAAACGTTCTCCGCCAAAGAAAATGGGGCTAAGTGGTGCTCCCGTAGTAAATTTTTCTCTAAAGGGAAGGGGGAGCGAACCTCTGCCTCTCCATCTTTCTTTCATCCAGCCTTGCTTTTCTGAGTGTCGTGAGCAGTATCACCTGCACCATGGGCGTAGGACACATTTGAAGCATATGTTTTCTGACATACTTTGGATGCGGAATGGAATTCAGTCTTCTTCGGCTTCATACTATTAGAGAGTTTTAGCATAGTAGAGGCGTACTAACGGAGACGTCAACCTGATCACCGGACGCCTCTTGCGCACGCGCAGGCGCAGGGGTTCCAGCGCCGGAGGAGGAGGGGGGGGGGGGGGGGCACTGCGCGTGCGCAGCCGGCTATACGTCCCAGCTATGCTAAAACTCTCTATTGTATTTCCGGCATGCGAGACTGGTGCGGGAGTGGCAGGCACTGGACAGCTGGAGTTCCCAAAGCCGCCAAATCGGGTCTCCTTCAACTACTTGCGATCACCAAAGAAAAATAAAATGCTGGTTCTTCTTTGCTAAAATGAGGATTTCATGAGAGCGAGTTAGAGGATCGCATCGCCGCAAGGTTTACACCATCAGGGTGCTTACTCCGTCGTCTTCGCCATCGGGAGTCACTCTGTCTTGCACCGCGCACAGTAGGCGTCGCTGCTGGGCATAAGCCCCAGCGCCAACTAGCGCCAACGTGCTTGTCGCCACTGCCTTCGGCGTCACGTCGGCAGTGGTGCGCGCACGGCGTTGGCGGCGGCGGACAATGGAAACGCGTCGCAGTTGACGACACGACGCCGGCCACAACCGAGAGCGAAGGCGCCACAAGGGCCGCGCAATCCTTTTCTTTTCCTCCTCTCCATCTTTCTGTACTGTGGGCCGAAGAAGTATGCAGCATTGGAGAAGCTATACAGAGAAGTGTGGCTCGCTTCGGGCAAGCTTGAATAGACAGCATGAGTCGTACACTGAAAGCGCACTGTGACCATTGCTGCTAACTACTATATAGCCCCTCTTTGGGATGCAGCTAGTAGGGTTAGTCAGTAGGGGTCTTACTATGTTTCACCTTTAGCCGTTTCGTGCTCTGTGTTGAAGTTGAGCGGCTGCAGGAGATTAATCAACTAGCGGCCACCGTGGCTGAGCAAAACACCGTGCTGCAGTCAGCACTCAGTCCCACAGTTTTGTGGGACTGAAGGGGAAGCTGGCTCAAGCAGTTCACGGGGCAGAATTCTCTAAGTATCTGATACGTAAGAACGGAGCCGATGGCATCTTCAGTCGCGATATATATTAGGCGTTCGGTAGCCAATGCGTCCCCATCCAGCCACGTGACTTTTGACGCGCGATCAGACTTGATCGATAGGTTCCTGATTTGCCGGGGCCAATTTCCACATTAGGACTACGAAAATTGTGAGACAGGGTACAAAGATGCATGGCGTTAGTTAGCTATTCGCATGCAATAGTTATATTTGCGACTGGCAGCTACCAACAGCGCATACGGCAGCCAAGTACCCGGACGCCGTGGACAATAACAACATAAGTTGTATACATGTGAAGAACTTTTTAGTTTTGGCTGCTGGTCGGCCGGCCACATATCCATAACCTGCGCTGCACGTTTTTAGCAAGACTGCCGTGTGTGGATGCTCCGCTGTCACGTCGCGGTTAGGCCCGCCTTGGCACAGAAAGCGACGCAAGCGCTGTCGCGACCACGGCTTCGTTAGAGGCAAGGACACGCTGCGGACAAAACGTCGACGGCTGCGCGCGCGGCCGCATACAGACCCGAAGAGGCGATGCAGTGTGTTGGCCCAACGACGACTCTAAAGCTGATGGCGGTGGCGAGCCTTTGTTGCGCGTCGCGCGCGGCTGTCGATACGGTTACCTTCGTGGTAGCGCCGGTGACCTAATGCACGTGCCTTCAGAGAGCAAGTGCGCAATCGCCCTTGAAGAAAGCTCCGCGCGGTAGAGAGCGTGGTCGCCTGTGCAGAGTCAGTGGACTCTGCGGGGGATAAAACGACTTATATGTGAAAATTAGGTTTTGAAATCCTTCCATGCTACCTTGAGAAACAGTATATTGAGTGGTATTTCCTGCGCTGCACTACGTACAGTGTTGGTGAAAAGTTCCCAGGCCACAGGGTCTGCTTGCCATCGGTATATCCTGACACTTAAGATGCCGATAAAGCCACCAAGGTTCTCAGAGGGTAGAACGATCCTTCTTCGACCCTGTACAGAAATTTTGAAATTCGAGAGTAATCAAACACTATGGCCTGGGAAATTTTGACCGACGCTCTACGTCTAGCGAAGAGGGGTGAGCGGACATTTACTTAATGGTGCATCTGCAAGCGCGTTCCATCGCTAAAGTGCATCAGTTTGTCGATCACTGCGGCAGCTTAGGACGCTTTCGAACATTGCTTTATTGATTTACTTGAAGCCATGGTACATAAGGATGTTGTCCATGTCTTGGATTGCATCCTCATAATAGCAGTGGTTTTACAGAAATAAAAAAATCGCTGAGGCTTAACTTGGTTAAGCCTGGAGAATGCGAAGCATCATATTTGGAGGCGCACAACCACAGCGACGGCGCGAGGTGGGCCCCCGTTTCTCCACTGTCGTGACGTCATCGTGTCACGTGGTGTGACGTCATGTATCACGTGATTTGGAGGCGCACAACCACAGCGACGGCGCGAGGTGGGCCCCCGTTTCTCTACTGTCGTGACGTCATCGTGTCACGTGGTGTGACGTCATGTATCACGTGATTTGGAGGCGCATAACCACGGTGAAGGGCTGAAGTGGTAGCTAAAGTAGTATGCTTCGCATAAAACAAAACAAAATAAAAGAAAAATTCGGGTGTTAGGCATGATATGCTATCAGCTATTTTAAGTATTAAGCTGCGACCGGCGGAAATAAAAGGGACAGGGGGAAGATGGGGGGAGGGGGAGAAAAAACATAAAATAGATAACGAAAAAGTATAGAGCGAGAAAGGACTTCATCCTCATTGGCCAGTAGATGAGAGCGTACGATGCCGAGGATGTGTGCGTCGGGGGAGCTTACCCATACAAATATCGTTAAGGTTTGCGAGCAAGAACGCGCCGGCACCTACATATTCTGCATATCAATGCGTTTTGTTCGAACCACCGCTGCATATGAGCATATGATTTGGCCCTAACAGCTGCATAATTTTTTCCCTGGCCGGAGGGAGGATATCACGTGCTCCGCAGTATGTGTACTGGGAACGGTCACTGCCTGCAGCAAGAAGCAATGCGATACAGCC
Source organism: Amblyomma mixtum (assembly GCF_055824585.1). Lineage (NCBI taxonomy): Eukaryota > Metazoa > Arthropoda > Arachnida > Ixodida > Ixodidae > Amblyomma > Amblyomma mixtum. The sequence goes on from NC_143016.1 coordinate 26,554,100, forward strand.
CAGCATACAGTTGATTTGCTTATCCTGTCACCTGAGCACTCAGTGAATGAGCGAGTCGCGGTGGGCGGGATGCACGGTAGTGCTCTTCCGGGCGACGGCTGCCGGAAGCCATGATCTGTCGGTTGGACAGCTTGCATGGTTTTGCGTCACCCTCGGACACCGCGATCGACAGGCTCCGTCACTTTGACGTTGTATCATCGAGCGCCCAGAGATCCTGGCATAGACGTCTGAACTACATGAATAATTTCGATTGTGGAACGACCGATGTACGAGAGACTTCCTCCGGTGTAAGCGGCGTAGCCATCGGAGTCAACGTAGTATGTCGCAGGTAGAAAGACTGCACCCCCCCACTTCTCCCTGGTGGAAAATTCTATTCATGGGGTTCTAAATGGTAGGTTTTTACTGTATATGCAGCAGAACAGGGGCTCTTGAGAAACTGCCATTTCAGGTCATGCGGTGAAAGGCGTTTGAAAGTGGGCCCATTTAAGGGAGGGCAGGGGTACACTGCCACGCTGCAGAGAAAGGGTAAATGTCTGGGTGTTCATTTATTTCCCATCGTGATAATAAGTCGTGTATTTGTGTACTGACACCGCCAACAACAGCGTGTCTGTGCCCTTCTGCTTGCAGCTACCAATATTTTGACCGACATGCCAGCCCCACTTTCGTTTTATCTTCCTTTCTTTTTTTTCTTTCTGACCAACTTTTCTGCCGTTATTTGCTCTGGCTAGCAGGTCACAGGAATTATTTCATACGTGAACCTCGCAGCTGGGCAATAAAGACATCGTCACCTGTGAAGTCTTGCATAAGGCGATGAGGGTTGCTGATCGGACGAGTTGGTGCACAGTTGATATTACGGAAACCTATTTTGCACTCCCATGTCAACTTCTTTAAATCCGGCAAAGTGTGCTACTGTTTGCTACTTTTAAAGCCTATATAGAAACAAGAAAGCAAATCAACAGGGGAACGTGGTTTGGTGCTCTTAATTTAAATTCTTTAAGTCAGTTTGACCTGCAGAAGCTTGAATGACGTGCGCAATTTTTATTCCGTATAAAAGGCAATTCTTTCATTCAAAAGCTAGCAAAGAATGAGGCGATGAAAGCAACTCGACACGTTCCACTGCAAACCAAGCACACTACGCCGTTTCCATAGGGGCGTTGTTTGGGTTGACGCGAAGGTGTGTTCAAAGCGGGGGTTTTGACGGCTACGGGTGATCATTGAAGTCCGTACGTGCCCGTAAATGGCGTGCTTAGGGTCGACGTCTTAGTCCACCAGCATATCTGCATGCAGCATTCAAGGTTACATCACTGGCGAGAGCAAGAAAGTTGTCGTTGTCTGTGACGAAGTTCAAGTTAGAGGTCTTTTTCACCGCTAACCCTTACCGCGGGAGCCAGTCGCCAATGCACACGCGCAGATGGCTCCAGGTGCCTGCATGTGGCCCGTCGATGCGATCTGCACATGCGCATTAGTGGCTGGCAGACGCGGTAAGCGGTAACGGTAGACTATGTACAGTACACCCCCATGTCAAAGTTATGGGGAGCTCCGCCGTTAAGACGCGACGGCGTTAATTGCTATTTGTTGCTTTAACGACATGTTAAATGTTTCAGCTGTCGCTTTGTTTCTGCCGGTATTTTATCTTTGCTTTCCTCGTTTTTTTGTTTTTTTTTGTTTTTTGGTCTACCGGCTTAGCGCGTCGTGCAGTCCGCAGCAGATTCACACCAGTGCTCGCAATCTCCATGCAAACGCCACCTTTTCTACACAGCTCAAAGAATGAGCGGCAGTTCGCAACATTTCGCTACCTGAACAAGGCTAGTATATCATACGCTCCTAATCTAAACGAGTTAGGGCTAGCAGCGACTTTCTCGCCGATATCGGCAATCGTTTGGCGAGGACGCTCGATCGGCAACGCGCAGGGGAGATACACTTCCTCCTCCGCAATAAAACGCGCATTGAAAGAAGAAGAGGAGCGACGCCTAATCAAACAACAGGGGGAGGGGGAGGGAGGCACGTAGCGCGGATGCCTAATTACCATGGCCGCGATTACGGCACCGATTAGCATAGATAAACATGCGGGCCGCCGACAACGGCCGAGGACTCTCGTAGCGCGGCACCGCACGCATGCACGCACGGCTGAGCGGCGACAACGACCTGGATGCTCTCCACAGCGTTCGATGCACGACGCGTCGCGGCGGCATTGTGCGCGCCCCATGCTGCCGTTCCTTTCTTTGTTTCGGCATCCTTTCGAGCATTACACGGGGGATGAGTCTGGGACGCATGCGAACGAGCGCCGTCTCCTCGATACCCGACCTCGATACGTTCCTCACGACGCTGTCCGCGACGCCCTCGAGGGACGACGCCTAGAAATTTCTTCTTCCATCGCTCGTTTCTTCTGGGCCACCCGCGCTTGAAGTGTTGAAATTCGTTGGCTTCGACGCTGATTGATTTGCATGCGGCCGGTAGTCACGGTGCGCTGTGCTGCTCGTATGTGGGCATTCGCTGTCGCTATCCTGTGGGGCTTATGTGTACACACAGAATGGCGTAATGAAGGAATATATGCAAGAGATATGCGAGAGGAAGAACGGATCGTTGTAGAAATAGTCGGGTTCCCGGTGGGGTTTCTCTTCACGACGGCATGCTCCCTCACTCTCCTAAACGGCGGCCATCTTGCAGCTTAACCCAGTCAGATAAAATAGTGTAATCGCGAGGAAACATCGGTACACAGTGGAGGAGAACACGCTTTGATATCTCCAACTGGGCTCGGAAAGTCGAGGCTTGATACATAGAAGCCAATGGGTGCGCCGTAAAGACAAGTGATTATGTTACAGTGCAGTCAGAACGCGTGTCTGACTTTGCTTTCGGCGTAACGTGGCCCAACAGTTGCGGTTATTTTTCTCTGATGCCAAGTAAGCCGTCTCTTGCTTCTCTGTCTCAAGCTGGTTGGAATGACACTGCGCCACCGCGGCGGCGGTTTGTTGATGGAGCGAGGAGATGCAAAATGTGAGTATTGCAAGAGTGCGACGTACTGATCCTTGCGTAAACGGAGGAGGAGCTGCATTCTAATGATATTCGAGTCGTTGACATCGCCACAGGTACCGCATGTCTGGAAAAACACGTCGAGAATGACAGTCGTGGCGGCGTAGAATTGACAGACGTGGAATTAATTTCTACGCCTGTCTTTTCTGAGCGCCTCGCCGGTAGCTCTGCACACGGACCAGAAACTTTGCGTGCCGGATGCATGAACAAACTGTCGGCCCGAGTCGAACCTAGGAGATCTCGAGAACAATAGCGCTGGAGGTCTTGCCGCCGGTCCTGCTCTGCCGTTGGCTCCCCGAGTGACTGACCAAGTTGAATTCACTGCACACGTCGCAAAAGGACGGAATGACGAATGAGCAAGACGGACATCTAGATAGAAAAAAAAAGTATTACAGAAGACGTCTGGATGCACGGTCACACCAAGAACGACGGGACGACGTCTATCGTGACTCAAAGAAACTTGGAGGGCGTGGAGGTTTGTTAGTCTTGGCGCTTCGCTCGAAGAAGCATGACACTCGTCCGGCGACCGCCCCAGACACGTGTCCACCTGAAACGTCGCTGTAGGTTGAATGCGCGTCGCCGCTGTGAATGCTCTACGGAAAAGTCGTGAAAAGGGAACAGGCGTTCCACACGTTCTGCCTGTCACGGCGCGTGGGCTGCGGGCTGGCACATATGCGTCCTCGAAGAGAGCTGTCCACAAAACGCGAGCGACACGGCGCTTCGCTGCGGCCCGTTTGTCTGTATCGACATTAAAGCAGCCTCACGTGTGCAGCGAAAGTGAACAAGTGGATTAAAAGAGTGGCACGTGCGCGTGAGTGAGTGGGAACCTCGCATTCATCACTTATGCGCGCATAAATACAGGGTCAGCCGCCTGCGCTTTTCGCTCGAAGAAAATCAAATGGATTGAACAACGCAAAAAAAGATAAAGAAACAAAAAGAGGAAACAAATAAAACGACCCTCGTAGATAAGTATATGCCGGTGGATGAGCGATGTATGCGCCGGATGTCAGAGCGCCGGCACTTCCTGCCCGTGTGGAACGACGCGTGGAGAACGAGCGCGAGTCGGTGGCGGACGGAAACGCCTACAGAACGAGTTCCGTTACACACCGCGCGGAAGGCGAGGGGTGAGGGGAAAAGAATAAGCCCGGGAGAGGGAAAACAGCACTGAGGACACTGCGCGGTCTGTGATGGCTCGTGTGTCCATGACAGCCACACGCCACCGCACTCGTACGTACCATCATGCGGCTCGAAAATTCAGCCGCACAGTTTTTCGTGTGGCGAAAAATCAGGCCGTTTGTTGGGCTGGTGACGCACTGGTAACGAATATGTTTGAAAAAGAACCCTAGAAAACCTGACTCTGCATTTTTCTTTCAATGACAGCAGCCTAAAAAAAATAAAGAAATTGAGGCACCAAAGGTACGAGCTACAAGGCGGGAACTAATGGAGTGCTCCGAATTAATTTCGACCCCCAGGTATCCTTTTCTGCTCCGAAGCTTCACCATTTCACCTTTGCCTAAAGACGTCCAGGAAGCGAACCTGCTAACTCGAGCCCAGAACCCAAACGCGAAAGGAACCACCTTCAAGTGAACATGCGGAGCTTTCGAGGGGACACAAATACGTCAAGCTTTTTTCCGCGATTTGTTATTTGCCTAATAAAAGGCAGAGTGGTTCTTGCCATGCTCCGGCCGGCTGCAGCACCACGCCTCACCAGGAGTGTGCTGGTGGCAACATCCCTTTAGTTCGCTGGCGTGTAGACACAGTTGTGGATAAGTGGCTGCCAAGGACGAATTCACGGTTTTTATTGCCGGCCGCCGCGGCTGTGTTCCGACGAAGGCGAAATGGGCGCTACTTTACTGGGGCACATCAAACCCCAGGCAAGCTAAATAATGAGAACCCTTCACTTTTTAGCTATGGCATGCAATAATTCGTTGACAATCACGTTTGCTGGCAAAGAGCTTGCGTTATGCGCTTTGGATGCTATTCAGGATCGTCGCTTTGGCTCATTGTTTTCACTTTATGCATTTCGCGGGCTCTAGGCGTTAGCATATTCTCGATGTGCGTGCACATGCAAAAATGTGAAATCTTAGATAAGAGAGGTTGGTAACTAGAACATGAAGCTACGCCGCATGTTGAAGAGTTGCGTTTCGAAAAATTAATAATAATAAAAAACGAAGAAAGGAGGAGGAAAATAACTTTATCGGATGCCAGAAATAAGGCCTCGTGAAAAGGAGTGCTTTGGGCTTTGCCATAAGGGCCCGTCTATAAGGGTAATTGACTGGATAGCAAGAGAACGCGAGCGTAGCAGGGGGTGGCAGAAAGTTAGGTGGGCGGATGAGATAATTAAAGAAGTTTGCGGGGATAGGGTGGTCGCAGTTGGCACAGGACGGGGTTAGTTGGTGAGACATGGGATAGACCTTTGTTTTGTAGTAGACTTAGGCTTATGATGATGATGATGATAAGAATGATGACGTGCGGCAGGAGAGGGCGAGAGAGGAAGCATGAAAAACAGCTGGAGATGATGGCTTCGTTAAATGTACATAGGATGTGTTCTAGGCGTTTCGTGATCTCCGGGCAGTTGATACAATGAGCTGTTTCACGCCATCCGGTGTTGAGGAGGGGAAGAAAAAAGAAAGGTAGAAGGAAGAGAGATGTACGCGGGAATTGAGATGTCGGCTCGAATCTTTAGACTAGCACGAAAGGGTTAGTCGGTAACCACATGCTGTCGGTCAACGGAAAAGAAGATATCACAGCTATAAGAAAAAAAATCCGGCGACGGAAGAAAATAAGTGTGGAGGAAACTAGATAAGGAAGAAAGAGAATAAAAGAACTGTAAGCCAACGCAGCCGCCGCCGCACGCGCTCGAACTGTAGCGGACGTCAGTGCGTAAAACGGCAGTGTTCAAGCAGCAGCAGCAGCCCGCCATCCACACATGCATTCAAATTTTTCAGAGCGAGACAGCGTGATTCTTTTCGCCTGGCGTATACACGCGCATATAGGGGACCGCAGCTTCGCAGGGGGGCGCTGCGGACGCCAGTGAAAAGCGCCCTCTCAGACCGACTCCGTATTTTTGTCCGGGCAAACCGGTCACCCCTCCCATTGAGTAGCTGCGCGAGCAGCGCGCTTTCCCCTGAAAAAAAGCCAGTTCTGCACGTACTTTGCACGTGTTGGCCAGCGTGCAAATCTCTTTGTGCAGTCCCGAGCTTTTTCCCTCGTGCTTGAACGCTGGCGCTAGAAAAAAATGCGAACAGCACGGCGCCCACGCGCTGCGCAGTCGGAATTTATCTTCAATGCGTTTTTATCTCGGTAGTAACAAAAAGACGCTAGAGTGGTACATTATTGTATCACGGATGTCTCTAGCGTATTTGTGTTGCGAGCCAAGTATAAGCGTGACGAAAATAAATTCCAACAGCGGAGAGCCTAGGCACTCCGCTGTTCGCACTTCTTTCGGTGGCGGCAGTACGCTCTGAGATGTAGGTTAAAAGAAATAGTGGACAGTGAATTTTTTTTTTCGCTGCGAACTTGAAAAAAGAACTGCTAGTGGATCAGGCCCACTACGTGAAGCAGATTGTTGACGAAAAAGCCGGTACCGTAACGGCGAAATGTGTATCGCAAGTAAATGACGAGATCATTTAAGACGTGGAATTCGAGGTAAATACCATTTTTTTTTGGCACGGCCATCTTCGCAAGATGCTTAATTTCGTTGGGTGACTGAGCACTTCGGTGCATGCAGGTTTGTTGGCCAAATAATAATGATTTTGTTACGTGTTTCGATGAATAATGATGGAAATAATTTTTATTTTAACTTAAAATAAAGTGGCCTTAAGGCGACACGCGAGGCTGAGGAGAAAAACGAAAACACGCACGAAATGCGCCTACCAGCTGCTTGCTATATACGGCTAAGAGAAAAAATGCTCTAGTTTGTCAATCGCTACAACGGAGATAAGCGGTTCGTATATTTATTTTAATTCCTATTACAGCGCACGCGCATTCCCAAAACAATTATTTGCAGAGCCATCGCTCATATGCAAACGCTCATTCATGTGCAAGCAAACATTTTGATTATTTTTATTTTTTGAAATTTTTTAAATGTAAAGCAACTTCGAAAATTGAGCCCGGCGTCACAAGTCGGAACATTCAGGCGATCACTGACCTTGCCTCACACGCGTCTGCATAATGCCGCTAGCTGCAGTCAGTCTCCAAAATAAAAAACGGTAAAAAAAAAATGAGTTTCGTTAGCGCGAGCTTTACTAAACACTGCATGCTTAGTGAATTACAGCAAAAACTGCGCAGAAATAATATTACGCGTGCGACATACCAAACGTGTTTAGTAACAGGAAAAAGCTTGCCCATAGCAGTTATCGAGGCCTGCCGTTTCTCGTTCTGATCCATTTCATACGCAACAATTCCGGACAAAAACATTTTTGAATAGTAGAAAATGTATGACCGCATTTTTTTTTCATATACTGGAAGATTTGACTATAGCAATCTCCCATCGATAGGCTTGCATTTTTTTTTCGTATTAACGTTTTTCCTATTGTCAACTGCTCGATACGAGCGATGAAAAATATTTAAGATTTTGCTGCATATAGAAAGGGTGGACCATTACCTTCAATATTTCCGTTACTGTACGTTACAATTTTCCAATATTAAATTTTTTTTCCCAAGAATGTAGGACATCATCAGGAAATCTGTAGATTTACACGCGCATTCCTTGGCCGTTGATGTTCAGAGAACTATTGTGACAGCCGCACGCACAACCAGTTTCTCCACTCTTAGAACGTCGCGGAATTCACAGCGAGCGGCAACACCACTTTTGTGCGCCCGCGAGCAGGACGGCACGTGCTCACAATGAAAGAGAGAGTGCCAGCTGCGCGAGCAGCACGCGCGTACCAGCCGACAGGCTGCTGGCTCAATGCGCTCCGCCGGCGACGTGCCCGGACAGCAACGCCAAAATGACCGGCAGGGGAGAAGTGGCGCTGGTGCAGTGGAAGCAAACTTCAGGTGCGCTTCCCGCGACGGGCTCTGCGGTGCATGCCTTTGTTTGTTTGCGTCGCAGGTGTGGGTCACCGTGTTACGCCAGCCTGCGAGCACGCGTCGTGCGCATGGGCGCTTGAGCGACGCATTAGCGACCACAGAAGCCACTCTTTGATTCGAGTGATGCGCGTTGCATGCACTGCAGGTATGCATCTATGCCGTTCGCCGCAGTGCGGCGCCGTGTAGTTTGCAAGTTCAAGCTCCCCGTATTCTGACGTATATATCATGCATGCGCTGGCACGGAGAGATCGGCACCGGGGGAGCGGTCGTGCCGCTTGCAAACGCAAACACATTTCACGCAGATGTGTTTTGCGGTGACTGAAGAACAGAACAAACTGCAGGCTGAAGGAGCCTGAGAAGAATTACGAAAAGGAAATAAAATCGACCAAGAGGATTGCGTCGAAAGAGCAAGGATGATTTCAGAGCAACTAAATTTCTTACCGAGGGCATGGATCTCCACGCTTGAAAAAATAGCGTACGCCGCTTGGTAGCAAATCTAGCACAGCTTACTGCAGCAAAATTTGCACATGAGAAGGAGTAGGTGAAGAACTGTACAGTTCGTGCTCGGTTGATGTTGAGGGCGTTTCGATAAAATTGAGTTTGGTAAGTATGATGCATTCGCTGTCACGGTGAGCTGAGCAGAAAACCACGTCGCAAACTTTTGCAGTTCGCATAGCAGAGAGAGAGCGTTTTTTTTTATGTTTGGCTGTGCAGGGCCACCCTGCCAGTGACTTCGAACATCGGCTGTGTTGAAACAGAACGCCAGAGATGTAGAGGAGCAATTTCATTAAATGTTAACAGCAGTCCTTTTAGGATGTGCTATGCGAGTGTGATTTGAGGAGAATACTCAAAAGCGCACTCAGGCGCACGGCGCGCCAAAGATTGTGGATTTATGATCAGGAGTTAATGTCAAAATGAAAACCTTGACATCATTAAAACGAGGTTCATATATAACACGCATGCCGTAGCATAACTTGTAAGCGTGATCTAAGAAATATCGTGATATGTATGTATTCTTGCCAACTTGTAAGGGGTCGGGACCTCGTCATGCTCGCGGAGCTCTTAGTTCCGTACTCTTCCTTTTCAAAGAAAATAAAATTTGATTGATTGATTGATTGATTGATTGATTGATTGATTGATTGATTGATTGATTGATTGATTGATTGATTGATTGATTGATTGATTGATTGATTGATTGATTGATTGATTGATTGATAACTGCTGGCTGCACTCCAGTTCCTGAACTCGAAATCGGTCCACAGCTGAATTTTTCTAGGGCATAGTGGACAAATGTGCGCATTTGTCGCAGCAGTTCCTTTCGCATCGATGGAATAATGTAGCACATTGTATTTTCAGTCGAGGAGAGATACGATAAATTTGGAAAACGGTCTGTTAGTGCTTGATGCACATGAAAGCCCTCACCTCGGCGTGCATTTGACGGGTCCCGTTTCGACTAACGCAGGCTGCAGCGAAACTCGAAGGAAACGAGACGGGCAGCATCTAATGCGGTAGCGGAAAATAATAACCATAAAGAGATGCAGGCCGGCGGCTGCGTCTGCCATCCCCTCTGCACAGCTGGACACCGTGTTGACACCGGAAAGAAGGAAGGGTTTGGCCGGAAAGTTGTGCAAACGTTGACACGCACCGGAGACCGCACCTTCTGGTTTCCTGTTGTAACTTCGTGCTCTCTGTACGTTTGCGGTGCACCATACGCTACCCTTGGTTAGCATACTAGCCAAGCTCACTGGAGCTTTCCCCCGAAGATTCTTTTCCCCCTCTGGATAATAAAGGTTATTATGATTACTATTAAAACACTTCAATATCCTCTGAACGTATGCCCTCTACGTGGTGTCACTGCCGACACCATTTTTAACTTTCCTTTTTTACATCTTATAATTTGACCGTGATGGTGACACTCCCCCATCCCATCCCCGGACTCTTCTCCGTCGTGCAAATACGCTACTGATGGTGGCTTTTATTTTTACGATACTATTACCGGCGGTTGATGATTCCACGGAAGATAGAAATGGTTCAGACAAGCATAAAAATATTTACTGAAAAGTTTAGGGGTTCTTTGAAACTAAAGGGTGGCATATACCTGTTCTCAAGGAGCGGAACAGCGATTAGTGGTCATGAACTTCTGTGTATACGGTGAATCCCTCGTGGGGAGGCGATGTTATTCTTGCGGATGATTGAAATGGAGCTTAGAACCACGACAAATTGTGTCAGCTGGAGTCATGCATGGGACGGACGATGGCAGCCGCAAACGATGTAGAAAATTAAAAATGACCCATACGTGGTAATCGGGCGGCCGCGACGGTGCAGCCAGCCTCCTGGCAGCCTAATCACACCGTCGCTGTCGAGTCCTGTCCTGGTTCGATCTGAGTAGCATAATCTGGTTTAGTTTGGTGTGTAGGGTTTAACGTCCAAAAGCGACTCAGGCTGTGAGGGACGCCGTAGTGGAGGGCTCCGGATAATTTCGACCGCCTGGAGTTCTATAACTGTGACTCTAGCATTTCGCCTCCATGTAAATGTGACCCCGCGGCCAGGATCGAACCCGCGTCTTTCGGGTCAGCAGCCGAAGCCCATAACCACTGAACTACCGCAGCGGCTGAGTAGCATGATCTGAGCGCACTGCATGCAACTGCGACACAGTGAGGTGATCCCGATTTTTGTTGTGGGTGAGCGATGGCGCATATAGGCGCACCGAATTACGATCCGCCATATTTGCCGCGTAAAATTACGGTTTCCGAAGCCGCTCTCAACAAACGCTGAACGGTGCCTTCTTTACAAAAGTATCTTTGGCCTGCGTGCCGCAGACGCGGAAGAGGACGAGAAGCCCTAGCTCACGAGGAAGAAAGAAAAAGGAGAGGGGAAAGAATTAGGAACAAAACTTTCCTAAGCTTGCCGCAGGAATCAGCCTCACCTTGCGCTCACGACTGTGCGGTGCTCAAGAAGAGAGGAATGAGGAAGCAGCGACGCTTGCAGAGATTCAAGGTCTTCTTCTCCTTGGCATTCACTTACGGTGTCGGCGACTCCGCCGTATACGTGCGGACGGCGGTCACTCGCGTCTCTTGTTTTCATCGTTTTTTCTTTTGTCCCGCTTGCTCCATTCTTTACACTCGGTTGAGAGACAGGGAACCTTCTTGGAGGAAGCCGCGGTGATATGGTTTAGCTTGCAGCCCTTCTCGAGCCGAAAGGTCGTAAAAAGGAAGACGAGTGAAACATGATGCGTGAAAACAAAACAAAAAGGGGTGAAGAACTGAGGAAACGCGGGACTGGAAACGACGAAAAAGTAACGGCTTCTCGACGCGAATGAACAGGGCCGTTGACACCGCTAGGTGTGGGAGAGAGCAGTGACGGGTGGCAAGGAGAGAAAGACAGAGTTGGGGGAGAGGCTCCACAACTCAACGGCCGTGACAGCGAGACGTAGAAAAAAAAAAAAAAACGCACGGCGGGGTCGGCAAGTGGCAAGTAAGCGGCAAGTCAGGCTACGAGCTCTACTGTGACTGCTTTCATGTCATACTTGAGAACAGATGTTACTCTCATCTTACGCTATTTTAGCTTGCTTTGTAACTTAGCCTCATGAAATTGTGGCCGTAGGCGGTTGGCGCGGGAGATTACCGTTTGCTGACATCGACTGCCTGAGAACAATCGAGCGTTTAGAACGAGATAAAAACCGTTGTAGAAGTGACCATGCTGGCACGTAGTATACGTGGCTTCAAGCACATTTGGTATGTGCCGTAGCGGCAGCGTTCGCACCCGAGAATTTGAGTATGTTCCAGGCTGCTCAACCACACTCACTCGTTACAGTAGCTTTGTCGGGAGTAGGAGGCGCACGGCTTATGTCAACCCAAAGGTTCATCTGGCTGCGCTAGATGAAAGCCATAGTCGTGCACTCAGACTCCCTTGCAAAATCATGGATCAATCCATCACCTTCTAGTCCTGTCGTATGTCGCTCCAGCCCAGCGACTTTCCCAATATCTCTCGACCTCACTCTCTTCCCTGACGGCAAACAGCATGCGGTACATTGGATTGGAAAAGGAAATCAATATCCAGAATAAGGGAGCCCTTATCCAGGATTTATAATGGCGACAAATTTCTCACCAGCTACCAAGGTGTCACGGAACCTGGCGAAAGCTAGAAACTGAGCGGAGTAAATTCCTTGTCTAGGGTGCCGGATAAAGATGTATTAACACAAACAGTACCTGGTTGCACGTTCAAGTCGAAAGGAGGCACACCTGCCACCAGCTTTCCCTCATCTCGACGTCATACATTACATCTATGTATACTAACACCCAACATGTTTTCGTGGACGGATCCGTGACGACCACTTCTTCAGCTGCAGCGGTGATAGTGCCAGGAAATGCCTCATGTCACCGTTTCAGGCTCACGCACAAAACGTCCTCTACGGCAACCGAATTGGCAGCCATACGAGAAGCCGTCCTTTATATTGGTCACCAGCCAGCGCAGCAATGGACTATATTCTGCGACTCGAGATCGGCATTGCAGGTCGTACAAACTTATCTAAAACCAAGGGCATGCGAGCAGCTGGTTCAACAAATTGTGGTTTTGTTAGCCGAAGCTTTCCACCGCGGCCATATCATAAAGTTTCAATGGATACCGAGCCATTGCGGCATAGCGGGAAACGAGCGTGCTGACGCCGAGGCTCGGATGGCACATAGTGATGGTGCTTTCATTGAGATAGCCTTTTCTAGATCAGACATTGGAGCCTTGTTGGCGCATTTAATGCAAGCGGCAATGCAGTCGCACTGGCATGATTCGAGTCATCAACAGGACCGCGTCTGTAAGCTTGACGCTGGCTCACGATTACATTTGCCATCTATGGTGGTGCGACGTCATGGGACTTTACTCCACCGGCTACGGCTTGGCGTTGCCTACACCAAACACTATCTTCACAAGATCGGCATCGAAAGTAACCCGAATTGCGCACAGTGCCACACTCCAGAGACTATTGGACACCTTCTTTGCGAGTGCCCGAACTATACTGCTGAAAGAACAACATTGGAGGCGACCGTGAAACGACTGGACTCTCGCCCTCTCTCTGAGGAAACTCTTCTGGGCGCCAGGACGAGACGTTCTGATTGGTGCCGTGTGACAAAGGCCCTGCTCAAATTTTTGTGTGAAACAGGCCTGGATACTCGTCTGTGACCGCCTGTGCACAACCTACATGGTTAATGACATGTGTCGGTGTTTGTATTGCTGACACCAGTTTTATGAGTTTTATGTGCGCCTACTCACCGCGATGCGAGTGCCAGCCAGTGTGGTGTGTGTGGTGTGTGTGTGTGTGTAGACATCACCCGAGAAACTCATTGTATTATGCCATCATCAGCCTTCATTCGCACTTTCCTTTTCCTCCTCTTCCCTTTCCCCTGTGTGGAGTAGCAGGCCAGGGCCATTTTACCACCGGCCGACCTCTCCACCTTTCCCTCATTAAAATTCCTTTCTCTCTCTCTCTCGACAGCGATCGTGTGAGGCACTATACTCCAGTACTCATTCCCGAACCTCCACCACAAGAACACTCTTTCCTTCACAATATCCCTCTCACTCCCTGTCATGAAACACCACCAAGCACACACTATGCCACTCCAGGTGGAAGTGCCCGAAACACACACGGCAATCACCTATACCCCACCCCACTGCCTCCTCTTGGAAAGCTGCTCTATCCAGCTCTACCGTGGGCGATCGGCAGTGGCTGACCGCGCGGGCCCGCAGGATAGCAGAGGCTATCCGAATCCTGGACTGAGGACCGCGCCCACGAGGTCCGTCCTCTATTGAAGTCCTCCTCCTCATCCTCCTCCTCCAGTACCATCTCTTGCTCCCCTTACCCCTGCAAGCGCATACATCAATACAGAGCCCGCAGAAGCCCAGATGCAATGACCGTGCCCCATATTGGCTGCAAGTTAAAAAAAAAAACAGCTTTTTCTCGTGGCTTGCTCAAGGAGACTGCCATGTCTTTCTGTGTTGGCCAGGGACAGTAGGTGAAAAGGAAGAAGTCTGGAAGGTCAGAAAGAACAAAAGAAGCATAGAACTAAATAACCATCACACGTTAAGAGCGGCCTCACTCCGCGAGAAAGGCAGAGAAAAAGAAGGGGTGGGGAGGAGGTATACGGTGCACAATAATGATAGTGCGGGGGGATTCTGAAGATTGAAACGTTCACGGTGTGACCGTGAAATGGCCCCTGGATTGCAGACCGCTCATTCTCACGGCGAAGCCTGCTGGCCGGCACAGGGCCACTGGCGATTCGTCGCGTCCGCAAGAGGACGAGCGACCGCATAGCGCAGAGCGCACATACGGCGCACCAAGGCTTCGCGCTGCTGTGTCCCGTTATAACCGGCGCCGTCGCAGACCGTACGCCACATCGCGATGTATGTGTACGGCCTCGGCCAACGGTCGGTCGACCACTTACGCTTCTTGCCTTCTCTTTCTCGCCGCTTCGTGGAGGTCAAGTTCCTTGAAAGTGCGCGCGGCAAAACAACCAAAGCACGCCTTCCACGCAGCCGCCTTCCCTAGCCCGTGTTTCTTTTTCATTCCACCTCATTCACGGCAACCCCAGACCATTTCTCGGACGCCCTTTGGCTAGCTTACGTGCACTGTACTCTGCCTCACCAGAAACGTGCATCGTGCTGGAAGATACGTGCAAATGCCCTCAGCTCTCAGGAGCGACAAAATTAGAAAAGGCGGTGGCACGTACAAGAACGGGTCCTGATTGGATTGCTCAAGGCACGTGCCTTAGTCAGTCCAGAATGTAAATGATGCGATAGCTCCGCCTGACCACAAACTGTTTTTGTGTGCAGACAGCATTTCCGAAATGCGCACCCGAGAACGCGGCTAACACATGCTCTGCAGCTTCCATAGTGGTGCATAGTTTTAGAAGAAGCGAAGTGCTTAGCGGTGCGCTGCCGGCACTTCGTGTCAATGGAGTGCATATTGCAACCGCGCTAAAACGACGCAGGACAAGAAAGGAAAGCACAGGACAAGACAAAGCGAATGTGCGGCTTGTTACCAAATGCGCGCATAGGCGGCGTTGTAGGTCGCGCTTTGGAGCCGGTCTGCGAGCGTTTCTGAAAGAAACGACAAGGCGAAGGAGGGGGGAACTCGAGGTTACGAGGGGCAGGGATGAAAAGGATGAATGAACATTGCTCCGCGGATGACTTCTTTTCTGCTCTGCCCGCGTACAACACGTTCCTTTCCACACGTTCGCCATCCCTTCATTTTTACTTTTCTTATTTATCTCGCTTTTGCCGGGACTCTCTCGTTTAGGAGCAGAAAACGCGTGTGCAGCTCCGCTTCTTTCTCGCTGTCGCTCTTTTCGAGTTCTCTGCTTTCTTTCGGGCTTGACCCTCGCGTCGCGGCGTGGCTAGGGTCACACCGAGAACATTATTCCACTAGCGTGCGTGCCAGCACGAGAATTCGCGTTATTCTCTTCCTAGCGGCCCAACTCGGGTCACGAAGAGCTGCGGTGCAATGGCCGTGCGCTGGCTACGGAGTGACGGTCTTCGACACCCCTTGTCTAGTGGATGTAGATTACGTGGGCAGGAATCTGGACAGCCTGACATCTAGGTCACTGCCGATGAGTATTCATTTTTCATTTATTGTGAAAATGACGTTTTATCAGACGGATACAGCTCAGAATTGGAATACTCGCGCACATTTAAGGGTGAATGAAGGTCGCGGGAAGAGCGAATTGAACATCAAACACGATTCCGTGTGTTCTCACCTGAAGCATCTTCATCATGCGCGATAAAACTGGAAGCACAATCGCGCAGAGACCATGACACGAGTCTGCCTGCATGCTACTTTGAATTCGAGCTGTTGTACCATGCTACGGAGAAGTCCAGGCGATTCAACGGTGGATAGCCTGTACTAATAAGTGCCTATCCATGCTTGAGGGGATGTTGAAGGTTGGTGGAGGCATACTGAGGGCTCGTCGTCTCTTAGGAAACGACCGTAAGGGACCGCTATGACGTCGATAGTGTTAGTCTACGTCGAAACGGCAAAGCACGGAAACCAGCAGGCATCGAACTTTACTCTCATGCGGTCCGAAGCGATATGGTGTTTGGCTGTGTGTCGTCCGAGCCAGACTAATAAAGAATGTTTCGTGGTGAGACCTGAGACGGCTCCCTTTCTCATAAACGTAACGGTGCAGTACAGAGAACTGCAATGGACCCTCTTCCAGTTTGTTTCATTTGCCTGCTAGAAATAATGGGCTCCCAGTAAGTATACGTTAGCACAGTTAAAATAATCAGCTTTATGTCGCTTCTGACTATACTACCCACCAAGAGGTATACTAACGCCAGCATGCTGATCGGTCAGCGGGAGTCCATAACTCAGATGTTTTCAACAATGAAACAAAGGCTATATCTCGCAGAATAATCTAGCGTATCGCTAAGCTCGTTTATCAAAGGCATTTACAAAGGACGTAAAGGTTCTTCGTGCGTTCCAATTATTTCGTCTGCATGAGCAGGCCAGCCATAAAAGTCTCACCTGAAAACAACGGCTCTAAGGCACCCGCTCGTGGATGAGTTGCATGTGGTTCCTTGTTCCTCGCCATCTTCTCTGTTCGCCTCGGCGCGTCGTATTCCGCTGCATTTTCATGTGTGAAGCAGTTCTGGACAAGCCAGTAGACTATGCTTTTCACACCACCTCGGGCATACCCAACAATAGTGAACAAAAGCATTTTTGTGCGAGAAACCTTTTATGAACGCGATTTTTTCATATAATGTAAGACTTCGCTATAACAATCAATACATCCGCAAATCACCCGACGGCAGTCTTGTAAGTTTAACGTTTTTGCTATCATCAAAAGCGTCCCTCATTGGTTTTCATTGGTAGTGTTAACTGTTCGATGCGATCGATGGAAACATTCTAAAAGAAACATTTTCCTACCTATCAGAAGATTGGACCATTACCTTCAATATTTTAGTAACAGTGTATTACAATTTTTCAATTTTCAAATTTTCATCCAAGAATGTCGAACACGGACCCTGAAACTTCTCGCACCACGCCAACTATAAAGGTCTGTTGTGGTTCTTCGCACGAATCCACTCGTATGCTTGAACAAATTAGATTAAAAGACAAATGCATGCAATGTGTTTGACCGCAATACAGCTGCGCGAAAAAAGAAAAAAAAAGAGTTATGCAGCCTGTTGGGATCAACGAATCCCTTGTGCACATTGCCTATGCGACGTATGCAAGCTGGGACCACCAGTGAACCGCGAATTCCTGAGCTGTAGTGATGGTTTGGTTTACGAGGATTTAACGTCCCAAAGAGACACATGCTATGAAGGACGCCGTAGTGAAGGACTACGGAAATTTCGACCACCTGGGGCTCTCTAACATGCCCTGACATCGCACAGTACACTGCTTTCTAGAATTTCGCCTTCATCGGCCGGGATCGAACCCGCGTCTTTCGGGTCAGCAGCTGAGCCCCATAACCACTGAGCCACCACGGCGAGTGAGTCTAAGGGGTTTCGTGCAATTCACTATTATACCAAGCCCCATAAACAACAACAAAAAAAAGATCAGTGAATGACCAAACACGAAGATGGAGATTGGTGGTCATTCCTAAGTATTACGGGTTTCTTGTTCAACTTGAGGACAGGACTATTTAAACCAACCACCAACTCCTGTTCTGCCATAATGGTCCAGAAATACTCATTCGCTCCTCCCTCTCGAATTGGCCAGTGATTTCTTTATGAATGCATTAGCATTAGAAGCTACCCTGTTAAGAAAATGCGGCGGCCGACTTTGTTGCGTTGTAACATCTCCTTCCACCTATCACCATATGTCAACCACATGGCAATGTTAGCGGATGAGAAAATGAAGAGAGGGAAATCCCGTCTCTCCTTGTGTGGGAAAAGAGAGAGGCCGGAAAGTGGCCGCCATGAGAACAGCCCAGAGGGTGACTACTATGAACGAAGGTGGTTCTGACATGGGCGGAGGAATGCGCTACTCGAGGGTAGTTGCCACGAGAACCACCCTGTGGGTGGCTACCGTGGAAGGTGCAGGAGCAATACAGCAATGCCAATCAGCTCTCATTGATTAATGTCATAAGCCTACAGCCTTAGCTCATCGATCAAGAAGTCCTATTGCTAACGCAATGTCATCGTATAATGAAAATTAAGCGCCCCGTAATTTTTTTCAGCTCTGCCATCGTACCTTGCCAGATAAATTTTTGTGGAGCCCTGGACTTCTGGATGTAACTGCATTACGCAAGGACAGCCAGTGAAAGTCACCAGGCGGCGGCAGCAAGCAGACGTCCATCGGCACTGCCGGGTTGTGCACTGTTCCGCGTCAGCCCCGACTCAGCAGTGCACCACGCAGAGTGTCATGCGTTTTATAGCCGCGCGCAGCTGCAGGAGAAACAAGGCGAACTCGACACGTGGGTAACCCACATCTCCCTTACGGGTACTCTGAGTGAAACGGCGGACACCTGAGTGCTTAGGTCAGACAGCCAAAGCGCACGTGCGTGAGATGCGCGGCAAAATAACAAGCTCCCTTCAGGCGTAAAGAGAGTAAATACCCTTTCAGCCCGTAGCACTTCTCAGTTCCGGAAGCCTTGGGGTCGGTTTAAATAAAAGATGGAACTGGTGCAGAAATAGCAGCTCCGGGAGGCTATTTTTGAGACTCCCATCATGACCGTGATACGTGCGCTTTGGCGAGGCGCGTGGAAGCCATTAGCGGTCTCATCTTCCGTTGTGGAGATCGTGTGGGTTCTGGGAAAATTCTCCGAAATGAAGAAAAAGGGGAAAGATAGGAAAAAAGTCCTTGCGTCTAAACACCTTTGGGCTGCGCAAAAAGACTGAACCAATGGAAGCTAGAAAGCTGTTTTAGCGTCAGCCTTGCTGTCTGCGAATTGTGCACTAAAAAAGCTGCGTGACGAGTACCTTGATAACATTTCCTGGTTCTTGGGCTGAAACAATAGCTACAGTCGAAAAGAGAAAACGGCGTCATCGGTGCCCCGCGCGTCTGTTCGATTTTGAATTTTTTTTCTACTGCAGGAACGTATAAAAGTTTAGGCAGGTATAGTTAAATAATTTTTCAAATTCATTCATTCATTCATTCATTCATTCATTCATTCATTCATTCATTCATTCATTCATTCATTCATTCATTCATTCATTCATTCATTCATTCATTCATTCATTCATTCATTCATATTACTAGTTAGTGTAAGAGGTCAGAGGCTCTCCTGGTTCAGTTCCGGCCTTAAGAAATTTGCAACGCATTTTTTTCCTCAGTGAGGCTTCTAAATACTATCGCATTAATTTTTACTCTGAAAGACCGTACGGCCACCGCATTCACCAATTCCCTTCCAGGAGTCCTCGGCGCTCTGTATTGGCAGCGGCAGTGTTAATTGAAGTCTAATACGTGCACACATGGGAGCGAAGTCAGTATGCAGCTAACGGGTGAGCCGGTACAAAAAGACCAAGAGATGAAGAGAAAGGACGGAGCAGTGCCAACCCGAAAGCACCATGTTTAATTCTTCAGCATATTTTGTTTGTTATTCTCATGCTTTCAGCAGTTACCCAGCTTTTTTTTTTCTTCTGGACACGCTGCTATCACTGCCGCCACCCGTAGCAGCCACAGTAGAAGCCTGGGCGAGTTGGTAGGTACTCACTCTAAAACAGCGCGAACAGGACATGCACGAAGAAGGAAACGTACAACACGAGCGCTGTAGCAGTTTTGGTCTGGTTGGCTTCTTGCCACAAGAAGATGGCGGCGCAGTTTCTAAACCTCAAAGCGTCACACCAACAGAAACTTTGATCGAATCATTTTCTTTTTTTTTTTTTTTTCAGTATCGCTGGCACATTCAAAAAGTCGCCGGTGCTTCGAACAGAGGGTGCGCTGAATTGCGGAAGCTGTGTCGATGCAGATCATTAAGAGCGCAAATTTTAGCCGCCCGACTTCCGTATTTCTTTCCTCCATTATGGTTCTGTTCAGGTCATTCTCACGTTGCGCGCTATTCATTCAGGCTTCGCCATGCAGCTTCGCGGCATGTATAACGACCAGCTGACTGTGCGAATGAACAGTGCGTTTCCTTCCTTCCTGACACACATATGCGCCTGCTTTGGGGGCCTGTATGCGCTCAGGGAGACAAGGCGCTGCCGGTCAGAACGCGTGTAACTGTTCGCAGGTAACGTTACGTAATTCTGAATGACGTAACGCTAATGCACGCAGCGAGGGAGCCCCGGAAGTGGAGCACGCGAAAGGTATGCAAGTGTCATTAAAGAATAGCAGCGCGCACCACATTTTAGGCGGTAACCTGAATACAGTAAGCTGTACAGCAGAGGGTGGTGACCTCCAGCTTTCACCCGTTCCCGCTGAGCTTGAAGCGGTCGTAGAAGTGGTGACCTCTTCAGAAAGCGGCTCCAAACTTTTGATGGCCCTGTTTCCTAGTGGGCGTGGAAAATCACGGCGATGGAATATTTGCGTTTTTTCTTCTAAATTTCAATTGAACTTTAATATTGTAATATATTTTTATCATTAAGCAACCCGTGATTATGTGGTGGAGCCGGCACGACATAGGTTATTAGATTCATTTGAGATTAATTTTTTTTTTTTGGGGGGGGGGGGGGGGGGGGGTGGCACTACAGAATTCAAACAGTCGTAGAACCTGTTGGACACGTTCTTGCGTCGCCGAGCATGATGCGCTGAAAGAAGCCAACATCGGTCGATTCCGTCTACTGAAAGCGGACCAAGCGTAGCAGAAAAACTACTGTTTAGTGAAAAAGCTGCATGTTCCTTTTAAAATTTACATTATAACCAAGATGCAGTGACTCCGGCACTAAGAGCGCCATCTTCAAAAAAAAAAAAATCTGAGCATATTGCTCAATCTTGAAGCAACGACAGTCTCCAGAGAGCCGTTATCCTCGCAAGTTCCTTGCAAATCAAGATACACGATCGTAGCCTTTTTCTGCGCTGTTACGATTTCAAAGAGGGAATGCGAGTAGTGCGATATTTACGAGCTGCAAAGAAGGGGACTTGCACAGCTCCTTGCTTCTTCGGACGCTGCAGTTCTTCCTTTTGAGAGATCGCGTTGATGCAACTGATGTCTGGCAGGACAAACCCTACAGAAGAAGACAGTTTTCTTTTCACGTTTGCCAGCAGTAGTCAGCAGTTCTGCTAGCAGTTTCAGAATCGAAAGTGATGCCTGTCCGGGTAGCCAGTATTTACAGACTTCCAAGGTGATGATAAGAGCACAAGAGTTCGTGGCCAGTTACACGGGGCCGCATTATATATCGTAAAATCCACCTGTGCCACCAGCGCAATCAGAAACCTGTGCAACGGAATTCGGGTAGCGTTGAGGAAACTCGGACGCGTCCATTTTATCAGAGACAAGGATCTCGAATCGCACGCTCTGGTCGACTTATCGGCGCCGGCGCATCCCTGAGCATAACGTTGTTTCTGATAAACGGATACGATTAAGCCTCTGCGCACGCCCGTAATCTTGCGGGTAACGCGGATGGCTCTCACGAGGCGGTAGGGCAGCTGTCACTGGCCGCTCGATCCCATTTTGCGATCGGCATGTGTATTGGAGGTTTGTATACCGTTACCTTTACCGTTCACCCTACTCTACGCCAGAGCAGAGGTGTTTCCAGTATGCTTTCAGCTTCTCTCGACGAGAAAAGGGAAATAAGCTTGAAGTCGACGCGGAAGAAAGGAGTTTGCTTCGCATCACGGCGTCGGAATCGCCAAAAAAAAAGAAGCTCTTTCCTGCTTCCACTTCTCGTGACTAGAGGCTTCCACATGCGTCTAGAATCTCTTCGAGAGGGGGATGGAGGGGGGGGGGGGGGGGGTTCTTGTTCCCTGCTCCTGAGCCGTAGGGATTTGAAAATGCATCTCCTACCTTAACAGGGCAGTGTTCCAAAAGGCGAGACTGCTGTGTAGGAACTCAAGGACCGAGATATCGGCACTCACTTGGGATTATTGCTTGAGCATAGTGCTTGAGTTCCAGAAGAGAGTATCTGGTTTACTTCACACATTGTAGAATGCAAAGCTTTTACTCCAAAGCCCTGGCTCCAGCGCGAACTCTTCCGGAGGTAAATAACAGAAAAAGCTGTACTGTGCTTGACAAGCGACAACGTTGGACGGCACGCGTGATTGTGCCGCACCGTTTCCGTAAACAAGGGGTTTATATTCCCTCTTGTTTAGAATGCACTGAGTATTTTTTTTTTTTTTTCAAGAAAGGCGAGAGGGATTCTTGCATCTCGGCGTGCAAGTTCGAGCTCGTGCCCACATCTTTCCGAAGTGTTTTTGAAGCTATTAGCGCCCTAAACGAAACAGAACCCTCGAACATACGACGTGTGTTCATCCACATCTTTTTATCTTTAATATCCTCTTCTTGCAACTCTCGCTGGCGGACCAGTGCGGAAGGATAACTACTCCTATTACATCGTTTGACATGAGCCCAGCGTAACATACAACTAAACGATACTTATCCTGTGAGGCTCATGTTAAGTTTAAACAGCTGTTTTGAACAAATGAAACCCATTCATTTAAATGCCCGTGCCTTTGTCCAGTCAGACTGGCATGGCCGCCTGACAGCTTTCTTATTTTGCACAGAAACAATAAAAATCTTAATACTGTGTTGAAAAAAACTGCATTCTATTACAAACCCTTGTCTCCGAGGCGAGATGAGACGAAGAAAATGCCCCCTGCGATATTCTTTCATTGTGAACATAAGCCGCACTGGTGGAGTAAAGACGATTTTTACAGCGATAGCTATTACTGCTGTGTTCCATGCTACAGCGTGAATTCAGTCGGTCTGCATGCACGTGATCATACCCTTCACGCAGCTTGTGCCTCGAACCTTGGAGTGGTAGAGTGAGGCGAAGCATAGTCGAGGGTGATTTGGAGGGGTGGGGGGATAGCGCGAGAGAAACAAGGACACGAAAGGGACAAAGGAGGAGCTCTCGTCCTGTGTCCCTTTCGTGTCCTTGTTTCTCTCACGCTAGCCCCCCCCCCCCCCCCCCCCCCCCTCCCCTCCCCCCTCTCACCCAAATCATGAGTTACCAACTAGCCAAAATTTCCACTTTACTCAGGCGAGGGAGACCCACAGCAAAAGCTACAGGTGTAGGGGAATATGCGTCCACGCACACTTGCTGTTGTTGTTGTTGTTGCCTTGGTGACATGGCACACTTGCCTGACGCTACCTTCGTCTTCGTCGGGTGGGGCGCGCGCTCAGCTACGATGGCGTCACCACCGCGTTTGCGCCTCGTCGTCATCGGGGGGCGCGCAGTCCTATAACGGGGGGCAGTACTTCGAGTTCGCTTAGTTGTTTATTTACTGAATGTTTTAATCTAAATATTTGTAAAAGTTTTCTTTTGTTTGCATTTTTCTTACTGTGCACTCTTTAAAGGTGCATTTGTTTTGCGCACATATAGACTGAGAATGAAATGGGAAGGTTCTGCAAGCGAAAAAAAAAAAAACGCTTTGGTTTCTTGAAACTTTTATGGCATGATTCTCGCGTTATCTAAGCTAAAATTAAGTGCACTAGTCTTCATTCCCCTTCAGCTAAAATCTTCTCATTTGCTATTTTGATATCGTGTCTTGTTAGCGTTTCATTTGACGCTGACTGCATGACATATACATGCGAGGAGTGATCGACTGCATCAAAAAAAGTTTTCGCATAGCCTGTTTCAGTTCTGATAACCATGCCCATGAGCATGGTTCAGTCAGACAACGATTTCTGTTGGGACATTATTGGCTTAGGTTACTGAAACGAAATGCTTTAAGGCTTGTTACGAAGCAAACTGATTCAATTAACCACACTTTGCTTCACAAAAATAATGTCCTAGAATTGAAGCATTCGTCAGAAATCTGGTCTGAGGGTAAACAGTTGGAGGCTGAAGGAAAGGGCGGTTTGGGGCACGCTAGGTGCCACTACTCCCTCGCCTTCCCTGTTAAGGAGTCCCTAGAAAATTTTGTGTACCACACTTCACCGTACACCCTGCACTGCGACGGCGTCGCGGTGTTTGCAGTGCGTTCTCCCCTTCTCTCAGCGAGATCAGCGGAATAAACTCGAAGTCGATGAGGAAGAAACGAGTTTGCTTTGCTTGGAGAATGCACCCTGGCCAATCCCCCGCCGTGGGTATGTGCCTTTAAAACTGTGAAATCATCATCAGAAGGGGAAAGAAACAGACATAAAACGACTTGAATGGTGTTCATGAACAAAGCAGGAAAATCCATCGTCACCCTTCTTCGCCCTCGCGCCGTCGTTCTCGGCAAAACAGCGAACATATTTCCGGCTTCCATTTCGCGTTTTGCGAGGCTTCCACGTGCGTTTAGAACCATTTTGGGAGGGCGTTTTGGTCCTCTCTGCCTGAGCTACCACGTTTTGAAAATTTATTCCCTACATCAACAACGGAGGGCATCGAACAAGGCCCGACGGCGGGGAGTGAACTCAAGTTCTGATATACGGGCGCTCACTGTACACAGTATTTGGGGTTAGCTACAATGAGTTAGCTACGGCTTAGCTACAATTTGCTACAACGTGGATTCGGTCCGTCCGCCATCACGAGACCAAACTCTGCACGCAGTCCGTGCCTCGCGCCTCCCGAGGAAAGGGGGATATCAAAACGAAGCATAGGCGAGGGGGAAGTTGATGCAGTCTCAAAACTCTGCAGTTTTGTAGAGCCCTGCGGGTAACTACATACTTGAAATTGACGCCACTCACAACGTACTGGCTTAAGACGAGCTTCCGAGGCTTAGGGCTCTGACGGCATAGCGCACTGGTTTTAATGCGATAGCATTAAAAGCTTCAACTGGGAAGAAATGTGTCGCCAGTCATAAAAGTGACCCATTGGCTAGGCGGAACCGAGGTCGCCAACACCGTTTAATGCTATCCCATTGTCAGTACATAATTACCCCAGTGAATTTTTGTTCCCTGGGATATAGAGCCTGCCACTAATAACAAACTGATGACAAATATGACCTTTCCTTGGGTGGATGCCAATGAGTAATTTGCTCCGCTATTATAACCTTTCCTTCCATTCCGCCTTTTCATGACCGCACCATGAAGATGTTCCTGAGATGTCCCCACATCTAATAGTCCAATTGGTTCCACTGTAACTAAGAAGAAGGGTTAAGAAGTACCTGTGACGGTGCTATCGATGTGAATTTCCTCGGGAAAATTGTTACGTGACTCTGAGTGCGCACGTGCCGCACACGAAACGCACCGTTATGACATTGCAAACGGACCAGGCGTTCCTTGCTCAGCCTGTACAGTTCGTTCACCCCATTTCGCAGCCGCGTAGCGTCCAACAAGACGGCGCTCGGGTTTCTTTTCCTCCATCTGGTCGAAGCATCGAGGTCCCGTTGCAGTTGCGTAATCGCCCCTCCGCCGGCATGCACGGGTGGACTGCCGATGCGCGCGCAAATGGCCGCCGCCGCGCTCTGGGCGGCCGGGCCAGCCTTCTCTGACCGTGGTGACCGTCGCGTCTCTGTCCCCTGGAGCATGTCGCTGCCCGAGCGCAATGAGAACGCCGTCGTCGTGTAAGCTGTCGCCAAGCCGGCAGTGCCGACGCACATGGAGCCAGCGGTCGGCTGATCCAGACCGTGACGCCTCCGGCTCTAATCGTCTGCCATGTCCGGCGTTTTTTTTTAAGACCTTTTTTTTTTTTTCACTTAACGGTACGACGGGACGCACCTTCCCTCCTGGAATCTTTTTCGCTCTCCTTTCCAACTTTCTTGGTTTTTCCACTTCCACCAGGACCGTTAAGTTCTGCGGTATGGAGCCGCATGCGGGAATGGTCTTGAGATAGCAGCACTATTTTTCTCTCCTCTTATTGTCTTCAGATCCCGGTTAATTCCTTCCCAGAGGGGGTCGAGAACTGTATAGTTCTCTTTTGCGTCTTGCCCATAGTTTCCTTACTGGACAACCCCCCTTATGCGCTTACTCTGGAAGCCGAGATGGTCCCGCGAATTTTCTCAAGAATCCGTTGTGTTTCATCTTAGTAGTCGTCACCGTCCCAACATACGTCCAGCGTGGCATTCTTCGGCGCTGCCCTAACCTCCTTCCATTATCCCTTCCCCTCTTCATTTCGTTCTCGAAGAAAGGGGCGTCATTTTCTTCCTCCGCCTTTTTTGCTTTCCCCGCCTCCATTTTCGATCTCCGCGCGTCCTCGTCCTCTCTGCTCACTGCAGCGTAACAAGCGTCAAGACGCGCTGTGACGACGACGGCGACACCACTCGTACGGACGGACGTTAACCATGCGACCTGGCGGTGCAGCGCCACCAGCCGAAATACGCTCTTGTCTGACCGCCCACGGTGTAATGGCCGAGAACGTCCGCGCATACTGCGCGCCGACCGTTCGCTGCTCTTGAGTACGCGTCGTCGCTGTCGATGCTGCTGCGTCCGCGGAGAAGCAGAGAGCGCTGGCCGAAGCCATTCCTCGGCGGCGCGACCATGAAGCAGTTCTCGCGTAACGGCCTCGGCGGCCCGTAAGCGTTATGGAGCCTCCCCATGACGGACGACCACCTCTTGTTCCTCGGAGCTGCGCCTTTGTCTTTGTGTGCTTCTGTGCTGGCTGTTCTTCTCGTTTTCGAAAAAAAAAAAAACAGGCTGTAGTGATAGCGCTATTCACTACCGTCTAGGGAAGAGGCGGCCGCCTCGTAGTGTTTTAACGCTTCAACGCGGAGACTTTATGAGCAGTCCGGAACGAACTCTTACGAACTCTGGTGCCGCTCCGAGGATGCAGAAAGTGAGCAGAACTGTTGTCGTGTCCCCGGTCTACGCACTGCCGAGGGTGGCGCAGAAACTTTAAAGCATAGACTGCAGACTGTGCTGACCGGCCGCTGCGTTACCTGTGCATCCTTTCTACAGCTTTCCTGGTCGTTCAACGACCTGCGACATCTGTTGGTCACCAGTGGCGAACACCGCGCAACTCAATGGGGATTTTTTAAACTTTTAATTTTTAGACAACTCGAGAGTACCGAGAGATTCTGCGCGAACATAGGGATTATAATGGCTGACTCTTAACCTCCTCGCTGCGAAATCTGACCAACAAAAGGCTTCCTTCGCCCACTCCAACTGTTTCCGACGGCCATAGGAAATCTATGGGATGTACCGAGAATTCGAAATCCACGCGGTGATTTTTGTGATTTTGAGCGTTCAGCGCCACACTGCACGTAGTGCAAGTCGTGCAAACTAGGAGCATTTGTCCAGATTTCGTGGGCTTGATTCCTGTCTCTTTCAACACGCATACTCCCAAAGTGGTGTAGATTTTATTTAAAGCAGTAATTACTCATTGGAATCCACCTGAGCGTGGCTGTACGGGTACTATGTGCTTACGCTCTTAAACCTGACTTTGCTATTTTCTCAAACCAGCGACCATGCTACACACAGACATATGCGCGCGTGCTACGCTAATATATTGATCAGTCCAGAGTTACTGAAATTGCCTTGACGATGCCCGATCAAAAGAAATCAAGAACACCTTTCGTGCACAAATACGTTCACAGAAACTTACTTAAGAGAGACAAACGTGCTCGTAAGCCGCGCGCGTTGAGAGGCAGTCAAGCGAGGCGAGGCGTTCGTCTGTTTATGTATACAGGGCTAAGCCACGCCGGAAAGTGTCGCCTCGGGGCAGAGAAGATATGACACGTTCCGACCGTGGGCAGGTCACTGGCTCTGCGGACGTGCGGAGATAGGCGAGACATGCGCGCCGAGCCCGCACGTTTGATGCGAGGTAAGTTGGAACTGGTCGTATACGCGCCGATAGGTGTAGTGCCACATGCCCACTCCGTATCTTCCTGGACGGCCTGCATACGCCCGCTCGCTAAGCTTGACAGAGCCGTCGCGTTTTGCGAAACCCCCTTCCCACGAGCATCGGGGTCATCCAGTGAGAAGTTATCGCTCTTCGGAGGAATACGAGATGCGTCTTCACGCCCTTTGCTCCTTAATTTTTTGGTTTTGTTGGCGTTTGTGAACTCATCTAGCGTGTTTAACTGTCGCGTCTTATACGGTCCCTTACAAAAATTTCTTTACACAGCCTATAGACTGCCCATCGACTTTTGTCTATAACGTCTATAGACTTTCTTTTGAAAAATCCTATAGCCTAGTCTACAGGCAATACTAACTCTATAGGCAGTCTTAGATAATCTATAGAATTGTGGCCATACACTTTTAGTAGACTTTTGTCTATAGACAGTCTATAGACTATGAATGGACAAAAGGACGTTACCAGTGACGTTACCAGTGACGCAAATGAGGCTTACGATGAGTTTCTCCGAGTATTTAAACAGCTCTACCATTCCTCTTTCCCGCTAAAAGTGCGTGCAATAAAGCGTAAAACTCGCAAACCTTGGATATCTTCTGAGTTGCGCCAAGAAATTAAAACGAAAGACAAACTGTACAAAATCTTTTTAAACACACGTTCAACAGATGACCTAAGCATTTTTAAGAAATACAGAAATAGATTAACAAAAAAGCTACGTCTCGCTCGTGCGGAATACTTCGCGACATTTCTTGAAATTAAAAATGGTCGCCACGATCTGTTGTGGTCAAGGTTGAATTTCTTACTGAGGCGTGAGCAACCACAGGCTGCCCCGCGGGCTTTAAAGCTTGATAACAAAGATGTATCCGGCAGAGAGTTGGCAGATGCCTTCAACAACTTTTTTACCACCCTTGCCCATAACACTCCGTCAAGTGATTTCAACACCTATTTTAGCTCTTACAATAGGGACACAATATTTCTGAACCCAGTTACGACAGAGGAGGTTATATCAGTCGTACAAAGCCTAAATAACAGCCATAGCTGTGACATTGTGACGGCATTCAAGTGAGGCCTGTCAAGCATGTTATAAGAGTTATTGCCCCTGTTCTTGCAGATATATTTAACTTATGCTTTACTACGGGCACATTTCCTAAAAAAATGCAAATAGCCAAAGTAACGGTTTTGTATAAGAAAGGAGACCGCAATGATTTAGGAAATTATAGACCAGTATCGATACTCCCAATATTCTCGAAAGCTTTTGAAAAAGTTCTCTATACACGGTTGTCTGATTTTATTGATAAACATGACCTTTTGTCACCTAATCAATTTGGGTTTTGTAAAAATAAATCTGCCGAGTTAGCACTACTCGAACAAAAGGAATATATACTAACACAGTTTGAAAATAAGGCCTTTGTTATTGGTGTCTTCGTGGACTTCTCGAAGGCATTCGATTTAGTAAACCACAGTGTACTCCTGAAAAACTTGGAGCGTTGTGGTATTCGTGGACTGGCTCAAATGATCCTGAAATCATATCTTTCGCATAGAAAACAGGCTGTAAGCATAGACAATGTGACATCTGAACTAAAACTTGTTACTTCTGGCGTTCCCCAGGGTAGTATATTGGGACCATTATTTTTTAATATGTACCTAAATGATATCTCCAACATTAACTCCGCCGCAAAATTTATTATCTACCCTGACGACACTAGCATCTTTTTTACTGGAAATGATCTTGATCTCCTTGTTCGGGAATGCAATGACACCTTGAGTGAATTACAAAAGTGGTCCGAATCCAGATACATGCGTATAAATGAGAAGAAAACAAAAGCTGTCATATTTCGTCCTAAAAACAAAGTACTTCCTTCCCCCATCGAGATTAAACTAAACTCGCGACGTATAGACATAGTTGAACAATTTAAATGCCTTGGAGTAGTTTTTTCTTCCAGCATGTCTTGGGAACACCACACGGACCATATTGTTACGAAACTGGCTCAAATAACCGGAGTCATAAGTCGGCTCAGATACGTCATTCCAAGAACAGTAAAGTTACTCCTCTACAATTCACTTTTCTACTCCTATTTAAACTACTGCCATCTAGTGTGGGGCACAGCTACGGTTAGCTGTCTTCAGCGTATCTACATTTTTCAGAAAAAGTTCCTTCGTCATGTTTACAATGTCCCCTGGGACTCGCCGAGCAAAGATCTCTTTCTACAAAGTGGTGTGCTAAAAATACACAACTTGTATAAATATCGCTTGAGTGTCCGGTTTAAACTCGAAACACGTAGAAATGTAAACCACATACGTAAACTTGCTGAACTACATACCCGAGATGCAAGCTACACAACAAGGCATGCGGAGACATGGATAGTCCCGACCCCACGGTTAAACTCGGGTAGAGAACGCCTGCAGTTCACTCTTCCGTCCCTGCTAAACGCGTATATATATAATAATTTTGACCTTTTCAGTTCGTCAAACAGGTCTTTGCGTGCTTTGTATGCTAGCATGTAGGATTTTTGTTTTGTGTTTTTTTTCTTCTTTCTCTTTTTTTTTTCTCCTTTGCTGCCATTACCTGTGTCTACCCAATGTGAATATTGTGTCAATATTGTATAATGTTCTTTCGTTTTCTCTTGTATTGTATACTTGTTATCACGCTTTGCAACTGCCTTTTGTATTAAAAGCCTTGCTGTCAAGCTGCTGCCAAGCAAAAGGGGGCTGCGGCTTAGTCAAGCTGTTTCTCAGCTTTTTCTGCGCCTCCGCTGTCTGTATGTTTACAAGGCAGAAATAAAGAATTTGAATTTGAATTTGAAATATCTATAGAAAGGCAATAGAGTCTAGAAGAAGTCTATAGACAATCTACAGACCACTTTTGTAAGGGGTGCCTGCTTGTTTGTCTGAGTCAGCGGGTGAATCGTAGGTGTGAGTGGACGAATGCCCAACCCTTTGATCTATATTCTGTCAGCAGTGTCAGGACAGTGGTAAATTCAGGCTCTTCGACAAATTTGAACTAGGGGATTGGTGCCCTGATTTTGCAGTTCTCGATCGTGGCTTATGAGAACGAAGGTAGGGAGGGACACTTGCGCCCTATTTAAGCTGGACCTGGTACGCGGACGTCACGTAGCGAACGTGTTCCAAGAAAAGATGCCTGCTGGCAGAAAACCCAAAGGAAAAAACGTACAATGAAACAAAAGTGAGGACATGCGTTTGGAAGTATTTAGTGTTACGTCCCCTTTCTTTTCAGCAGTTTTGAAGCCTTAGCACGATGCTACAGAGAACCTGGTTGTTATTTTATTATTTTTTTTTCAGCTATATTTTCACGTACAAACCGGACAGGATGGCAATTTAAACCTAAATCGCACTTACTCTTCCCGACATCACTGTCAGCTATATACTTGCCATGTATACCTACTTGAGCCTGTCTCTCTGCCCAGTATCGCGATTTCAATATCGGGCCGAAAAGTCTTCAGGAGCCGATATACAAGTGATGAACCGGCACTGCCAAGAGTTTATTGAGACGTGAACGCTGCCAGTCGTAGCAAGCTTCAAAACGCCGTAGACGCACGGTGATTATTCCTTCTGTTTTTAATGTTCACGTTGATGTTAAACAGTGCTGATGTTTGCAGTGTCTTCTCGTTTGTAGGTTAATTAGCTGCCCTTGGGGATACCTGGTGATCTCCTTATGAATTGACTTTTCCGTAGCGGGGATGTTAGGGATAAGAATTAGAAGAATTTTTAAATGAGATATACTAAGCACGAATGAGCAGAATGGCTCGCGACCTCTGGAAACCCTACCGCCTTCCATTCCATCTACTATATACTGTAATGGCCAAGGACAATCGTAACCAAGTGCTCAGACGAACATGGCGAACCAATCTGGCGCCACACATTCTGCTTGCTTGATTGCTCGTTTCCACTTAAGTTGTTTCTGCTATTTCTGAGCAAGTGAATTGCAGCTGACTTCCCAGGCAGCCACTAAAGAGCCTTATGACCGAGATGCTTTTTCTTCTTGCTTTCTGCGGTATTTAGAGTTCGGTTATTACCGGCTTAAACCCGACCGATGCGTCTCGCCCACGCCTCGGGATAATGGCGTCTAACGCAAACATCGAGAAAGCACGTACCCGCCTCCCGCAAGAGCATGATCGAAATCATTTCCTTGGCGCGCTGAGTGAGAAGAGCAGCAGAATCACAGTGAAAAAGCTGGGCGGTAATTGGAATAAGGCATCGGAAAGACATCGCGTAATGGCGGGATAAACCGCGCCCTGTTTCAGGGCGCCGGGCCAGCTCAACGCTCTGCCCCTATCCGCGGCCTGAATCTTGACTATTGGGGCCTAATTCTTGGGAAAGTGATAAACAAGTCTCGAATACGCGTTCCTCTACGTCAAACTAAGCGGGTCAACTAGCCGGAGATGAAGCCGGGAGCAGTGTTTATATATACGTTCCTTAAGGTGAAACCCTGTGGGTTTGAAAGTGACCGGGAAAGGCCTCTGCAGGAATTTTTATCGACTGGGATCCGACGAAACGTTTACGCCAAGTCTGTAGGGAAGTCTTGGGCGCCGCGCGAAAGCCAGGAGCAGCGGCCTCACCCGTTGCATTCTAATTGACTCAAGACAACTCAGGATTCACTGACGGGAATTTACTTGAACGCTACACTGGGCCCCAACTGAACCAAACATCAGTTATCATTAGACATCGATGCAGTGTATATAGACAACCGTGCAGCGGAGTTTCCGTGAATAGATGTGATTCCTTTGTTTAACACTCTACCTGGTGCATTAATTATCTCTTCATTTTTCCTCTTTTATTGGGACTTCGGCAATGACAGCGTCAGGAAGAAAGGGCGCAAGGAAGAAAAAAATTGACATGAATTTTAGAAACTTTTTTTAGCTTACATTCTCCCAGACTTTTCGAGCACGTTCCTCGATGAAGAAATCACGTAATACCTGCAATGCCTTCCACTCTCCCCCTCCCCTTTGAGCGTCAACCGACATTCAATTTAATCTGCTGTCCGCCCTGATCATAATACCGGAACAACACTCAGACATATTACAGTAATACCGCCTCCCAAGGCTCAACTCCTACCGTCGCACAAACGCCTAATGAGAGAGGAGGCCATGAGCTGGCGTCGACTTCAAGCTAACACACTTCCACATCTGAGCCTCCTACACAAATATTACCTCAAGCAATATCGCAACACATGCTCCAACAGCGATGCCTACCTATTTCTATACAACACCGCCTGGTAATGCCACAACATTCCGGCAATCCCTTCCAACCTCAACCCCACCCCCGCTCTCAATGGGAAGCCATGCTGACTAGCTCGGACCAGGATGGCCAGCTTCGGCTAGCGGACCATGCCAGAAGAGCGACATGGGCTCCTGGAGCCCTGTACTGAGGGCCCCGCAAGACAATAAAGTTTCTTCTTCTTCCTCTTCATCCTCTTAGTTCTCCTCATCCGAATCACGTGAACAATTATTTCATGCTCTCGACAGCGCCACTTCCCCGCCTAACGAACTAACGTTCTCATCGCGCTCAGCAGGCGAACTTGAGAGTTTTCAGTTACCATGGCGACGACGGTGTCGTTTACCACTGTGACAATGTCATACACAGCAATTGCTGCGAAGCCCTTGCGCTACTAAAAAGACGGCGCGTGCAGCAAGCATCAGCGGATGCGAAAGTAACGGTGACTTAGAAAGCGGTAGCAAAGCTCGGAAACAGCAGCTCCAAGGTCATCCGTCATTTGGCCGAGAAGGACACGTTGGCGAGCGGAAAGAGTAAGTAGCGTGCTTTTCCAAGAGGTAGATAAAAATATAGAAAGGAGTGAAAGTGCGCGACAAAAACGCAATTTTAGTTCACAGAGAGCGCACATGTCACAAAGGAGCCGGTGCACCGTCTCCGAAGTCAGCTAGTGGTCTCGATGTCTGCGAGCTGACGAAGCGCAAAGACAAAGTCTAGAAATGTTCAAGAAACACACGCATACAAGTTTTTCAGCTCAGAAGGTGGCTGGAAGCAAGGAGCCTAGCCAGCTGTCGTCGAAAGTAAAAGAGGTGGTGTTGCAATCCCGCGCCATACACTGCGAATGCCAAGACGTGTCCTTTGTTTCGGTTGGAAGTGGCGGGCTCGAACAGGGGTGGGCATCGCAGTCGAAGGTGCCTGCGCCGTCGACAGCGCCTCTACGCAACCACCGGCTCGCTCAAGTGACAGGCTTGAAGTGTTTCTTAAAGGAGCGCCGTTTGAGAGGCGCGAGCCGCAAGGCGAAAGAATAAAAGGACCATAATGACACCTTTGGAGCTTGATGGCCGTGATAGCAGTTGTAGGTGTATTGTAGCCCTGACGGGTTCCCGCGAAGCCGCGTACCACTTTGGAAGCAGCGCTGTGCGCCCGAGTAGTAGCTTGGCATTCAATGGGCAAGCGCTGTTCAGCGTTCTTCACGGGGCGTGGAACTTGTAACGGCACTTATAGGGAGTGCTGTGTGGATTCTTGGGGTGAGCCTGTCGCCAAAGAGACCATGTACCGTACGAACGTAAATTTAGCCCCACCCCCCTCCCTACCTTTCTGCTATTTAAGTGAATGTCTTGACGCGGGGTGCCTGTACAGGATCGAAGAGGGTTAAGAATTGGACCTAGTTTTTTTTTTTAAGTACGGCCGTCAGAAGAAGTAAAACCTTGGAGGGTGGGTGCTGAATGTCGCGTGACGCGTTAATCTACGTTGGTGCCGTAACTGTCAATGGCTATTTTGGTGTGTAGAAAGGATAATTGCATTTTCAAGTTTGGCGTCGAAGGAAACCCATTACCGGCATAGAACGGACTCAGAAATATCTGTGTTTTATATTTATTTTTAGCTCGTTTTGACCTCATGTAGTTTTACATTGACGTTTGTGGGCAAAGGCTAGTGTTACTTTGCAATGTCTGACCCAACAAACAGTATAGTATATGCATATCTCGCCACTCATGGTATCCGCGTAATCCTGGGAGAGATAGAGGGAAAAGGGATGGCTTGGGGGGCTTAGTCATTAAATCAATACACTGCACATGACCGAATAGAAGACTTAATGTTCGGCCATTACCGCTTATGCAATATAGTGACCCTTGGGCGCCATCGGCCCTTGCTTTCGCCACGTTTGTGATCCTTTTCAAAATTTAAAACCTTTTTATTCATGCGAATCAATAAAAGTAAGCTCGAAAGGGTTTATGTTTTTACACGAAATGAGATTGCTGTGACATGTTCTTGGTACGTTGCAAGAGCGTGCATAGTTGGCATCTTCCTTATTTGTTTTACACTTTTGAATATACAAGGAAGAGGTATGTCTATATATTGAACTGCGTAATCCAAGAAAAATGAAAATAAATAAAATATTGGACATTGGAAAGACAGTTAAGTGGCAGTGCGCCCTTCTTAAACGAAATGATATGCAATTTACCCACCGGTTCTATGGACGAAATTTACACATAACGCCCTCTCATAGATTACCTGAAACCGGAGTTCGGATAGTACGACATACATTAAAGAAGATCGTGTTCCCTCACTCTGTCGTTATCTTTTTTATGTGGCCAAACGTATCTGTATTCGCTGAAAGCAGTCCGTCGTTGAGCACAGAGCAACAATCAACATCTGAAGTTCCTAACCAACGAATATCTATTGAACCTTCAGTGCTTCGGGAAGGAATGGCAGCTTCGTAATACGAGAAAGATGATTTGGCGAAAATGAACACTTAGTTTGCACTGAAATAAGTTCACGAGGCATTCGGCTACAAACGCCGATGCAAAATGGCGGTTTCGATTTTTGAGTCTTCTAGAAATATAAGATTCTATGCTCACGCACATGTAGCATGACTTGAACATCACTCCGGTCCTCTGCAGGCGAAGTCCGGTTTTCGATGGGAATACTAGAGGCCCCCCCCCCCCCCCCCCCCTTTTTTTTTTTTTGAAGACAAGAGTCTTTGCTTTTCACGACCTGGGAACGCTGTCTGACCCTGCTAGGATTGCTTTTCCTTGCTTGCGTTGAAGTGTACGGGCAACTGTACTTTGGGGAGGATCGTATTGATACCAAAATGGGCCGCCCCAACAATTCGCTTCGCATCGCGCTTCAACTCAGGCAATCCGCCTATTAATAAGGAATAGGGATAGTCCTCCAACGCTGCTTCCTCCATCCCAACCGCAGAGACACACGGAACGTTACACAATCAAGTTTTCTTTATTTTTCTTTAAATTTAGGCAAGCTATAAACGGAACTGCGCATTCGCAATTCCTTTCATATGCTCCTGCCTCCGTGCATCGTCCGTCTGCATAAAGAAGAACAAAGCAGCACGCGATGTTCTTTTCTATCAAGAGTAAGATAGAAAAGGAATAATTGGGCCACGACGCTCGGTGGGCGGAAGTGAATTGTGCTACCCGTTCCGCCCCGGTTCGAGCCTGGGCAATGAGGGCCACGAGGAAGTCTGGGCTTCGTTTCCCAGTGCAATAATTGTCGACGAGGAAGTGCGCGCAGTGATAGCACTTACGCAATGCGGAACGGCTTGAGGACGAATTACTTGATCAGTGGCTGCTAGTTCAGCTCAAGTGCCTCAGCGGATAAGGAAATCATGACGACTGATCTATTCGTACGCTTGGTGAAGAACGCCACCGACTTGACCGGAAACCTTGCGGCGACGACCATCCCTCGATTGCTGGAAAAGTGCTGACCTATCGGCAGGTGATGTTTATCGCGGTTACGACGAATGGCCACTTTCTACCATGGCGGAAATGAGTAGCTTAGGTTATGTTGCAATCTGTTAGTACAGCTTTGACTAATGGGTTGAGCTCGCGGGGGAAATGAGAGTAAATCAAATCAGAACAGGTTATTTTCCAGGGTGGCATACACGGGGACTATGCATGGTCTTCTGGAATAAAAACTTCGATGAACAGATTGACAAAGTTCCAGGAGTCATTATAAAATAAATTATAATTACTCTTCATTATAAAAGAAACGTCATGCGGGATTCCTTATATAGCCCTGGGAAAACGATGGAAGTTAGAATAAAAGGTTCAGATTGACTATGTGCAGGTGTGCCTCAAGACGAGCCGTTTCATTCTTTGTTTTTGTTGCGAGCATCCATGTCATGCCAGGGGTACGTGCTGCCACCAAGATGAGCACCGGTCACTCTTGTCAGGTTAGGTATACTTGAAAGGTTTATTCCATGTATTTCGATGATCGGCTGCTGACCCGAAAGACGCGGGTTCGATCCCGGCCGCGACGGTTGAATTTCTTTGGAGGAGAAATTTTAGAGGCCCGTGTACTGTGCGATGTCAGTGCACGTTAAAGAACCCCAGGTGGTCGAAATTTCCGGAGCCCTCCACTACGGCGTCTCTCATAGCCTGAGTCGCTTTAAGACGTTAAACCCCATAAACCAAACCATTCCATGTATTTCGCTCAGGACTGGTTCTTTCCGTTTCTTATTAATCAGCAACGCTTAAGCTATAGCCACGAAAGAGCACGGACGGACGGGAGCCAAGGAGGAGATTAAGAGGAAGTGAATGAAGGAAGGAAAGGAAAAAAAAAAACAGATGGGGAAGGAAAGAAGGAAAAGGAGGAAGGGGGAGAGGGAATGAGGCGGTAAGAGTGTGGGGTGGAAGGAAGGAATGAAGAAATGATTGATCTAGGGATGAACAGAAAGAAGAAAGAGAGAGTGAAAGAGAGAAGGAAGGAAAACATGAGTCGTTCCAGCTATTACATTTCAATCAGATTCCATCGGAAGCCCGACACATAAATTTCAGTGTCGTTTGTCCGAACCACGTCGCCCTAACTCATCCGCTCCGCAACTGGGATTTTAATTAACAGATTCGTCTGAATTCCACATCTAGAAGACGCATTTCTAGGAATGAAAGTTTCTAGGAAATGGGTTACAAGCGTGACGCGCTGCGCTCGCTGTTCGCTGTATACGCCCAGTGCCCGCTTTCGACACGTTAAACAAAATTGCCCGCAATTGTACGCGCGACTCCAAACGCTCGGATACGCAACTACGTGGGTTCACCGTTTTCAGCTGAAGACAGGCTCGTGCATACGTGCATATGTAGCACAAAGGAGAAGCTTCAAAAGAGAGCGAAGAAACGAGAAGAATGGAGCTTTGCATGGACGATAAAAAGGAACCCGAGATAAGATTTACATGGAAATTACGAAACACACCGCTCACGCCCTTTGTCCACTACACGTATTGTTGTTGTTGCTGCTGCTTCAGCAGGTGCTGAGTCGCGTCTGGCCCTACATTTTACTCCCGCATTTGAATGTTCGCCCCCGTGCATTTATATTCGCTTGCCGTGTACCGAAAATAAAAGCAAAAATAGAAAAAAACTCGGCTGCCTTGTTATGATTCGTGCGAAGGAAATGGAAGACCTGAAAGGCACTCTACGTGGTGGGCGAATTAGGAGTACGCATGATTGAGAGCCGACTGTTCAAGCAACGTTGGTAGGCACTAACACTCGAAGATGTGTCGCAACACGCTGTAGCGCAATTTCGACGCGTGACTGATTTAATGCGACGCATGGGCGGAAGCCCTGCCGACAGTGAAGCCAGCGGGCGAAATGCCTCCAACACCTGAGCTTTTAGAGTTTCCCGGTATGTGACGCAATCTTCCAAGGTGTGCCCATGAAGTGAAAGCTGACAAATATTGAATGAGCACTAATTTTGGTACATTTCTTGAAGGCTAGACCTGTAAAAACGCGTATAGTTGAGCCTCATTGCATTGAAAGGCCATCGGAGCAAGTCAGCTATGTTGTAAAACGTGAAAGATTTTCTGCGAAGACTGTAATTATTTTATTATTATTTTCGTGCTCACGCAGAAAGTGTAATGTTTGTAGAACTTTAAAATGTGAAAGGATGGCAAGCATGCAAGGCGAGAACTCTGTCTTTTTTCCCTTTCTTCCGCGGGGTGAAGTGACAGCGATAACTGCACCGCCTCCCCGCAACTCACACATCTCAGGTTTTCCCCCAGAGGGCCCACTTTCAAGCTCTCAGGTCACAGACAATGACGACGTCTCCACAAGTTGACGTCACGACCTGGTCAGCCATATCATATGGCGAATACCGAACTCCTTCATTCCCATTGGTCACGAGGGAATAACGTGACCCTGGACAGGACTGGTGGCGTCGTTGAGTTTGCTCTTACGACATTCGAACTCGCGCAACTCAAACGCCCTTCGAGTGGAAATCGGACTGTCGTACACATGCGACTACCATTACTACTACTGATAGGTGTACTGGTCACGCTAAGTGTTTCTACTACTGCTGCTACTACTACTGATACTACTACTACTACTACTACTACTACTACTACTACTACTACTACTACTACTACTACTACTACTACTACTACTACTACTACAACTACTGCAACTACTACTACTGTTACAACTATTCCAACTACAACTACTGCAACTAAAACTATGAATACTACAGTTACAACTATTAAAACTACTACTACTACTACTACTAGTACTACTACTACTACTGCTACCACTACCACTACTACAACTACTGCAACTACTACTACTGTTACAACTATTCCAACTACAACTACTGCAACTAAAACTATGAATACTACAGTTACAACTATTAAAACTACTACTACTACTACTACTACTACTACTACTACTACTGCTACCACTACCACTACTACAACTACCACTACTACTACCACTATTACTACCACTACCACCACCACCACGACCACTAGTACGACGACCACCACCACCAGCGCCCCAACGGCCCCACCACCATCACCATACCGTAACGACCCGACGGTGCCTTAAAGCAGAATAGATTACGCAGGGCAGTCTAGCATGAAGAGCGAAAGTAACTTGAACAGGTGAAGTGGGCTTATCAACTGAAGCCATTCGCTTCGAGCTGACCTTCCGGGAACTTGCTTGTTTCGAACGAGTTTTTTCCCATTAAGCGGAAGGCTTCGGGAATGGCAAGCGAGCAGGAAGTGAAGAGCGCACGATAAAACCCAGTC
Organism: Amblyomma mixtum; assembly: GCF_055824585.1. Classification (NCBI taxonomy): domain Eukaryota; kingdom Metazoa; phylum Arthropoda; class Arachnida; order Ixodida; family Ixodidae; genus Amblyomma; species Amblyomma mixtum. Next base: position 26,593,887 of record NC_143016.1, read on the forward strand.
CGTTTCTTCTCTTTCACAAAAGTTTCCCAGGACCTGACGAACGAAGCCCGTGGTGCACTGATGAGCGCGAATAGAAAGCGAGTTGTTGCCAAAAAAAGGAAAACGAGCGAGCTTCGCTGCGAAGCGGCACGGATTAGCAATGCGCCCGCGTGCGCTGCTTCAATAGGGCCACCCTTTCCCTCTAGCGGTGTTTTGAAGCGAACGTGCCTTTTTCTCTTTTTTCGAGGAGCGCGCGAAAGGGCACCCAATTTTCAAATGGCTCCGAGCAACAAACCCGGACGTGCTTTGTTTCGTTCCTTTCCCCGGCTAAGCAGTCGCTGTCCGCTCGCTTCCTCGTTTCCAGATTCGTGTTGTACCTTTTGTGCTCGAGGCTCGCGCCGTCAGGTCGCACAGCTGTTGCGCACAAAAAGCACTCGGAGCAGCCGCAGCGCCAGCAGCGGCCGGTCATTTCCATTTCGCTGCTGCTGCGAAGACAAATGGGGACAAATGCACAAGACAACGGCGACGTGCGCGCGGAGGGCTAGGAAACATATAGCCTACACTGCGCACGCGTAGTTTTTTCGACTCGCTCACGGCTCACTTCGTCATTTGTCTTTATGCGTGCGCGCGTCTTACCCTCCCCCTGGTCACCTCTACTTCGTAAACTGTCAAGGCAGGCATAAGGATCATTTCGCTGGACCGCCCTCTTTTATTTTTAGGCTCGCGATCTTTTTTTTCTCCCAACGACCTTTAGCGGACGCTTTCGAACACCCTGAAATGGCACGGCCCTAGCCCGTTTTTTTTTCTTCTTTTGTTTGAACCGAGAAGTCAAGCCGAAGGGGGGGAGAGAATAGGGGATCGTTGGCGACAGAATTGTGAGCGAGCGGCTGAGCGCCGAAGCATTTCGGCTGCCTTCAGCACACAACGGCCCGCGACCCCGCGTTCACGGAAGGGCCTTGGCGGGAGGCCTGTGTGTCTGACTTCGCAAACGATTTTGGAGAAGCCTTTTTGCCATGCCTTATGTTTCTTCTGTAGCCTTTGTAACCCGACTCTCAGCTTCCTGGGAACGGCTCCGTTATAAAAGGGAAGTTCTTGAAAAAGTGAACACAAGGGAGAGCAAGAATGAATGAACATACAGACTAACGAATGAATGAATGAATAAAAGAACGAACAAACGATCGAACTAGCAAATGAATGAATGAATGAATGAATGAATGAATGAATGAATGAATGAATGAATGAATGAATGAATGAATGAATGAATGAATGAATGAATGCTCAGCTACTGCATCCTTTTTTCACCTAGAGTGCGCGTTTTCACAGAAGTAAAAGTTCGTTTGTTGACGTCTTCGCTTTCTATGGGTAATTTTAAAACACGCCGTTATATCAGAATTAACGATTTTATAACTGTGCAATAGACCTCACCCTGATCCTATTCATAGGCGTTGGTAGCTGAGAGGTGGTTATTATCTGTAGTGGCTTGCAACGAACGGTACAACGTTTTCTGGCATCAATGAGTGACAGATTCAAGTTCCATTAAGTGGAGTTATAATTAATAGCAGCCATTAGCAAGAACATTTGGCTAACGCTGCAGACCTGAACGCATGCAGTCTCGGGAGACGTTAGAACAGTAAGAATCTAAGTGAAACTGAAACCAAAATCATACATTCAGCTATATGACTTAAAGGAGCTCTTTCTTTTTTCTTATTTTGCTCCAATATTCTACTTTGAGTGCCTCGAGAGTGCAAGTGCAATTATTCGAAATAGATTTGCTGTGAATGCGCGACAGAAATGGCCTTCAAAAGAAGGACAAAGAATCTCTTATATTATGGTTGTTCCAGCAACGATATTCTGCACATGCATGTTCATATTACCTGAATGACTCAATGGAGGAAACGTACTGTCAGCACCAACTTAAAAGGGAACAAGGCAACAGTCGCTTAATTTTTCACTTTAATGGCGCGAAGAACTCTGCGTGTAAGGGTATTCAATGGACCCAGGCTGCGTAACTTCTCCAGTATATAATACTTTTTGTGTTGTTATGTTCGCTTTCCAGTTATCCTCTTCGCTTCGCATTATCGCTGATTTTACATAGAAGCCTGGCCATGCGGGTGTACCTTCGTTTTAACACTTGCAGTGAATAAATCACCGAGATCTCGACGACAGGACAAGCGCGCCTTTCCTGCCGGCGGTGATCACAGGAACCGGACGGTTTTTGCGTCGCCTGCATCTTCTCTATTTTCCGCTCAGTGCGAAGTAAGCAAAGGCGATTTGACTGGATTATCGACCTATGGGGAAAGCGGGGTAAACCTTTACCGCTGCCTTAGGGAATGGCTGCGAAGACGTACGCTTTCTTCACGGCACAACGCTGCCACCAGCGAGATCATCTATTCTACCTTTCTTTCTGTTTATCTACTCTGAGTAAGACAATAGCGATGATTTCATTCCAGCCCTGGTCGCATGGCACCACAACCACCAACTTCGCCAGCACGGATTATAGAATAGCGATTCTTATCGTTAATCCCGATATCTGACGATAGACATTCACAAATTCTAAGGCGCAACTTTTGGTAATGCTGTGCAACTCTTCCAAAAGATGCTAACGGCATAAGCCTAAAATATTTATATCGACAACAATACCCTCATGTAACAATTGCACCACACACACCACAAGTATAGAAAGCATGGAAGCAGAAGACAGTAACGTTTCATTCGCTGAAAAAAAGAAACAAAAAACACACACATGGGCGTTTCAGACGACACCATACGACAAGAAACAAAAGAAAATTATGTGGGCGGGGTTAGGAAAGCAAGTGCCATTTTAACGCACCCGCCCACTCACACACACACAACGGGAGCACATCTTTTCTTTCCCACGAGCTTGAGTCGAACTCACTATAGAAGCCTGCCCGCGGGAACAGCGCCATGAAGACAGGAACGGAAATGAAGAAAAAAACGGAGGAAAAAAAACAAACAAACTCGGGTGGGGCGCTTATATAACGCGGTAGAGGAGTCTTAGCGGTAGTTGGTTCGCAGGCGTCCTCAAACGGCCTTCGCCGCGGGTGGCCACCCTATACGTCGTTTCGCTGCTGCTCGCCGGAGCGCACGCCGACCGAGCCGTGTCCAAACGGCGTTTGCACGCTTTTTGAGGACCCCGTACTGAGCCGCTTTTTAAACTCGCGCACCACACCACTCGCTGCTCGGTAGCTGCGTAGCCGAAGCGGGGCGCCCGCCATGTGATCTGCTCCTCGGCGCCGCAGCACGCGCGCGCCCTCGGGTGGCGGTGCTACACAATGGGCGCACCCTGCAATACAATTCCGTCGCATGCCAAGCCGTCCAACCTAGCTGCGCACCCGCCGTCTCGTTCCAACTTCCTTGCGCGAGCGCGTGGCCCCAGCAACGAGCGTAGCAAGCGGCGTTACGCCGAAGCTTTTGTTACGCATTTCGAAGGCATACATACGCTACCTTCGTGTTTGCTCGCATGCGTGTGTGTTTGTGTAGAACGGAATTCTTTTACTTCTGCGTTACACGCTGCCGTATTCCGACTTAAATGCGAGCAGTACTGTGGAAGCTACAGCGCTGGAATACCAGCCAGTAAGAGTATACAGCGTGCGGACTCGACACGTTTTTCGACAACTAACGCGCCCAAGCCCACATAACGTTATATGAACTCTACAGAAAAGACATAGATGGCTATCGACAAGGGCAGAGGGAGTACATAACATTTTGTGAATTTTGCTAAGCAGCAAGTGCACCGTACTGAGAGCCGTCGCAACCTTACGCCGTGTGCTCCAGTGACCACCTGAAGACTGCCTTGTACGCCTGTTCACCAATGCTGCACAGATCTAGCGAGAGAGGCCCGCAGAAGCAGAGAAGGACAGCTCCTCAGCTCACCGGTGGCACGCGACGCCTGGTCACGTGAAGTGGCGGTGCCCGCGTGGAGTTGCGTGAGCGGAGTTTTAAAAAGGCGGTCGTGCTTTTGAGCGCCTCGAGCGCTGCTTCAGCACGCGACAACGCCCTGCAGCGCCTAGAGGAAGTAATAAACACCACTTCTCGAGGGCCCCACGTCTGCTGACAGGCGGGTAGCAAGGGATTGTGCGGTTAAAGGCAATATGTACTGAACTACTGACTACTGAAGATTTGATTTCCTTAGCGCAGTCAGATAATCCCCTCCCCCCTCTCCCACTGGCTGTTCTGTCCTTACCTTTGTTATCAAGGAAAGATTGTTTCTGTCCCCCTTGAGCCAGGGAGCACGTATGGAATGATTCAATTTATATTTGGCTCCTCGTAGATGGAATTCAAGGCGCCAGGCGTGATGATTTACTGAATGCGCCATTATTGTATTGGACACGTGTGGCGGCACCACTGGGAAATTAATTGTCACCGTTTTCATGCTTTTCGAACAACTTTATTTATATTCAGAACATACCAACTTGATTTAAATTGGCTGACGAAGCGGCGAGATGCAATTATACGAACATACGTCTGTCGGGGAATGCTGGTTGGTTGGTTGGTTTATGGAGTTTAACGTCCCAAAGCGACTAAGGCTATGAGAGACGCCGTAGTGGAGGGCTCCGGAAATTTCGACCACCTGGGGTTCTTTTACGTGCACCGACATCGCACAGTACACGGGCCTCTAGAATTTCTTCTCCAAAGAAATTCAACCGTCGCGGCCGGGATCGAACCCGCGTCTTTCGGGCCAGCAGCCGAGCACCATAACCCACCGCGGCGGCTGTCGGGGAATTCATAGTTCCGCGACAAAAAGACGAGTTCAGATTCCTCTTCAGTGCACCTTTAAGCCGTCGGGGAATGCATTCGACGGCTTAACATTTACGTGCAGTCGTGGACAGAAGAATATGCACCACGCGTCGGCAGTCCGAGTCTCCTGACGCGTTACATAACGGAAAGTAATGGGCGCACATGAAAGCAATATGGTGTAAAGCTGACATCTGGGCGAGTTATTATGCATTCATTGTAGGGAATGACAGACGGGACAGCGCTTGTCTTGTCTATCTCTCAGAAACCGGAATAATATAGCTTAGAACATAGGAAGAAAATAGCTTAGAATGGCGAAGAACTAGAATGGGATTCAAAGTTAAAAAAAAAAGTGAGAAATAAATGGAAAAGTAACGTTAATTTACTGAGCAAGGTGACACTCACCGCCGGCCCGATTTGAAGAGGATGTCAGTAAGATCTATCTAATAAAAGAACATAGGGCTTCAACCAGAGAACGGAGGATATCGGGCATCGTGCCCGCGATGGACAAGATGGAATCGACGCTAAGTGTGGTTCAGGATCTCCAAAGCACGCGTTGACTGCACGCACCTCAGATGCATTTCTTTGTTTTTTTTTTCCCACAAGAAAACGGGTCTCACTGGGAATATTTGTATTTACCGCGCTTATTCCATTGTCTGCGTCATTCGTGACGAAATTGTACACAGACTGATGGGCTACTTTTGGGTTTATTTGCCGTCACGAGAGCCTCCTGTGTGACTCGATTCGCAGTTGGCTCTGCTAACAGCGTAGGCTGCATGGTAATCCAGAACACTCTAGCCAACATGCCAGAAAATGGCATTCTGTCTATTACTACGTCACATGAATAATTCATGGAATATTTTTTCTCCAACGCAGAACTGAAACCCGAGTTTACTTTGGTACGCGTCTCTGGAACGACAAAATAAACTTGAAGTTTGTATGAAAAACTAAAGTTTAGAACAGAAATGCTGCAGAAAAGCACATCGAAGAAGGAGAAGGGACCGTGACATCGAAAATGCCTACCGAGTAAATACTGTATTGCATCCGAGGGAAAACCTGTCGCCTCCGGCAACGTGCGAATATCTCTTTCCACGGGATTTGTTGCGCAGCTACCCTATTACGCGAGCATTGAGGTCGCATTTTTTGTTCCCGCGCTGGACCCTTCCCTTGGCTAGATAGATAGATGGAGATAGAAAGAGAGAGAGAGAGTGAGATTGACTGCCGCACGGTGCATGCACTGGCGAAACTGGAGCAGTGATGGGTACGTGCAGCGGACGATGCTTTCTTTGTGAGGCCAAAATAAGGGGCACAACAGAGACAACGGGGAGGGTGCCCCGGCAGAGGATTAGGGGGCGAGGGTGAAAGGGGTGCTGGAGGAGGGCGGGGGTGCAGGTTTCACCGGCACGTGCATATTCATTCGCGCGTTCCGCGCTGCTGGTCTTTCCTGTCCGGCCTCGTGTATGCCGTATAATAATAATACACCTCAGGGCCGTGGGATGCAGTACTCCGACTAGCGGAACGCGCGGTTTTCCTCGTTGCGTGTACGAGTCCTCCCTGCCAGCTCCTCTTTGTTGTTAGCGCAGTGATAACGGTGAGGTAGCATGCAAGCCACACGTATTACAACCAGGGGTGGATTTATGGGTAAATATCTGAGAGGGCTGTCCGACATGCACGATGAATTTCTTAATTCAGAAAAAAAATAAGGAGAGGGAAGTCTATTGGGTCCTTCAATAAAAAAAAATTCCTTGCTCGGGAAGAAGGGGGTGGGGGCGTGGTCACCCCCTTACCTTGCCCAATATATTTGACGTCGGAATCAGAGGCGTGGTAGCCGTGCAAGGAGGTTTAGGGCAGTAATATGCTATTTCTCTGCTTGTTTCAGGACCCGCGCTCTGGTCCAGTGATGAGTACGGTAAAAGCCATATATCGTGCCCGTCACATCTTGAGGAGTTCTCAGAAAGATGAAAGGCAGTGCGGGTATGTTTTACAGTGGCGGGTAAAAGAAAAAGAAAGGAAGCGGATTCAAACGCATTCCGCTGACAACGTTCATGACTCCTTGCTTACGATCAGAATTCTATCCCGGTGATTACAACCTGGAATGTACAGTATGTGGCGAAATAGCCACTTACGATTACATATTGTGGAACTGTAAAGAGAAGCCGTCAACGGAATATATAACACAAATTCCTACCCTCGAGCAATGGGAGGCCGTGTTGGTCAGCTCAAACCTGGGCGCCCAAACCCGGGCCGTTGAATGGACTATTTAGTTCGCTGTCAGTCGTGGACTCATAGCCACCTAGCACGGATCATCTGAATTTTTCCTTTTCTGACGAAATAAATGTTTTGCAATCAACGTTTAGGCACTTGGTGTAATTTATAACCGTGCAATTAAAACACACAGGCGCACGCACTGGAGCGAAGAGGGGACTCGACCTTTTTTTCTTCGTTTCGGAAATGCCGCGAGTTTCTGCATAAAAGTTATTTACCCGCGCGCAACGAAAAGTTCGAAACGTATCAAAAGGTATTTTAGTAATGTTTTAGAGCCTAAATTATCATATGCTAACCGTTTGAACAGCACAATTTAAACTCGGGACCCAGGCGGATTAACCAGGGTGTGCAAAAACAACTGCTTAGAAATAAAAGGCTCCCGGACCAAAGGTAGCAAGTACTTTTGACTCAAATTCAGATCAGCTTGTCATGCAGATCTTGCGCTGCACCTAATGGTTCATGGGTAACGTTCAGGCAGTGACTTCAGTGGAACACTATTCATTATTTGTATGATCAGTTTTGTGCTACTGGCTTCACAGATTCCTTTCTGCAAAGATAGTGGACTATTGGGTGCTTTCCCATTGCCTTTGCAGCGAGGAAGCGTATGATGGAACTATGCTGATGGTTCAGGCTCAAAATTTTAATCCTCCCGACAACTAGTGTTACACCTATTAACATGCTAAACGTGTTTTAATGAGCACGAGTAGAATAAAAACGTGCGGTGCAGAAGCCGTCAGCGAGCAGCACCTTGGGAAACCTGCTATGCACTATTCAAGCGAGATGCGTTTGTGGGCGAAACACAAGAACAATAAAGCCGGGTATTTTGGCAGGCTAGTTAGCTTCTGCAACAATAAACCCGGCACGCCTTCGTCTAATCCGTTTTCTCGCCACGCATTAATGCCTTTGGGCGTGAACAACCGAAGAAACAAAGCATTTGTGTTCCCTCGGGCATTCAGCGAGCACCACGTGGATAGAGCATCACGTGCAAAGGTCCTCCAGACGTCCCATGCAGAGCCCGCTTTTCTTTCTTCCACACAGCTGCGCCCCCTACAGCGCGTGGCATACTTACGCCCACACGCGCAGGTTCCTCTTCGGTAGGCAGCGCTGCGCGCACTCATAATGCACGGCCTGTCCGTCGGAGGCTCCTTCTCTAACGTGTGTTTACGGCCCAGCGTAATAATGTACCGCTCCGAATATACGTGTACGCGTTCAGAGCGTGCGAGCACTCCCAGCGCACGGCGTCCTCCATTCTTCATCGTTTCTGTTTTGTTTCGGGCATCGCTGCCTTCCTACTTATTTTTTCGTTTTGCGTGCTAAAGCCTCCCGAGAAAGAAATGAACGTTTCTTGGTCTTGCTGCAGACGCGTATGTGGTATAAGGTATACGCCACAATGTATCTGCAACGGGCACAATGAATTATATATCCTCTCTTCCCGGCCATTGTCGCCTGGACTTTCTACTATCTTCGGCCACCTCAGTCGGTCAGCGTAGCATTTTCGGGGGCTGTCGCCCAGACAGCTCTGGATAGCGGCGCTTTTATTTACCGCCTATTCCAACTTGTCTGTTTTCTTCTATTATCTGCGTGGAAGCCTGTGCCTCAACTAAATATATAACGCATGTAAGGGCTGGATATTAAAGGCGCCTGAAATATGGTCAAGGCATTCTTTCTTCCTGGGCTGACAGGAGCGGGCGCTGAAGGCTGGGCTGCAGTCACGCTGCTCCTTTAGCGACACGTCCATGAAATCACATAGGTGGATAGCAAAAGCGCTAATGCTTTTCAGAAGAAGCCAGCGCAGTAACACACACCGTCTTGCCTTAGGCGACGTGATGACACGAGAAGTATGGCGCCATCCTCCAGCTCTTTCTTGTTCCGGCTTTCTTGCGGTGTAGATAGAAAATAAGAAGGGTACGGGGCAGCAAATGCTTTAAAAGCGCTCCTGGCACACAGGCTCGCCGCCTCACTTACTTAAAGACTTTCAATGATTTAGGGTTTGTTACCGTAAACTTTAAAGGTAATACCTTACAAAAATTTCTTTAGACAGTCTATAGACTGTCCATAGACTTTTCTCTATAGACAATACAGATGCTATAGGCAGTCTTTAGACAATCTACAGACCTATGGCCATACACTTTTAGTATATTTTTGTATATAGACGGTATATAGACTATGAACAGACAAAAAGAAATATCTATAGGAAGGCGACAGAGCCTATAAGAAGTCTATAGACTGTCTATAGGCTATATTTGTAAGGGATATATGCCATCAGCGCAAACAAGCTTGTCCACGCTTCCTACAGTAGCCTGTCTCTCTTCCTTGGTGCGTTTGTTTATCAGGCTACTTTCGCAACATTCTGAAGACATCACGACATTCTTGGTGTAAATGACTGGCACGAATTTTCTTTTTAGCGCTCTAGCACTTATAGGGGCCATTCTCCGTATTCAGCTGTTGTTTGTCTGAAGCCTGTACTGTGGCAGGTTGCCCAGCTGCCCATCTGCTTGGTGTGTACGTTTGTGCGCTCATATATATATATATATATATATATATATATATATATATATATATATATATATATATATATATATATATATATAGAGAGAGAGAGAGAGAGAGAGAGAGAGAGGTAGAGCACCGGACGCGTAATTCGGAGGTCGTGGGTTCGGATCCCACCGGCGGCATGTGGTTGTTTTTTCTTCTGCTTTTCTAATCAATTAGCTTTAAGCGATAACATATTCAGTAATGTTCTAAATTGATCAACACCACAAAATAAATAAATTAAAAAAAAAATCCCCTGTGCCCCTTGGTTTCTGTGGCTGTTGGCTTCTGTCATATATATATATATTGAGAGAGAGAGAGAGAAGGCAAGGGAAGGAATTCGGAGATTGTGGGTTTGAATCCCACCGGTGGCGTGGTTGTTTTTCTTCTGCTTTCTAATTAATTGTCTTTGAGCGACAATTAATCACAGTATTATTTTCGCACTGATCAACATCACAAACAAACAAAAAAGAAACATTCCCTTATGCACCTTGGTTTCGGTGGCTGTTGGCTTCCACAACAACCAAGGAGCTTACGGGACATCTTTTTTTAATTCGTGGTTTTCATTAATGGGAGATTAATAAACGTAGAAGAAAAAACAACCACATAGCGCCGGTGGGATCCGAACCCACTCGGAGGTGGTGAGATCCGAACCCACCACCTTCAAGTGGGTTGCTCGCATGGAGCAACAACCTGGGTCTCACAACCCGCACCGATGGCAGCATCTACGACCGCAGGGCAGTGATGCATCGCTTAACCGCTGCACCACTGCGCCAGGAGCGGTAAGAGGACTGCCGGGGATCTGTGAATATAAAGCAGAGACCCCTTCCATCCGTGAACAATGGATCAGAACACCGGAACTAAAGTGAAAAACTAAGTGCTAGCGCACCTAATCCGCATTAGATCTGACCATGGGCCTGACTACACAGATTATGATCCCGGCTGTTCATGTTGTATGCGAAGCACGAAATTTTCTCATATTTTCTATTTAAGGAGTGCATATCAGAGCCCTGTCGAAAAAACAGCTTTGTTGGTTGGCCCTGCTTCGGCGCTTTACTTTGCTTGAGAAACACCTGAACGCTACTGAAACCGACGAAAGATAAAGCTGAACTATAGCATACTAAACCGAAAAGCTGACGCACATTCGCTTAGACGTCGCTGACTGGATCAAGCATGCTTACGGAACTGGTGGTCCCTGCCCGGAAGGGTGCCGCTCTGTTCCGTCCCTAGCGAACGTCACTGAGCGAATAAAAAAGCCGAGGAGAGCGCATGAGAGCGCGCATTATTCTTATTCGTGAGAGGACGCTGCTGTGGTCGCTCGCCTCTCTATATATGACTGCGCAACGAGGATTTTCCTCAGGCGCCGGATGCGTGCAGGGCGTAATGTATGTTTGCCAGTGCCGCATGAAGGGGAAGAGCCGCGTGTCCGTGCTTGACTCTGCACCCCGGAGGGAAACTATCCTCCCTCGCAGGGCTCTTACGCAAAGGGTCCGCCGTGAAAACGTATGCGAGTCAAGGAGGAAACCATGTCGTTGCAGAAAACGCGGCGTGCAGCCGACAGAGTCTGGCAACCTCGCCCAAGATAAGAGGCATTCGTCATAAAGATACGCGCACTTGTTTTTTTTTTTTTTGTGCATATGTTTGAGAGAGGCCGTATGAGATGTATACTTCAAAAAAAAAAAAAACAGGAATGAGGAGTTCATCCTTTCCTCCACAGCGTTCCAGTTGCATAGACGTAAGCGATCACAGAGGAACTCTAGAGCCTTCAATTATAAGAGACAGAGAGGAAACAAATAAACGATGGATGTTAACCAGACCTTTATCCCGTCAGTTGCCCTGGTCTACAGAAAAGGATGAAAGGGGATAGGGCAGGGAGATGACGCGCATACACTGTAGGACGCATCCCGTCCACAAAAACCCCTTGAGGTCTGTTGAATTCAGGTGCTACATCAGCAACTAAAGGCCTTTGTGCGCCGTGGAACGGTGGAGACACGGTCCCAGCCTGGTGTGTCTGGTGTCCACCTGCCTTTAGGCCGAAAGCGGGAGGCGACGACGTAGGGAGCACAGAGGCAGTCGACACGTAGGAGGGTTTTCATTACTCACGGTTGTACTGGTTTCAAGATGCTGTTCTATACGATACAGTTTTCTACTATGCTATGCTATGCTATGCTATGCTATGCTATGCTATGCTATGCTATGCTATGCTATGCTATGCTATGCTATGCTCTCCTACGCTACACTACACTACACTAGACTAGACTAAACTAGACTATACTATACTATACTATACTATACTATACTATACTATACTATACTATACTATACTATACTATACTATACTATACTATACTATACTATACTATACTATACTATGCTATACTATACTATACTATACTATACTATACTATACTATACTATACTATACTATACTATACTATACTATACTATACTATACTATACTATGCTATGCTATGCTATGCTATGCTATGCTAACTATGCTATACTGTACTATATTATGTTCCAGTAGGCTGTGGTGTAAGCAGCTTCGAGATGTTGATCTCCTCATATCACTACGATTTGTACCCTACCATCCTTCAGCGGACTGGGTAGTAGAATGGAATATCTCGGAATCCGCTTAATCAGTTCGCATAAAACCTGTTTGCATTGCAGAGATCCGAGTTACAATGTTGTTACTTGTCGCGAACACAGCTGTAATTTAAGAAGTCCGCTTCTTGCGATTTCCTGGAAATGAGGAATTTCAGTGCATCCAAATCACATTTTTAGCAACGTGCAACTTAGTAACAAAAATGCTATCGTAGTTTTGCTAACGATACTTGAAGCGCTTAAAGCCGATAAACTTAACACCTTATATTTGGTTTAGTACTGCTTAGACTGTAACCACCTCCTCAGTGCAGCTCGTATTAGTGATGTTTCAATCTTTTTGAAACTCTTTTCTTGTGAAACAGCGCAACGGCACAAGGCCAGAGGAAAAGAAGGGACGATACACAGCGCTTTTCCTCTGGCCTTGTGCCGTTGCGCTGTTTCACAAGAAATCATGTCTGACCAACGTGCCCATCAGTTATTGTTGTTTGAAACTCTGTGTCCCTTAATAGCAAAGCCCACCTCTTCGCTTTCCTTCAATAAATACTCCTTCTCTCAACTACTGTCAAGAGGCAGCAGCAGAAGCTCCTTTATTCCCCGTTTCCAAAATCTAAAGTACGGGACATATTGACCTTTTAGCCCGCCGTATGGTGCTGGTCCGTGTTTAAATATTTCAGGCATCCAGACGCCCGGAATGACCAACTGCGACACCAGTCAGTATAGCTTCATTTTAGAAGATGCTGCGTTGAAGTGTGACAAAGAAATGAAATCATTATTGTTAATAACATGAACATGGACCCACACCTGTGAACGTCGTTCTAGTAGTCGCTCTCTCGTCGCTAACACGTTTGAAACAAAGGTAACTTCGCGGCAACAAAACCAAGCAGTGAGTGTCTCTCGCGCTGTGTGCGCCGCGCGGTACGTCCTGGCAGCGACGATCAGAGGTAAAAACAAAGGAAGAACGCGGAAGACCCAGAGTGTAGGACGCTCTCGGACAATGGGCTTCGACACCGCAGGCATACGCCCACAGCGGCATGCGGACCTAGCCCGCCACACACACAGGCAGCCCACGATACGCGTATACCATTCCGCACGCGCATCTTGATCGCGCGTACAGCAGCGACGCCAACAATGTCGCGCTGCAAATGCGCCGTGCCAGATCGTGCAGTGCACATTTCTTCGCATGTTCGCCGCAGTCGGCGATAAAAAGAAATCATGAAATCCCATTTGCCACGCATCGAGCGGGGACCCCCGCGTACCCACGGCGTCGGCTCGGTGGGGGGAGATCTTTGCGCCACGCTCACAGCGGTGGCCGTGGAAGGCAGCAGCAGGAAGGCATCATTGTTTCCTCTGCGCGATGATCGGCCGCATAGATAGGCCTTTTCCGATATAACGTAACGTCTCCACGCAACATCGCAAACCCGAGGCACAAACACATCCTGAATACAACAAAAGGCGACGGCGGTGGTGTGGAAGATGAAAAATTAAAAAGAAAAGCGCGCTAAACATGCAAAGAAAACGAAGAGCGCGCCAAGAAAGAAGAAAGATGGGGGAAAGACATAGGGAGGGGGGGGGGGGGGGGGGGGGGGGGGGCACAGGAGATCTCTGAGCGAGACGGCATCGGCGGCGGAAAGAAATGTGGGTCGGCCGCGTTGTTAGCCGAGAAATGCAGACGCGAGGGAGGAAGGGTCGTTTCGCGTCGCGTGCTGTTGCACGCTGCGCGCGCATCGGATGCGCATCACTTCTTGCATCCCATGTGCACCGCCGAGACAAGTAAACAAAAAATGAAGAAAAAAAAATACACCGTCGATCTCGTCTCCGCCTTTGTCTTTCCAGTCAGGCGCGCAAAAGCTGCACGCTCAGGGAGGCGATGTCCCGCCTTTGTTCGCATATACGCCGGATGCAGGGAGGCTGATGTTTAAGACGGTTTGCTCCTGTGGTATTCTCGCTGGCGGTTGCATTGTCCAGGATGCAACTCGACAAAGTTTTCGTGTTTTGCGGTAACGGCGACCAGGGTAAGACCTAGTATTCTTGGCGGACTCGCGGACAACTGAATACAAAAACTAGTGGTCTGTGCTAGCCCGCTACATATAACAAGAGTCATTTAATGGTATAACCCAGAGTTGGGTTGTAGACAAGCTGGCGTCTACTACTGTCTGTCGGCTACAGTGTGCTGTCGTCGAGTGATCAGTGTTCTTCCACTTGCTGTTTTTTGTGAGCTGGTGCACTTTTTCCTGGACATAAGAATCGAATTTAAATATTTTTAAAAGGTTGATGGTTTAACAGATTTTCGCCTTCTAGGCATAATTCTGTTGTTGCTTTCCTGCTCGTAGAAAATGGCTTCTCTGGAAAATGAGACTCTGATAAATTTTGAGAACAATGATGGTGGCAATGTATCATTTTAAGATAAAAACATGTGTAACCGTCCGGAGTCAGGCATAATGGTGAATGACACTGTTTGAGCTGGACGCAAAAGGCAGAACTTTTCCGCATTAGCGAAACATAAGTCATTAAGCGATGTCACAACGGACAGGAATTCACAGGCTTACACCAGCACAAAAGGAACACAAGACAAAACAATCAAAATGTCGAAAATGGGATTTGGTCCCCGGCTGAGCATCAAGCATGACGCGCGACTCACCCCCTCCAAGAACACTCATGAATACCCACGTTTTAGCCATTTACATTGCAGATGTACGGACTTACAAGGTCCTTAATTGGTTGCGTATATTGCGATAGCGTTGATGCGCCGAGGGGTGAATTTCGTAAGCACGTTGATTTACCCTAGCGTGGCTAAAACCGCTTCGAGAGACTATCCACACTGCGGAGAATACGAGAGGCCCGTCCTCCATGATTGCGTAACCAGAGCCCGTCACACGGGACGTGGCTGAGATTTCGGCCTGCGGTATGCGCATACAGCGACGTGAAAGACGCGGAGAAATTACTTCCCTCCAGCGCTGGAGCACAAAGTACTGCTGCACGGCGCGCGCGCCGAACAAATGAAATTCGCGTCAGCTGCAGGCGCCTTATGGATGTGGGGCAGCTGCAATGTAACCGCGTATGTGGCCCCCCGCTGGGCCTATATGCGCGGGCGTCTTTCCACCGCCTATGCGATCGACAAAAAGGACGCTGTGTTCGTGTTTGTGTGTCCACCCTTCTCCCTCATAAGTGGCTGGCAAAGTCATCGCATCGCAGGCGAGCTCGCAGCATTTCTAACTGGATATACGTTATGCAACGTACCCCGCGCGCGGACCGTTGCTCTTGGGCGGTTCGTCGCCAGCGGCGTTCGCTATGCCGCTTCTTGCCTCATGCTTCGACGAGATTGCTGCGGTGTTCAGGGCGCGCGCACGCGACGGTAAAGCACGTGCGCCTGTCGTCGCTCGGGTAAATGCGCACCGCCTTGGGCTAGCACTGTAGACTTGCAGTGAGGCCGCCTCCTGCAGCTAAGTGTTTAAGAAGAATAAAAATAATAGGAAGAAAAATGACATATGTAAAATTCATTATTTCCATAGTTTGAGGCGGTCACCAGCTTGTTGAAGGAAAACTGAGGGCAACTCTATCCAATCTGGGCTCTTAGTAAAAATTAATTCTGTGGTTCTTTCTGGGTACGTTACTGAGAAAAGTGCGTTCAATTTTTTTCTCGTCACTCTATTAAGATTCGTAACGTCATCGCTTAGAAGTGAATGGCGATGTAGCCTAGCGCCTGGGAAGCGCGAGCGCGGCCAAAATACTGTGTAAGCGCGCCGCAGCTAACTTACGAAATCTGGCAGGGGTGGTGACACTTTTATTTTGATTTTTTTTCTCTTCTTTTTAGCTGACAAAAGCTGCGTTTTCAGTAAAAGTAGCTTCTTACTCGTCAGAATTCGGCAATCACTCGATGCAGGTGAACTTTAATTTCTCCTTATTGTCCCTTTAAAGAAGCTAGTCATGACAGAATACATGGGCTTTCAATCGGTAGCTCCCATCCTAATGGACGTACGCGTACCTATATATGCGCACAATAGAGAGATCTAGCTTAGATGAAACGTACTAGCGAGACGTATGCCAGATAACCAGGCGTCGTCTGTGCACGCGCAGTGTCAGGGGCGGGGACAGGTGTTGCCACTGCGCACGCGCAGCCAGCATATGATAGTTCGGCATACGTCTCCGTTACGATAAATCTCTGTTACTTCTTCTCTTTTGCACTTTTGTGCCCATCTCCCAGATCCCCACACAGGTGCAGAGCCCGGGAGCCCACAAATGACGAGTGTTTAGAACACCTTGGAACCTCAAAAGGGCAGCCAGTGTTTTCATCTGGTCGCACGATCTGCGCAGACGAACACACGAGAGCAGCAAAAACTATGGGTACGCTTATGTATACTTGAGTGGAATTCGATAACATTAGATTGCACATTTGTCTTCACACAAATTTCACAGTTCTTTCTCTCTTACTAGTGGTGTTAGTGGCGTGATGACCATCCTCTATTGACCACTAATCCATAATTTCCTTCTTATTCCAACTACTAATCCTTCTAAATCAATGTGCTAATCTATCTTAACCCGCCTCCTTATCACTTTGAATACACCATGTATCAATTATCGATTTCGATTCATTTTTGAATTTGCCTCTTCTGGGTAGCGGCCTGTGATTGGGTCCTTTGGGGTCACGTGACCTTGCGACATCGTTCGGGGTCACGGGACCTCGTGGCGTTATACCCCTTTCGACTAGTCGCGAATTTCGTGACACGGGACAGCCCCAGGTTGCTCCTGACGTGAACTCTGATGATATTAAAAGAGAGGGAAGAGGAAAATTGACACTTTTTTTTTTGTACCCTCGACTATAGTTGGATACAACTTAAAAAAACAGCAGTTGCTAACACTGGGCCGCGGTCCGCGGCGTATTGTATAACTCCGCTACCCAATCGCAACAATAAACGAAATCAGCTTTTTTATGTTTGACTAAATCAATCTACGCATCAAAATTCTAGAGTTCATAATTTTTCTTTTGTCATAAGCTTCTTGTTTAGGTAACAAGAAACTTTTAAGCAGCGGACTACTTTCTCGTCGCGGAGGAAATCTGTGCGTGGAGGCTGAATGTGCGCGGAACTTCACTGCAGACTTATGTTGTATCCGACTATAGCAGGGTGGAAACTGGGAGGGGGAGAACTCGCAGGGCAGGAAAATTTTGAGCAAAGTTGGCGTTCGTAAATGTCACGCGAAGCCGCAAAACACTATACAGCGCGCACATGTAGCGCAGCTCTCGCTGAGTTCAGCGCATTACGAGGTGTTTCGTAGACGCTGTCAATTCTTTTTCTCTTTTTGCTATCAAAAGTTTCCTAACCAACCAGTCTGGAGTGACTCTCTTTAAAACAGGATTGAAGTTAGAGCTTGCGCGTGCTTTCTGGCTATTGCCGATGCATGTGTGCTTCAGACATATAAAAACGTTATTATAGACGGGCAGTTTTGTGACCAAGCAAACCACGAGATAGAGAGGGATACCGAAAAAGGGAGGGACAAGAAGGTTAACTAGGTATAAAGCAAGGTTGGTTACCCTACACACGGGGAGAGGAAAAAGGAAGTGTAAGAGAAGAGACAGAGGGAGAACACAAGGAGAACTAACGAGAAAAAGAAAAGTAACACAAGCAAGCCCTTTGAGTAATAGATAAGCATTGATTACCGGTTGTTTTTGCTTCCAGGTTAATTTTATCTCTTTACAAAAGCCTGAGCGTACTGATCCTGTGATATATTGAGACAAAAATACTGAAGGTTAGACACTAAAGTTGGAGTTGTTTCTGTATATAGTGTAACTTACACATGACGTGCCTTTCCTTTTCTTCGTAGTCGAATCAGTGTTTTCAGCTGATCCAATTACAGGAAGATTTCCGTTCTGTTTTCACACCCGTCTTGCTCCCTGCACAAAAATCTTCGCGCCGATTTCGAGACGGACACGTGCAAATACTTCCGTTTGACTTAGAATATTCCGGTTGCATCCATCGGCTAGGATATGCGCGTCTCATCCATAATTTAAGCAACATATAGACAACGTAACATCAACTCATTCCAAGATAAGTGAGCTTAACGCACGTGTTATTTGCCCAACTTTATGCAGTATCACCACCCATGAAAACACACACACACACCGCTATAGGCCGTTTCGAAGCCCCGCCCCAGCGGACCACATGTCCGCCTCACTGTGCGAAGTGCGTATGGTCGTAACACGCAGCGGGTTGCACAACGATCGCCTCAAAGGGCGTGCGATGCACGAAGTTGTGCGAGTTTAATCTGGATCTGCACGCCAGCTTAGCCTCAATGCGTAGGAGATTACGCGGTCACAGCAGGCAGTTTGCTCAGAGAGGCCCGCGACCATGAAAGTACGTATCCCAGCATTTCGGCGTGAAAATGATTTGGCTTCGATTGAAATGCAAACACGTTTCGAAGAGCTTAGCACCTGAGAGGCGCCAGTGAGACCTAAGTCCTCTGTTGCTCAAGCAGAAATAAAAAGAAAAAAAAAAGCGGACAGCGGCACGCGGAAAGCTTAACATGCATATAAGAGGCTTAAGACGACGGAACTAGGCACATGATCAATGGTCGAGGCGAGACCTTGGAAAAAGGGATTAGCACGCGCTCATTCACTTCGCCACCTGGGAGCGTTTTTGCAGACAATGCAAATAATTTCTGGAGCAAGCGCAGTAAGAGTGTCTGAACTGACTCCTTTAGATGACAGCTGAAGTTGTTTTCACGGATGGCTTACCACGGGAGCATATAAATGTATCAAATAATAAATTAGGAAAGAGGTTAATTTGAGCGTTGTTGGCGCAGTCGTTCCATCGCTGTATGCCCAGTTAATGAGCTGTTGCGCAAGTTTCGAACGCGCTTTCGAAAGCGTTCGCAAGAAGTGGTCAGTTAAGCGCTTTTATAAATAGCGCTGGGAAAGCCTTTATCCTCCACCGGATGCCATCCGGACGGTGGGGGCGGCTGTGATGATGAGGATGACGGCAATGACGATGATGAAACGTGACTGGACACCACTTTCAGATGGTTCACATTACTTCGCATGTTCGCAACATAGCGTTAATCCTTGTGCGAGGTAAACTGCAGCAACCCGACGGGGTCAGCAAAATTTTTTTTGATAATATCGCGCAATTTGACTGCGTGTTTCGCAAGCCGGAAGGACACTTTTGAGTGGTTTAAGGGCATCCACAGAATGCAGACTGTATTAAGTATATTATCCCTTTAGTAAGGCCGAATTTAGAGTCGCCGTAAATGCGGAGTGCACTGCGCAATCTGCGATAGCTGCGGTTGCAAAATGTGAGGAGGTAGACTGAGCTACAGCCGCCGCTAATCGTGACTGATCGCACGAATGCTGTTGGCTTATAGGCTGTGTAGAGTCAACCGGTTTCAAGAGAGAGCGTCAGTGGGCCTCGCTACCTTGCTACAAGAGTAGCCTGCAGTTGCTGCATGCATTTACTTTCCTCTCATGGCGGCCTTCCTAGCACCTCCGTTCTCGTACCCTTTTTTTTTGTTGTGTAAATAATCTTTTCTCATTCGTCTTCTGACAGATTATATCAAGCGAGTCTGTCCCCAAGACATCGTCTATTTAAGCACATGCAGCATCCAGACAAACTAGAAAACCGGTTGCATATCTATATATGTTACTGTATCTACCAATCCCACGGCAGGTGGCATTACGTGCGAATATGAAGAATGGGCTTTTTAGAGGAAGGATTCAGCCGTTAATCTCGTTGGCGGTTCTCATTAAACTCAGGGGTGGTGAGTTGTTTCGCCTCAACATGCTTCTTGAAATTCAAGCGTACTGATTAGCTATTGCTTCCTTTCCAAGAAAATAGTCTGATTATCAAATTAATGGCCAGCCTTCGTTCAGTCAATGTCCATTTCGAGTCGCGCTCACCATGTGCGGAATGCGCAGCTACAGCTAAACTTGTCGTGCTCTACATTCCACTATGATGAGCATATTAATAACACCTGTAAAGTACGTAGGTCCTGCCATTTTCTCTGGCAATCTGACCAGCCCTCGTAAATTGAAAATAAGAAAACGCTCAGGACGGGAGGTGAATAAGGAGACGTTGCTTCGGAATTGAAAAGTAAACCCCGTACCAATTTAATTTTACTTATGTATATGTAATAAGAAAATGTGCACCGAAGCCAGCGCTCATTATAACGAACTTATCCAGGTTGCCCCACCGGCTGAATGTAACGTCGAGTTGAACCAGCACTGTTCCGTGAAAAGGTGAGCGAGCTGTTAACTTGGTCCGAATTCATTACTCCATGTAATGATCCCTCTCCATAATCAGTGGAACCTATGATCAGTGGAACACCTTCGTGCGGCATACGTAGTTATAGCGAGTGCTCCTGCCTGATTCTTACTATACGTATATGCAGTAGAAGTTCCCTCGTACATGGCGTTCAGGTGAAGCAACCTTCATTTACTTGTTCCCATGTTCTCAGGGACGTGCACAAATTGCAGGTTGTTTAATCCCAGATTAATCCATATTTAGGGAAATCCCCCAAGAGGGAGTAAATGCGTAATATAAGAGTAATTACTTCTTAGCATCCACCCAAGAGAAGCCATACGGCTGTAAAGGAAAGGGATGCAGCTTTCACAGAAGCTCCGTAGTTGAATAAAAGCTAGTTCTAGTCAGGAGTTCAAGCAAGGGACCACTGTTTGTGCGGAAAGTCGCTAGGAACAGAATAGGAAAGATGTTGGTCCAATGTCCAACACTGGACCAACATCATTCCTACTCCGTCCGTAGCGACTGCCCGCAACATTGAACTAACACCTACAAGCCACACGGTTAGCTCAGTTGGTAGAGGGACTGGCCCGGACAGGTGGTGGTTCCGGGTTCGAACCCTGGACCAGGACAAATATTGCTTCAACTACGATGTTTCTGTGAAAGCTGTATAGCTTTTTTTTTTGCAGCCGTATGGCTTCAGTTAGGTGGATGCTAATGAGTAATTACCTCTTTATTACACCCAGATCAGATATAACCCCTCGGCTCGCGAGTAGACTCTTGACACTTTATAGAGTCTCTGTTAAATGAAAGCAGCCCAAGAGGTTTGCTTTCAAGCCGTTTGGTGGTCCACTTGTAGCACCTGTGGCAGTCCTAGCTTTTGAACCGGTGGGAATGGCAGTTCCTCTCACGTTCAAGAAATATGGGCCCTGGCGATTCATACCGAGCTGCGCAGCACAGCCGAAAAGCAAACCCTTGGCTTTTAAATTTCCGACAAAGGCTGTACTTAAGGCATGGCACCTAATAATTGGGATTTGAAGTTTTCCAGTCGAGACACGGAGAAAACTGCACGTAGACCAGCGAAGGTGTCAAGCACTAAAAACGAAAACCGAACAAGATAGCACTGTATGCTCCACTCACTTGTGTTGTATTGCAGTTCTATTTATATTTCGGTCATGCGCGAACCGGCCCACCAATCGGCTCTGCTAATGGAAAATTCTCATCTTCATCGTCATTGCCACCCAGGTTATGTTCACTTGGGTATAAAAACGCCCCTCCCTCTGGCCTCCGAGCAGGCCCTGTATCGCAACCAAACGAGCTTCATAACCTCACCGCTCTACCTTCTGAGACACTGCCGCTGTCGGCTACGCTTCTTCTCCACCGATATCAGCCCTACCACTTGGAGAGAAGCGTGTCCTGCAGATTGCGTGTCATTCCAAACTCAATGCCTCCTCATGCTGACAAATTGAGACGAGTAGGCTCTGCGGACTGCATGTGAAAAAAATTGGGGGAGATCAGTTGGATTGATGCGGATTAAATGCAACAGCATTCTTCTTTAACTCGCCAGTTACGATTCCCTTTCAATTCGGAGTCACAAAGTCACCGGTGGGGCTTGTGAGACCCAAGCCACTTTCTCCGAGCTCCCTCAAGCCTAATTTTTGCACACACAGTTCTCCAGGAGGCTGTATGTTTTTGCACATAGGACTGCTGCTGTTTGAGTCATTTTCTTACGTCATTTTCTTACTCCCCTAGAAATGGAGCAGGGTGGGGGGAGGGAAGATGGATATGGTTGACAGGTGGTGAGAGGCTAATCCCCCCAAATATCACCTAGCAGGTTGAGGCTTCACACAGACACTGACGCCGCCGGATAGTGTTCGTCTTCATGGCCCTCCTAATGTTATCGCAATAGAAGGCGTCATGCCGAAGCATGGCAGCCTGATATTGAGAAACTTTTCCTGCAGAAAAACCGTAAAGAAGGAAAACCAGTATTAAAAAAAAAGGATGGAAAATCAAATACGGGCGTCAAAAGCTTCGTGAAGGGTGCGAAATGAAACGCCGGTTACTCGTGGGGAGAAAGTGTCTCTGGCGCTCACGACTCCGGGCTGTCGCCGAATCGAGGACGGCACAAGACGGATGGGGAAAGAGCATGAGCCAATGTCTCTTCGTGACCGCTCGGCACGGCACAAATCACCCGCCGCGAACGACGCACCGGCCACGGCCTACTCGCGGACTGCGTGCACGGCTCGCTGCGGCAGCTACCGCGCAGCGCCGCGCGCCCATCGAACCTCAGATGCTGCCAGCACGTTTATCCTTGCGCACAATCCCATCTTGCATGCATTATGTTAATGCGTCACGAAACACAGAAAACACATGCGAAAGTCCCACATTGGCCGTTTCTGTGGTCGCTTTTGACCGCAGGCCACTATAAGAAGGCCTCGCCAGAGGCTTGAAAATCTCAAGTGATTCGGGCATTATTTCACCTTTTAAGCAGCGCGCTCCAGTCTCCACCTGCGGCGGCGATCCAACTCATTGGTGACGCGCTTGCGTAGCATATAGATCTGCACTTATCTGTCGCCATTATTGCCCATTATAACTCACATCACCCCTCCCCCCTCTGTAGAGTAGCAGTCCAGAGAATCATTACTCAGGCCGGCCACTTTTCATTCCTTTGTAACTAATTCTCTGTTGTCTCGCGCAGTGCACTCTTGTGTTTTGCACACACAAACTCCGTCTTGGTTTCTTCATCTTACAAGGAGTGGCCCTTTCTGTTTGCTGGAACTGACACGCGTTTTTACATACCTGTCAACGCGCATGCGCACGCACACACACTTGCTTTGGTTACGAACGTGTCATCAAAAAGGCCGAAAAATTATTAATGAAGAAGCATCAAGGAAATGTATTACATGGATAACACTGTAACACTTAAATCCGCTATTTTGTTCTTATTTCAGCGGGTCGTGGTTAAATCGGCTACTTTAGATGCAAAGCTGTGAGACCCTCTGGGGTAAATTGTTCAAGTACTATGACATTATGCTGCTGGACACAGGTTTTCAGAATTCTTTCTAGGCCTCCGCAATGGAATAGTAATGAAGGCGAGGTTCAAAAGATGGTCTTGGACTGGAATAAAGTTGCACGTTACAAAACACAAAGAGACCGAAATTAATCCAGAGCCTTCGACATACGTGATTCCTCCAGCTGAAATGTAAACCCTGTCACGTAAAAGTATGTCAGTTATTATGAAATGCATCGTTGTTGATGGCCCGATACTAACAGATGGGGCGCCATACCATCTTCGTATGTATTTTGGGTACTCTAAGTTCCTCGAACCAAATGCCACAGCTATAGCTATACATACAGATGTCACAGCTATAGTCAATGATGCCTGCGAGCCGTCATTGACGCTTACAGGGCTTTAGCTATCCCATACCTTCTCAATTACTGTCAACTCTCTCTGAAATGCTCCGTTTTCTGTAACATAAGTGCATCGGAGGTAAGTACTACTGAGGGATATTCTCAGCTGCCAGTGAGCATTCCTAGCAAAGTCTTGCAACCGTAACTTTTACGCATAAGCATTGCGTTATTTTCATTCACGTTCCTCAGTATGACATGACGGCGCTGTTTGCGAAAATCTTTTCTTTTCTAGATGTTATTTCTCAACTTCGATCACCAAAAATTTCCAGTCGCCAGAATGCCGCTGTGCAGCTTCTGAACTCTCCTGGCGCAAACAGCGCAAATCACGACCTCCCGACGCAAGACATAATGATAGAAGTCACGCTCAAAAGAACGCTTGGGAAAAAACGATTGTGAAAGGCGCTATTTCCTTGGCCAAACAAAAAAGGCATGAAAAGAAAAACAGTGAGAGTATGATGATAGTGGCATTCATCTCGATAGAAAGCCTTACTCGCAAACGATCACGCAGTCTATGCGCAACATGGCGATTGCCCTGACCACGTCTTGCATTGACTGCGGTGATTGCTTTTCTCGAAGGCAATTTCTGAGCGCTCTTTGAGATTAGATGATTTCGCCGATCCGATCACTTAACCACTCCTAGCGATCAACCGCAAACACGTGGCCCTGCCGTCTTGAAGCGATTAATTCTAGGGCTCGCCTTTGCGAAAACTGCCTCTCGCGTATGCCGAAGAATGTGGAATATCCAAAGTGGAACAGCGATAGATCTTGCTCCGTTTCGCTAGTTTCCAAAGTGATGTCAGTGAACTGCCATTGAGCGCTAATCGGTTCACTGCCCACTCGTTGAAGCGTAGACTGCACACGTAAACTGTTCGTGCCGTGCGTAGTACCAAGTGTCCTAAGCGGGTGTCTGCGCTTCAAAGGCTGACATGGAAGGGGAACGTTCTGCCTCGTATGTCAGAAGATGGGGCAGGTTTCTGTGGTCACTGGTGCGATGATAGTAACATCCAAAAATGTCAAAAAGTCTTGGAAATTTTTCCACAAGCAGCTAATTTGAAGACTCTGAGGCCAGTACCGCGGAAAGTCGTCTGTATTGTTTTTAAGGCGGAAGCATTTAATGCCTCATCGTTGTCGACAGAAGGTTGTCAGCAGAGGTGTCACGCTTTTCTAGTCAGACCAGAAAAAAAAAAAACTCCGTGCACGATGGGATTCGAACCACCATCCTTCCGTCCCGCAGCCGAGAGTGCTACACTACTTCCTGCCAACGCGTATGTAGTTCTTGTCTAGTACGCTGGAGAGTGTTTGCAGAAAGGCGTCGAATCAGACGGATGCCTCCAGTGTCTCCAGCATTTAAGATTCACAAGCAATTGTTGGTTGGTTGGTTGGTTTATGGGGTTTAACGTCCCAAAGCGGCTAAGGCTATGAGAGACGCCGTAGCGGAGGGCTCCGGAAATTTCGACCCCCTGGGGTTCTTAACGTGCACTGACATCGCACAGTACACGGGCCTCGAATTTCTCCTCCAAAGAAATTCAGCCGCCGCGGCACAAGCAATTGAGTACTTAATTAACATAACCACACATCAGTGAAAAGAGCAGCAACACCGCGCTAAACGCTTTCGCCTCACCACACTTTAGGTCAACATGGTTCCCCCTGAATTTATTCAGGAGATGGGTTCTTGAGATGGGTTGACCGGAAATGCAAGGAAAATGAATTTGTGGAGCGGGGCTCAATAAGTTATCCAATTTATCTGGAACCGTATTTACAGCGACCACCAGAGATGTCAGCGCTGACAGACATAAGCAGTGCTGATTGAGGATACCGCTATCAGCGCAAGATCTCACCAATGGTAAAGACAAAAGGAAGTAAGGGGAAAGGAAAGCTCACAAAATGCGCTCCTTTAAAGCGATTTTAGGGGATGCCAGCAAGTTTTCGCTATAATCATTTTGAACTTGCACTGAGAAATAGGTGTGCACGCTCTATAGATTACAGATCTTCACAGGCTGTGTCGTCTTCAAGGAAAATGCTGGCGGTGCTGGCAAAACTGTCAACCCCCGTAGTGCGGAAAAGTATACGGTGGCCGCCGCACATATTTCATATCGACGCCGTTTTTCATTTCTACAAAGCCCTGGTTTAGTGACATATGTACATTTCTGACTATTGAAAGGTGTTGAATCAGGATTTTCGTCTAGGCAAGTTTGTTCAGTGTTGCAAAAGATTAATCTAGAGAAACGGAACAAGGACACGAGAAGATACACAACACAATTAAGATGGGCGCTTGAAAGGTCACCTATAGATCTACACTCACTACAAATTGATGTTTCTTACAATATTAAATTGTCTTATTTGCTCTTTAGAGATGCCGCTAGTAAAAAAATTAGCTATGAAAAAGACGGCAGCCTATCCTATCAAGTCACAGCTCAAAGCACGTACGAGTAGAAGCATGTGTTACAGGAAGCACTTCCAACAATGGAGCACGTGTTACGAGCGCTGAATTTGTGAAAACAGGTCGCAGAAACTCAGAACAACTTTAGCAGAAGTTTATGGCGTCACGATCGCGCTGTCCGCACAAGGTAATTTAATTTCATGGTAAATGAGCTGGGAAAGAACAGGCGGTAATATAGCAACAACGACAACAGCAATGCGAAAAGAGTATACTTCCTTATTCATTACCCTTGTGCGTCGTTAAGAAAATTTCCATGAATCGTGAAGAACGGTTTCCTGGAAACTCAGCTAAGACGGCTACTGACGACGCAGAAAAAAAAAAGAAAGTGGCCAGCCTGTGCATTGGACTTTTCCATTATGCAGAGGCATTATGCAGAGAGATATTCTTCGAAAATTGTTAGCTCGAAGAAAATATAGAATTACCTAGACAACAAATGAGTTTTCTGCCTCACATACCTCGAGTGCGGTGATTCGGATGGAGTGCGCGGAAATGGTGGCTGCGCTGGTGTTCTTTGTTTTGTGTTTGCTTGAGATTTTTTTTGTGCGTGTTTGTTTGGCTGAGTTTCCTTTACCAAAGCCCAAGGAACGAATCTCCATAAATGTAGTACACGGTTCAGTGTAAACATTGCCCTAATACCAGTTTAATGGACGACTGGTCGGAGAAGCCTGTTTCTAAGCGTAAGGTATGTGCTTCATACATGCATGCCAGCTTGCTCCCACCGTCTGATTACGGAAAGGAAATAAGCAGAGTAAGTGGTCTTCTTTGTCTATGTTTTCATTTTCCGGCAATTTCCTCGCTGGCGTCCCAGAACCCTCCTCGCAGCGCCGCCCCTCCCCTCCGTTCCCCTCCTCCTTTTCTCCCTCTCCTCTTTTTTTCTTGCACGGCTGTTGCGCTCTTCGGTCTATTCCTCCGGCGAGTCTGCCTCCGCGCACCGCCGCCGCGAATCTGCGCGTCTTCTGGATCACGCGGTCTGTGTTCTTTAATATTTTTCATGTTTTATAGTTTAATTTCTTTATTATTTTGTTTCTTTTCATATTTGCATTTTTTTTATTTGTTTTATTTAACTCACGAAACCCGTGCGTTCACTAGATGTGCCTTTTCTCTAATATTTTTCGTGTTTTATGATCTAATTTCTTATATTTTTGTTTCTTTTCATACTCGCAATTTTTTCATTTGTTGTATTTCACTCACGAAACCCGCGCGTTCACTAGATATGCCTTTATTCTTGCTCAAACCGTGTTCGTGGCGGAATGGCAGCGACTTGAAGTGCCAAACGCCCTGGTTCGATTCCCAGTCTCAATAAAGTTTTTTTTTTCTTCGCCGGAACTCGAACACACTTTCTAGCATTCCCTGCTCACGGCAGTATGAGGCATTAAAGGCTTTCGCCTTAATAAAGCGATTCTGCTCGTATTTTCTTTCACAGCTGTTCTGCTCTTGGCGAGCTTCTAGGGCGGCCGGCTCGCGATTTTCGCGTTGCCCTTCGAGCCATTTGTGTGGCCGGCACGTTCCTCGCGCTAAGAATGCGACTGCGCACGTACTTAAAATGGCGTTAAAGGGCGATTCACACAACGGTCCGTTCGCCCGCGGCCCGCGCACTACCTGGTCTCCTTCCGTGATATTCTCTCGTATTACCGAGACAAACGAAGGGAATACGCACCCCCCTCTCCGTCCCTCACCATAGCGCAGGCTGCACATTGGCGACAACTACAAACTCGGACTGCTCAATACCCAATACTGCTGCATGCCCGATACCCAGACCAATTCTCGTCATCATGCAAACTTTTGCGGCAAACCAGGCGCCCCTACGATTTACATCATTGGCAATAAACGCTTTCACCAAAACCTACGTGTTCATGCGTCAGCACATTGAGAGGCGCGCTGACCAGGCCGCGGTCCAGAAGACGCGCAGATTCGCGGCGGCGGTGCGCGGAGGCAGACTCGCCGGAGGAATAGACCGAAGAGCGCAACAGCCGTGAAAGAAAAAAAGAGGAGGAGGACGGGCGGCGCTGCGAGGAGGGTTCTGGGACGCCAGCGAGGAAATTGCCCATTTTCCTTTACTGGCTGCTTTCTACCTCAAGCGCTAACCCGATTTTGCTAGAAGTTATACTCTCTAAGCTTGCTGTTTCGTTTTAAGACTTCAGCTTAGCATTTTTATGGATAACAAACTTTATCCTACTCAAACTTGAAAAGCGCTTTTCTGCATTCACCGGATGCTAATGTGAACAGTCTTTTTGTTTTCTTTGCAACTTGCGATGGAATAAAATTGTCTCTGGCTCTGGCGCTGTTTTCTCAGATAGACACTCAGATATACAGCACAGGCAGTAGCTACGAAGAAAACCGCGGTACTTTAAAAGGAAAAAGTCGAGAAAAGGAGAATAACTTTCTCTTTGGCTGAACACAAAGTAAATTTGTCGCTTCCTCTCGTTGTGCCATAAACGAGGCCGCCGCTCGCGCGAAATATGAGCCTTTGAACTCCGAGCGTCGCAAACCCGCGACATATCAACTGCACGCCGTGCACTCATTTCTTAAAGGTGCACTGAAGAGGAATCTGAACTCGTCTTTTTGCTGCGGGAACTCGATCTACACGTTCCGAGCATTCTTAGGAACATCGAATTATTGTCCTGTGTGGCCGATTTCCATAATTTAAATCAGATTAAACGTCCCGGCTCCCGCCTTTTTTTGAACTCAACCGCAGACGGTAAAAGGACTCAGCCAACCTTTCAACCAATCCCGTGGCGGCTTGCCGCTCTGCCGTTAGCGGAGTGATACGTAGAGATCGGCGAAAGCAGAGTCCACACGTATTTTTATTTCCGTGGTCCTAATTTGCGGCTATGTAGCCTCTGACTGGATCTATCTGTTCACGGAAACCTAAAAAAAATCGAAAGCGAAGCTGCCACGCGAATGCCTGAAAGGCACTCCACGCGTTAGGTGACTCCTTCTACCGTCTGCGGTTGGGTTAAAAAAAAAAAAAAGGCGGGAGCCGCTACGTCTAATCCGATTTAAATAGGTGAAATCGGCCGCACAGGACAGTAATTCGAAGTTGCTAAGAATTCTGGGAACGTGTAGATCGAATTCCCGCGGTAAAAAGACGAGTTCAGATTCCCCTTCAGTGCACCTTTAACGGAGATGTCAGCATGTTGATGTCAGCATATTCTCTGTATCAAGCGCTCTCTGCTGCTAGTGTTTGGCGCCGAACGCGTGACTTCCAACCAGCGTTCAACGAATCATCGTCTGTAATTTTGTGAGAACCTTCTTGGGGAAAAAAATATAAGAATAAATTTGTTAAATAAAAAATTTGTTTACTCACCCCGGGCACTTGAAGATTAGTTGTGCCCAAAACTGCACATTAAACGCGTCCTTTTGGAGAATAATTTTCGATTTGTGGCATGTTGGAAAATAGCGGCAGTGGGTATTTGCGCGACTTTTTCACCTGCTGTAGAAAATATGCTTTTATGAAGTTTAACGTCCCAAAGCGACTCAGGCTATGAGGGAAGCCGTAGCTGAGGGTTTCGAATAATTTCTACCTCCTGGGGTTCTTTAACATGCACTGACATCGCACAGTACACAGGACTTTAGCATTTCGCCTCCATCGACATGCTCCCGCTGAGGCCGGGAGCACTATAACCACTGAGCCACCGCGGCGGCTGTTAAAAACATATTAGAACTCATTCCGTCAGACAGTTTTCGTGTTCCTCTCGACACATGATGTGAACCACTGGCTGTTACCCGTCCAGCAAGCCAAATGACGCGTATTTTATCAGGAAATATTGTCACAACTGCTGCATGATGCAAAAAGCTGCAAAGGCCAAACCTAAATTCGCTGACGAGCATGTACAGTCATAAGAAATATGAGAAGAAACAAGTTCTGAGCATTCAGTTAATGATTAATTCATAACTATACGCGAGAAGCACAGCTTTTTTTTTGTTTTCTGATTAGTTTTCTTATTGGCGTGTAATATCCAAAAATATTTCCCAAAATTATGGAGAAATAAGCAGAAAATTCGCATTAATTTTTTGCTAAATGTTTGTGCCCGCTCATGTTCCTCACGAAAGTACACCCGCTTTTATCTGAAAAAAAAAAAATGCTGATTTTCAAGACGCTGTACACCGCAGCATACCACTCTTGTCCTCCACCACACTCTTCCCTTCACCTGACCCCACTCCGGCCTTTTCTTCTCGGGCCCGCATAATCTTCGCCAAGTATGACCGCAATTATCCAGACGAGGACAACTTCTTTTGTAAAGACCCCGCTCAAAGGACTGAGGCTTTCCCCTATAGCTCCTTGTGCTGAAGTCTGCTTCGAGCAACACCTTCCTGGCTCTCCTTTACCTTGAGCTGCGGCACGAGTGACCACGACAATGATGGCCCATACTTGTACGTTTAAGAAAGGCATGAGCTTTGAGCACAGCTAGCATAGCTAGTGGCAAAAGCCAACAGCGTCTATCAAGGTGACGCTGCCATCGTGTCACCCACTACCACATCAAGATTTAGTGTTTTGCAGGAATTCTTTAGTTGGCTAAAATATGTTCGTTGCTCCTGAAAATGCTTTTGGCTTCAAAACCGCGCTATGCTAGGGCGCAAAATAGATGCGACTAGAATGTGAGGTTATTTTTCTGCTTTAAATCGACTATAGATTTCACATGGCACATTTTTGCTTTGAGTGACTTAAACAAGCATGCATATATGCTTCATCTCGTTGTTCGTTATTCACCAGAAAAATTTAGGCATCCGATTCAATTTCAACCGAAGGAAGAGGGAGGGAACCACGCATTGAAGGTAAATCTGGAATGATCAAGGGAGCCTTTTGACGTCACCTTAAATATATCGCCACGTAAGAGGCTCAATTTTGCAATGTGCGCCCGTCGCTTTCTGAGCATGAGACGGGGTGTATTGCCCAAGCCCAAACCAATAACGGCCGACGCTGGAGGGCGCACCACGCACCACGCTGGTCGCGGGAACGCAATTACTAGAAAGCAGCGCGCACAATTTACGGCCGCCATGCGCGGATCATAACACTACGGTCCTTTCGGAGCGCCGCGCTCCATCCTGCAGGCGAGGCGGACGGAGTAGCGGGTGGGAGTGTGTCGGCGGAAACTCGATCTTTTTATTTATTCATTCTGTTTTATTCAATAAATGGTGCAAAATTTGCACAAGTCTAAGTAGGGTGGGTAAAAAGACAAACAAAACAAGTATAAACAAAGTCAATAAAACATAAATAAAGCAATAAAGAATCATTCCAGTCGGTTACGGTTGCGCAGATTCGCTAAGGAACACAGAGAGGAGAATGGAAGGGGGAAATACCGTGCTGTATCTCACAGTAGTAGTATGGTGCTGCGGAATACGGAACTCGCGCCAGCCATTAAGGGCCCGATTCTCATTGCTTTTCTCACACTAGAGACGACACGTAATTTGGTTATGCCCGCGAACTCAGTTCACTAATGACGGCAGCCGACAATAAGGCATCCATTACGCCGCCAATCGCCAAATGTATATGTGCCGGGAGCTTTCACCGTTAATTCTTCCTTTCATTTGATGGTGCTAGCGCTAGCTTTCACAATGCTCTCTGAGTTTTGTATAACTTGGACAGCGCAACAATCCGACATATCGAGTTCCTACGAGGGCGAACTTGGCAGACACGCTTGCAAACCTATAATCGCTCTGAATTAGGCCTAGGTGGTTACAGTGGGAGTTGAATGTCATGCTTGCCATAAAGAAGGCAAAAAAAAAGCCAAAACTGAAAAGACATGCGCGGGAAACCTAGAGACGCAAGCCAGAAAGCGTGCAAGCAAAGCGTAGGATGCACACGTTCCCACAGAGTGAGATACTATCCGTGTTTACGCCGAGAGCAGGTCTTTGTTGTTCTAAACGTCTTTATTGGCCCAGAAAAGCAAAAAATGAAGAACTGGTTCTTGCGCGCAGCATCAGCCGGGTGCTAAATAGAGGAAAGAGAGGTTCCACGCGCAGCGGTTTTCCTGACTTGAGGCCGGTATACTGTACAAAAGCAACTTTTTCCAGCCATCATCCGCTCTGCTCATCTGAAAAAGGGAAATTTTGCAGGCACTGTATGTCACGTTTCATTTAAGTTTGAGGAAATAACAAGGCTATGCAAGATCTTGGACTAATGTACCCAGGATTGGCGCAGGGTTAGTGGCTCATACAATAAACGGAACCATGGTCCTTTACATCAATTCAATTCTGATGTATTTTCCAAAAATCACTTGGATGGTTTCCTGCGACTTGGCCGACAAACCTCAAACTTGACCAGAGAGCTAACACCTTACTTTTCCGACATTAAAAAATGAGTTCAGGCATCACCGAGGAGTACGCGTGGAGTTCTTCCCGTGCCGTCCTGATCGACGGCACGATAAAATGAAAAAATGAAAATGATAAATGTGCCGCACGGTTCACTGCGGACAGCGTGCGTTACATGAACAGCATTTTCAAAAATAAATTTTGAAAACTGAAAAGTTGAAAGATAGCTTTAAGGAAATATTGAAGGTAATGGTCCATTCTTCTGATATGTAGCAAGATCTTTCTTTTTAAGTCTTTCGATTTTGGTTTTGTGGGGTTAACGTCCCAAAGCGACTAAGGCTATGAGAGACGCCGTAGTGAAGGGCTCCGGAAATTTCGACCACCTGGGGTTCTTTAACGTGCACTGACATCGCACAGCACACGGGCCTCTAGAATTTCTCCTCCAAAGAAATTCTAGCCGCCGCGGTCGGGATCGAACCCGCGTCTTTTGGGCCAGCAGCCGAGCACCATAGCCACTGAGCCACCACGGCGGCTTTAAAGTCTTTCCATCGATCACATCGAACAGTTAATACTTCCATAGAAAACCAATGGGGAACGGTTTTAAGGATAGAAAAAAAAAACTTAATAGAAAAAAAAAAGATCAAGACTGCCGGCGGGTGATCTGCGATATACTGATTGTTAAGTAAAATCTTACATTATGCAAAAAAAAAATGCGTTCATAAAAGGTTTCCCGCTCAAAAATGCTCTCGTGTAGAATTGTTAGCTATGATAATATTAGATTTGGGCAGCGAAAGCCCATGCGCAACAAACGCAGACCCAAGTTAACGCAATGAAGGTCGCTAGTAAAAACACGAACTTCAGCGTGTCTCAGTTGCAGGCCGAAACAGCGCTTCGGATCACGTGGTTCGGGAATGATGTCAAAGGCGAAGGGGACGGGGCAGCCGATGCTATTCCCGTTCGGACATATATGTCCATTCATTCGGGGCGAGATATGTGGCGCATAGACAGCGTATGTACGGTCGACGACGGCGGCGTATGTACACAAC